>NW_026137817.1:0-600000 GCF_019393585.1 Leptopilina boulardi
CAAAAAAATTCAATTTTTCTTAGGCAGACGATTTTATTGCATATTCTTGCACAAAATACACCAAAAAAATTCAATTTTTCTTAGGCAGACTATTTTTTTGCAATTTCTTGCACAAAATACACCTAAAAGGGTAGAAAAAATTGACAGCCCGATCCGAGTAGAGGAACACTAATTTTATGACCATTAAAGCGATTTTCGTAAAAAAAAATTTTCAAAAAAATTCAATTTTTCTTAGGCAGTCTATTTTATTGCAATTTTTTGCACAAAATACACCCGAAAGTGTAGAAAAAAATTGACAGCCCGATCCGAGTAGAGGAAGATCCCTATGATGACCTTTAAAGCGATTTTCGTAAAAAAAAAATTTTCGAAAAAATTCAATTTTTCTTAGGCAGACTATTTTATTGCAATTTCTTGCCCAAAATACACCTGAAAGTGTAGAAAAAAATTGACAGCCCGATCCGAGTAGAGGAACACCAATTTTATGACCATTAAAGCGATTTTCGTAAAAAGAAAAATTTTCAAAAAAATTGAATTTGTTTAGCCAGACTATTTTATTTAAAATTGTTGCATAAAATACAAATAAAAGTGTAGAAAAAAATTAATACTTTTATACAAGTAGCGGAATGACCATATTACCACCCTTAAGGCAACCCCTGAGTTAAATAAATTTTTGTTTTGTAATTGTTTGTTGTGTTTATACATTATCTTGGTTTTTAGATGTTCAATGATCGTAATCGATGTAAACTTCACCGACTGGAAATGGGAAATTAGAGTAACGAGTACAGCAACTGACACTTTCAGTCAAACATTTTTGTGTTTCATAATTAAAACGTATTTACTTAAAACTTTTGTTTGAAATACAGTAGAACGTATCGTAGCCGAAATCACGCCACCTAACTGTTTATGATTGGCTTGATCGCGTACGGCTTTAGAGCCGTACCTTACTTTTATTAGCTACGACTTGTTAATTAATTTTTTGACAATTTTTTAAAAAGAACGTTATTAATTATCCAAAATATATTTTTCATAAATTTCATACTAAATTTATGCTCCATTAAAAAAATAATTCGAACAAATAAGAATTTGTCTAAAATAAAATTTGGTTGCTTGAAATAAATTTTTTTCGGAGTGTTATTTTACAGAATTAAGGGTATGAAAGGGATGTGTTTGCAAGGTCGACGCATGTACTAGTCGTGACGCGCAGTTCCGAAAAGGGACTTGATTTCGAGGTTCTCGCATAGTGAATATATATATATATAAGGGGTGCTTTTTACCTAGCTTTCATTGGCAAGTGGCAACCCCTCGCCATATCCCGACAGACTTCGACCCCTATATAATACGAAGCCTGGTCTGCGTCATATGAACGAGACGAACCCGACCAGGCGCAACCTGTAGCTGATCCTGACCGACGCGCCTCTCTCTCTTTCTGTGTCCGGAAATTCATCCACGCTCGATTCTCAAACTAACTCTCAGTTAGACTTTGTCTCCTAAGCCGTTTACATCGTGGGGGTGCGAAGTGGAGACCAATCATTCGAGATATCATTTTTCATTTTTTACCACCTCCCATCCCACCGGATGTCAATGTCCGTAAAACCTCACGCGTGTCAATGACAATCGAAAAAAAAGTGTAAATCAAAGTGCCAGCAACTGTGTTTACAATCGGCTAATTATGTGAGAAAAATTCACGCACATTTTTCTTCAAAACTGCACAAATGAATTCTAAAATGGTATTTTTCATCTTTATTATAGTGTAATAATATTATTTTTTTTAAATCATACTTTTTGAAAAAATTCGATTCAAATAAATTGATTTGGTTCAAATAAAAATTATTTGAAATATAAATGTTTATTAGAATCAAATTGCTTGATTGAATTGCTTTTTTTACAATAAGGTACACTGAGAAAAGTGTTTTTTCTTGTTATTATTTATTAATAAATTGAACAAGTCTTTTCTTTTATTTATGTACTCAAAACTAAAAGTTTGCAAACTCAAAATTGTTTTACGTTATGTTTTTAATTGCTTTTAATTGTATATTTTGTATACAACTATATTTAAATACCTATTGTTTTTCGGGGAAAAAAATTCATTTGAAGCTAAAATATTTTTTTTTAATTGCTCCACCAAAAATTTTATTCATGCTTTAGAGAATAGTTATTATATTATATAGTGTAACATAATATTAATTTATTTAATTACAATGTACAAGCTTACAAAAGGAAAAGAATGCTCTTTAGTGCAGAAGCACTTAGTATTTTAAAAAATTGTAAAAAGTATAATATAATATAACAAATGTCGATGAAATTCGCAATGTTTATGATCAATGATTTAGAAGTAAAATTATATTTCTTTGCAAATTATTATAATTTTGTGTCTACAAAAATTTTTATAACTTTTCTCGATTCACAAATTTTAAAAGAAAATATAATTTGTAGGCAAAAAATTTTATTACTTTCTGGATGAAAAATATTTGTTTTTTTTCAATCATTGATCATAAACGTTCTATACACTTCACCGACGTTATAATAATATAGATATAAATATAATATAAAATAATAAACAAAGAAAAAACATTTTTTAACTACTCCAATAAATGTTTGTTTGTTTTATAACTGATGCTATATTTAGAATAATAAATATTTATTTCCAATAAATAACATAACCAACTAAAAACCTGAAATTTATTAATGTATTTATTATTATACAAATTGAAAATAATATCAGCAAACATTTCAAAACGTGAAATTTTCATTTCACGAAGTTTTAAAATAAAATATTTACTTAATTACATTTCCAAAAAAAAAAAAAAAAAAATGCTTTGAAATTGATCAATAATTTTCTCTCTCTCAAATAACACAGGCTTGCATAGTTTTTTATATTTTTGATATTAGAGTTGTTTCTAATGTATTTTTGTCTACTGAACACGATCCTGTGTTCCAAACTTCTTTAGCACGTCAGGATTTTGAGAAAAGTGGGGGTAAAGACCACAAAAAACGTGTTTTTGGGATTTTTAAAATATTTTTTTTCTCTTTAACCTGACGTTCTAAAGACTTCCGTTCATTAAAGCTTTATTCGCACACTTTAAGACTCATAAGGCGCAAGACCAAAAAAATAGAGAATTTTGAGAAAAGTGGGGGTAAAGACCCCAAAAAATTTTTTTTGCTTATTTTTGATATCGGAGTGGTTTCCAATGTATTTTTGTCCGCTGAATACGATCCCGGGTACTAAAATTGCCTAGAACGTCAAGATTTTGAGAAAAGTGGGGGTAATGAAAAAAAAAAATTTTTTTTGGCCTTTACTCCCACTTTTCTCAAAATCTTGACGTGATAGACAATTTTGAGACCCGGGATCGTGTTCAACGGACAAAAATTCTTTGATAAGCACTATTTGAAATGAAAATTAAAAAAAGAGTCGAATTTTGCATGCCTATGTAATTTTTAGGTGCAGTGTGTAACAAATATATATAAAAATATTAGTAAACAATTTAATTTAAAAATTATAACATTCCCAATATATATTAATAATTTTTTTTTTATCTATTCTATAGACAAAAATTCTATTATTAAATAAGCCTATTGTAATAAAAAATTGCATATATCTAAATTTGTATAGACTCTTGATAATAATCGTTTCTCATAATAATTGTTAACGATTAAATTTTAGTGAATTATCGCACTCATATTTAATAGCTTTAATATTTTATTAAATCCACTTCTGCGAATACATATAATAACGCGGCTAAAAGTATTACATTACTGTCGGAACAAATCGCGAGATATTTCTACTGGCTAAGTCTATCGGGAAATTATTGCCTTCTATATGCTTTTGTTTCTTCTTTTTTATTCAAAAATCATTCATATTCTTTGTCAATAGTTTTGTGCGATGTCGAATATTTAATTTCAACTTTTGCGAAAACTTATTTTATTTTATAAAAATATTTAATTACGAAAGAGAAAAATTAATTAAATAAATATTTTATTTGTTATTATTTGCTATTCTGCCGTACGAAATAAAAACTTACTTAACTCATATTTTCGTGAAACCGAGAAAATGATGAAAGACTGTTTGTCTTAAAAAACCTAATATAATATAAATAATTCTTTAATCTAACTTCACTTTCTAGGTAAATAAATAGAGTTCTTTCTAAATCCGTTGTCAAAAATTGATTATTTAAACAAATTATATTAAATAATTGAGATAAGTGTTTTTTTACACAAGCAAAACTTAGTTAACTCGAGTTAAGGAGTGCTTTCCGAAAAGGTAGGCGAGTTCGAGCCGCCGCTCAGAAGTAAAAACTCACCTAACTCAAGCTAGCACGCGAGGTGGGGGAATAAATACACATTATAAAAAATTTGTTTTTGAGTTAAATTTTATTCTGATTGTGATTAACAAAGATTATTTTTATTATTTTTAATTTATATATTTTTTTATTATTTTATTATTTATTAATATTTTTTTAAAAATTAAATTTTAATCAACATGTTTCAGTATAAAATTTATTACAATTAAAAATGTGTAGAAGGATTGTATGAAAAAACGGCGTTATTAGTGGAAAAACATTGATTATATTTGCTTATAATATTCAAATAACTTACAACAGCTGTTTATAATTACTACAACAGTCTTTATATAATAATCAACAGTAAAAAACTATTAATTAAACTTTTTAAAAGTAAAAAAAATCAAAGAAAATTTTGTATTTTTTTCGTTTTTTTTTTCACTTATTTATTTTTTTCTAAAGTAAACTTTTTCTAAAAAGCCGGTGCATTATTTGCAAGAATAACAAACCGGCATGATCATAGCACGCGAGATTCCGAACCAACCCGACGAGAAACCGAAGTTAAACGATGTTGAGTTGAGGAGTTTGCTTTCGAAACACAGGGTCTAGCTCACGCCACTTTTCGAAATAAATACTCACTTAACTCGAGTTAAGGTTTTCGTTTCGAAACTATGCATGAAATTCGACTACGTTTTTGACAGCAAAAATACTCAACTCGAGTTGACTGAGTTTTTGTTTCTTATATCATGCTCGAGCTACGACTTTCGGACTCCTTAACTCGAGTTAGCATACTTTTTATGTAGTATTTCTTCATTTTCTGGGTTTTCGACAATTTTTTATAATTATTTTTTTGCAATAAATAATTAAATAAAAATTTTTTAATAATACCATCAGACGCGTTTTTTTATTACGAATCCATTGATACCAAAAACTCATTTTTCGCCAAAATATGAGTTAACTAAGTTTTTACTTCGTACGGCAGTATTTTCATGTTTATAAATATTTTATTTCAACGTTATTGATTGTTTTAGAACTGAATTTATTTTTTTACTTTTTTGTCGATTCTATACTGAAAGAAATATATATTTATACTAGAGGGGCTACGCCCCCCTGCCCCCCCTATTTTTGGCGGGAAATACAGAAAGAGATGAGGGAAGGGGGAAGGACTTACTGCTTTATTAGGGTCTTAAAACAAACATAACCTCAAAATTTAGGTCAATTTTTGGCAGAGGAGGGGAAATGAGAGGAGGGAGGGGGGACTTGCGGCTATATTCAGAGCCTTGAAACGAACATAACCTCAAAATTTAGGTCATTTCTGGCGGGGGAGGGGAGGGGACTTGCGGCTATATTCAGAGTCTTGAAACGAACATAACCTCAAAATTTAGGTCATTTTTGACGGAGGAGGGGAAATGAGAGGAGGAAGGGGGACTTGCGGCTAAATTCAGAGCCTTGAAACGAACATAACCTCAAAATTGAAGAGGGGGGACTCCCTCCTCCTAGGTCAAGAATTCTTGAATCACCGGCGGCGGCGGCGATATCTTTTTATAATATAGTAATGATATATATATATATATATATATATATATATATATATATATATATATATATATATATATATATATTAAATTTAAAATGTTTATAGTAAAATTTGGTTTTTTGGCTTTTTATAGGACAAGTAAAAGATATTAAGAAACATCTTTAACGTTTCGGAATCGGTACCGATTCCCCTCGTTAAAGATGTTTCTTAATATCTTTTACTTGTCCTATAAAAAGCCAAAAAACCAAATTTTACTATAAACATTTATAATTAATTGGGACATAAAAAATTTTAATTAAATTTAAAAGTAGAAATTTTAGTAAATATTTTGCAATTTAGGTAAAACGTGTCAAAATGTGAAATATTGATTTAAAAAATACTAAATCGCAGAATAGAGTTTGTGGAATTATTAAAAATTTTATTAAAGTTCGTAAAAATTGACTAGAATTTGAAAAACATTTATTTAAAATTGAAATATATATTGTAATTTTTTATTATCAATATTTATTCCTATTTTGACACTTTTTCTCTAAATTGAACAATATTCACTAAAATTTCTCCTATACTTATTGAAATATTAATATACAAGGTGATTTTTATGTTCCGGACTCCTTAAAAAATTTTTTTAATCTTATTTTTTTCGTTTTTTTAATAAAAAAAAGAAAGTGTAATTAAAAAGAAAATTTTTTTGAACGTCTGGAGCATGAAAATCACCCTGTATATTTTCTTTCATTGTATAATATTCGTGCAGAAATTAAAATGTGGGACTGATGGGGTTCTAACTAGATTTCCCTATCTCTGATGAGGACCACGCTCTTCCCGATCTTTTTATATTTATTATATTATTATTATTATTTAGTTAAAATATCCTACTTGGGGAAAAATTTGTTAGGACCTAGTCAATTTTCCTTTAAATTGACCTATTCGATGAGATTATTTTTATTTTTATAAATAAATGACAATTTTTTTTTTTATTTCAATCTAATATTCTGATAAGATTATCAAACACTTAGGAATATTTTTGAAAAATCTCGCACGCATGGAGGATCGAACCCAGGACCATTGGGACGCGAGCCATGTACTATGACCACTAAGCTACGTTGACTTATAGATCATTGAACTATAACACTTTTTCTTGACTATATTAAGACTGAACTACCTTTTGTTTGTATTAACAAAATAACTAATGAAATTTTCACTGAAAATCAATGATATACGACTGATTTTCAGTGAAAATTTCACTAAATTATTTAGAAACCAACTTCTGGCTTAGTTCACTGATTCAAATTCAGAGAGGCTATTATAAATTTTGATATTTATTATTATAAATGGTATTAGGCAAGTTTGTTCAATTGTTGGATTAAAAGTTATTTATATCACTGTGTAAATTTCTATTATACAATATAGAATAATAGTGTGAGTACAATTTAAAGGAATATTACACGATTCATCCTATCGTGCGGTATCAAAGTATAAATTTATGTTGAACTGTTCGCGTGACTTAAAGAGAACTCTATGCAAAATTTCCATTTTCGGACCGAGATTTATATTAAGAGACACTAAAATGTCCGATTATATACAAGCCGGAATTTCGTGAAATATCGATTGCTTACCTCCGACTGTATAATACTTTAAATATATATATATATATATATATACATAGTATACATCCTCGCATACAATAGCTAGTATATATATATATATATATATATATATATATATATAAATTGAAAATAATACCTGTTTCTTGCATGCGGAGAGCGCAACAATAAAACGTAGCGCAAACATTATTTCAATTTCATAATATTAAGTGCGTTTATAATGTGTTTGCATAGGTAATAATTTTACTCAGTAAATCCATTTATTGTAATAAAGTTATTCGAGAAATATCCTAGATATATTTATGCGAGGATTTTGTACTTTATATACATATACTGTTTATATTAACAATCGTTTGCAAAATAAATGTTTTTAATTTAATAATTTATTCAAAAAGAAAAGGTTTTTTTTAATAGAAAAGTTTTTGATGTTTACTTTTTAAAAATTTATTTATTTTATAACTAAAATATAATGAAAATTAATTTCAATAAATTTTAAAGACATGATTCTACACTTTTCAGAAAAAATTATGTTGAGTCAAAATATTGCATCAAATAATTTTTTTTTTTTGTAAACATTTTGCTTCTTTTTTTTCAGTACAAACAAAAATTGCAATTTTTTTATCCAATTTTTATAAATAATAGTTATTTTTTTAAATAATAGGGGAAAGTCATCATGGTTGGGCCACCCCTGTGTTTATGGCTCTAGCACACTGGCGCCCTCTATTTTATTATGCAAATATTTGCTAGTGATGGCAACTATAACTTTTCACGTCAGTTACAGTAAAATGCAATTGCAATAAATATTTAATTTTTCAAGAAAATCAAAATAAGTGCTAAAATGACAACCAAAAACTTTTTTACAGTGACAGAAAATTTGATTAAATAACAAAAGGAATGAGCAAACAACAAAATAAAATGACAGAAATTGTTCATTACAATGTAATTTAAAAGTTTCAAGCATTATTTACCGTTATTGTTATTGTTATTATGTTTGTTTAACGTGTTTTTGTTTACGACGCCGTTTGTCATTTCCATTAAAAAAAAATTGGTTTTAATAAATTTTGGTACCATTTTTTTTTAACTTTTTAGACCGCAATTTCGCGAATAATCGGATTTTTGGTTCAGGGGGCAAATTTTATTTTAATTTCAGATTTTATTTTATCATTATGAGCTCAATTTCAGTATTTTTCTGACATTTGCGGGTCCTTTTTGGTCAATTTCCTTCATTTCATATTGATTTACTATAGTGGCCCAAGCATCAAGCCCTGGCCCAACCTACACGGGAAAAAAATTTTTTTTTTTTTTAAATGCCTGTAACTTTTACACTTTTGACCCAATCATTTTCTAATGTTCAGAAAAAACATACCACTTTAGTGTATCTTTCCAACCATATACGAGAGAATTTAAAATTTACCCTAAAACGGAAATTATGGGCACAAGTCCAAAACTGACCCAACCATGCTGACTCTCCCCTACACCGAAAAACAATATTTTGAAATTTAAAATATTATATACTTGGTACCTATTTTAGAATATTTTATACTGAAATTCAGAATATACCCAGGATCGTGTTTAGCACACAAAAATACATTGGAAATCAATCTGATATCTAAAAAAAAATAACCTTGTAGACCTGTGTTACTGATCCTGAAAAACCCCGAGAAACAAGTTTCAATGAATCGTATCAATTTTTATTTTTTTTTAACGCAAACTTCAAACGAGGATATCTTATACAAAAATAAATATTTTTAAAAGATCTAAATTGGATCGTTTTTTATTTACTTACTGAGAAGTATAAATTCAAGAAAATATTTGATTTTAAGTGATCAAACGTTTATTTATTTGTTTATAACTATATCGTTCCATTTTTTAAATTAAAAATCAAAATTTTAATTGAAAAAACAATAAATTTTTGTTTGTAAATTGGTTCCTAATTTTTTATTTTTTGGTCCGTAAAGTACGTCATTTTTAGTGCCGAAAGTAGTTCGAGGCATGAAAATTAAACTAGATAATTATAGATGAATTATAATAAATTACAAAATTGGAATAAATTTAACAAACTTTTGTCAATTAAACATATAGATTTTCCCTAAAATAATGAAAGTTACGTTATACCTATATGGATTTAGATAAAATCTTAAATTAAAGGTATAAGTTATTAGAAGAACGAACAAGTATAATTAAAGCACGTCCTACATGCCTTCAATTTCTTATCGATATATATTGACCTACTAATAAGCCTCAACAATCACTTCTTGTCCTATTGGCCTCCTTATTTATTTTTTTTTTTTAAATCAAATATTTTCGATGTACCTAATAAGAATTTTTTGGAATAAATTTGCAAAAATTTAAATATATATATGTATATTAGAGTCAATCCATTATATTTTACTCTCTAAATTTGAATTAGTAGTTTTCTACTAATGAAAGAGTGTGTATTCATTTACCAATTGAATTAGTAACAGTTTTGACTAATTTGTAGTAAAAAAAACTCACAGTTTTCTTGTGTGTATCAAATTGATACAAGAATTAAGATCAACTCATGCAACGTTTTGATTCGATATAAGGTATCAAATTGATCCAAATATTTCGATCATTTTCAAGAAATGATCTAGAATATGGTATCATTTTTTGATACCTGAATTGGTATCAAAAGTATAACTGTCATGGCTGGCATTCTCTTATTGACAAGTTTATTAATTAATTTATTTACTGCACTTAATATTAAGATATTAAAAATACTTTTATTATGAATTTTAAGAAAGAGAGAAGCGAAAACTTATAAATTGCGAGCAATTAAATAAGAAAAAATTTATTTCGAAATAAAATTAAATACACTAACCTTTATTTATGTTTATCACATAAGATTTAAGTTAAATTCATAATCACAACACTTGAAAATTTTTAATTATTTTTATGGTTCAAATAATTATTAATAATTTATTTATTATAAATGAACAAAATTTAAGCAATGTACGCTTGATAAATATTTCTAATGCGTTGTCAATTAATGCAATTAATAATTTCCTATTACACAATATCATAATCGACATATATGACATTTGTAAACAAACAGGGTTGGGAAACAAGAGCCCAAAATATGTTCGTCCAAAGCAGAGTTGGGTAGGATTCTGTTTCACGTTTAACCCCTTGACTGTCGCTGACGCAATATGCGCGGATTTAAAACTGGCCAAAAGTGCTCTTGACGCAATATGCGCAACTTAAAAAAAGTTATTAAAAGCTCCTTCAAAATCGCTGAAACTGGTTACTCGGGGGTTTTTGGGGTCGCTGAACACGAATCCGGTGTTAGTTTTTCAAAATTCAAAATGGCGTATCCAATATGGCGGACGACTTTTCAAAAAATTGATCCAATTTGCCTGAAAATCGTTTCTCGAGGTTTTCGGGGTCGCTGATTACGAATCCGAGGTCCGTTTTTTAAAATTCAAAATGGCGGATCCAATATGGCGGACAATTTTTCAAAACTGATCGGATTCGCTTGAAAATGGTTACTCGGGGGTTTTTGGGGTCGCTGATTACGAATTTGCCATCAGTTTTTCAAAATTCAAAATGGCGGATCCAATATGGCGGACGAATTTTTCAAAACTGATCGGATTCGCTTGAAAATTGTTACTTAGGGGTTTTCGGCGTCGCTGATTACGAATTTGACATCGGTTTTTCAAAATTCAAAATGGCGGATCCAATATGTCGGACAATTTTTCAAAACTGGTCAGATTCGCTTGAAAATTGTTACTCTGGGGTTTTCGGGGTCGCTGATTACGAATTTGACATCAGTTTTTCAAAATTCAAAATGTCGAATTCAATGTGGTTGAATAATGGATCAAAATTGTACGAATTCGCTTGGAACATCAGTTTTTAGCCTTCCTGATAAAAAATCTCTGCCATTTTGAATTTTAAAAAACTAACACCGGATTCGTGTTCAGCGATCCCAAAAACCCCCGAGTAACCATTTTTAAACGAATCCGATTAGTTTTGAAAAATTGTCCGCCATATTGGATCCGCCATTTTGAATTTTGAAAAACAGACCTCGGATTCGTAATCAGCGACCCTAAAAACCCCTGAGTAACGATTTTCAGGCAAATTGGATCAATTTTTGTAAAAGTCGTCAGCCATATTTGATCCGCCATTTTGAATTTTGAAAAAAATTATGGCAGATTCGTAATTAGCGACCCCGAAAACCCCCGAGTAACGATTTTTAGGCAAATTGGATCAATTTTTGAAAAAGTCGTCCGCCATATTGGACCCGCCATTTTGAATTTTGAAAAACGGACCTCGGATTCGTAATCAGCGACCCCAAAAACCTTAGTATACCAAGTTTCACCAAAATCCAAAAAAAATTTTTTTCCAACACACTTTTGGCCAAAACAGTGGAAATCTCGTCGACAGCCAAGGGGTTAAGGTTAACGCACATGTAATTTTGAAATAGGGAAAAACTGAATAATTATTTTTTAATAGTTTTGTTAAAAATAATTTAAACTGTAAAAATAATGAAAAAAATTCAAATGTTGCGATCTTTGTTCAGACAAATGAAAATTCTATTAATTAGAAATTCTGATAAGAGTGTCGAACGTTGTCTTGATCAAAAACATAAAAAACTATAGTCTGTTTCACGTTTACCTCTTAATTGCAATGTTTTCACTAATGAAATTTAATGTTTAATGTTAATTTAAATTTAATGTTTCAATCAATGAAACTAAACTATACTTTTATAAACAGGTTGAGAACCTTTTCGTGATAACTGAGCGCTCATAGCGAGAATTTGGAAAATGCATACACTTTCTGAAAATTACACAGCCCCACAAAAAAAAAAAAGTGTCATGTACTTTTGACCGGAATACCCTAACCCTATGTATTTTGCGGCGCTGAACACGAATCCGAAGTCCGTTTTGCTCCATCACGTCAGCATTTTTTTCTAACCTCAAAAAACATGTCGGATTTTGAGAAGTATGCGATTTTTTTAAAAATTGATGTATTAACTTCAAACTTGGTATCTGGGGGTTTTTTGTGTCGCTGATTACGAATCTGAAGTTAGATTTTCAAAATCAAAAATGGCAGATCCAATATGGCGGACGAATTTTGAAAAAATTTTAAGATTTACTTCAAACTTGGTATCTAGGGGTTTTTTGGGTCGCTGATTACGAATCTGATGTCAGTTTTCCGAAATTCGATATGTCTGATTCAATATTAAGGAATTATTTTTAAAAAATTGTCAGATTATTATGAAATTTGGTATCTACAGGTTTTCTAAGTTGCTGACAAGTAACACTAGGGAAGTGACATACGCCGATTTTTCTGAAACTTGGCAGTTTTGTAGTTTTTTGAAAACAATTTGACACGTATGTTTTGTTTTTCCCCAAAAGCTGATTTATGGGGGGGAAATACCCCTTGAATTTTTTTTTGGTAGGGGGACATTATTTTACAAAATTTTTCAAAAATTAATGTGCAATAGTGTATCTGGGGGTTTTTTGGGTCACTGATTACGAATCTGATGTCAGATTTCAAAAATTCAAAATGGAATATTCAACATGGACTTCTATCGGCCACATTAGATACGCCATTATCAATTTTTGAAAACTGACATCAGATTCGTAATCAGCGACCCAAAAAACCCCTAGATACCAAGTTTGAAGTAAATCTTAAAATTTTTTCAAAATTCGTCCGCCATATTGGATCCGCCATTTTTTATTTTGAAAATCTAACTTCAGATTCGTAATCAGCGACACAAAAAACCCCCAGATACCAAGTTTGAAGTTAATACATCAATTTTTAAAAAAATCGCCTACTTCTCAAAATCCGACATGTTTTTTGAGGTTAGAAAAAAATCCTGACGTGATGGAGCAAAACGGACTTCGGATTCGTGTTCAGCGCGTCAAAATACATAGGGTTAAGGTATTCCGGTCAAAAGTACATGACACTTTTTTTTTTTGTGGGGTTGTGTTATTGTTGGACATAATTTCAATCCTACTCAACTCTGCTTTGGACGAAAATATTTTGGGCTCTTGTTTCCCAACCCTGTTTGTTTACAAATGTCATATACAGTCGAATCTCCCTTAAGTTAATTCTGGTGGGGGGTTAACTTATGAGAGAATTGCCGCGTAAGGAGAAATAGTTGCGCAGTGACCTATTGCGCATGGCGGTCAATTTCAAAATATATGTTTGAAGTCTTGTGAAGTAAATGAGTTATTAGAAATGTTTGAATATTTAATTTAATATAAGTTTAGTTGACTGTGAAAAACATTGTCGGTACATACTTGTATTATTCTTTTAATTCTAAAGTTTTTTTTAGATAGAGGGGGTACGTGATAGGGGAAAATTAACTTATGGGAAGTTAACTTATGGGAGATTCGACTGTATGTCGATTATGATATTGTGTAATAGGAAATTATTAATTGCATTAATTGACAACGCATTAGAAATATTTATCAAGCGTGCATTGCTTAAATTTTGTTCATTTATAATAAATAAATTATTAATAATTATTTGAACCATAAAAATAATTAAAAATTTTCAAGTGTTGTGATTGTGAATTTAACTTAAATCTTATGTGATAAACATAAATAAAGGTTAGTGTATTTCATTTTATTTCGAAATAAATTTTTTTTTATTTAATTGCTCGCAATTTATAAGTTTTCGCTTCTCTCTTTCTTAAAATTCATAATAAAAGTATTTTTAATATCTGAATATTCAGTGCAGTGAATAAATTAATTAATAAACTTGTCAATAAGAGCATGCCAGCCATGACAGTTATACTTTGATACCAATTCAGGTATTAAAAAATGATCCCATATTCTGGATCATTTCTTGAAAATGATCCAAATATTTGGATCAATTTGATACCTTATATCGAATCAAAACGTTGCATTCCAAAATGATACCATCAAGTTTACAGTGTAGCTACTAATTGCTAGTAGAAAACTACTAATTCATAGAGTAAGTCGTATTTTTTACTTTTTCAAATTAGTAAGCCGTAAACGAATACGCACTCTTTCATTAGTAGAAAACTACTAATTTAGATTTAGAGAGCACCTAAAGTCGTTGCGGACAGTATTTAGGAAAAATCAAAAATATTTTTGATTTTCAAAAAAAGGGGTAAATTTTGAAATTAAAAAAAAAAAAAATTTTCCGCCATTCGAAAGGTCTACAATTTATGCATATAGTAGAAATCTTACTTTTGTTCGAAATACATTATTATGTATGCTATATTGCACACAAGGGTTGAAGTGCGCACGTATATGATAAGAAACAAGTAGTTACTAACGAGTTTGGTCAGCCAATCGTTACCGAACGGAAGTACATCTTTATAATATATTTTTTCATCTCTATGCAAATATTATATATTGTGAAATTTTATATAATATTTAAATTTATTTTACTTTTATTTATTTACAATTGTTTTTAAGAATATTAAAAATAAAAAAATAATTAATTATTAAAAATTTTTAATGTAACTTTTAACATTAAAATTAATTAAAATCACAGTCCTGCGAGAGTATCACAGAAAATTAAAAGGTATTAAAATATGTTGCAACGCTTATTATTTTAATCCAATTTCGCTTATTTTAATACCTTTTAATTTTCTGTATTAGTTTCTTAAATAGTTCTAGGTGTGATTCTTGTGGATTTTTTTGTGTTAAAAACGAATGTAACTTTCAAAATGCTCCATCACGTCAGGATTTTTGGTAAATAAAGCCTAAAAGGTCAAAAAAATGTCTATTTTAGCAATTTTTGAAAATATTTTTGAACAGAATTTTTTTTTAAATTTTCGACAAAAAGATCGTATATAAGAACTACTCTTCAGCTTTAAAACTCATTTTTTAAAAATTATTTTACTTTTTTTTTAGACTCTTATGACATTTTGAAATTAACAATTGTAGTTACGCTAACATTCACTTTGGGCATATATGACCGCACCTTAGAAAAATAATACTAAACATAATTCGATTTGAGTGTCAATGGGTATACTAAGGTTTTTGGGGTCACTGAATCCGAATTTGATGTCAGATTTGAAAAAATTTTAATTTCGGACAAAATATTTAAAAATTGACCAGATTTACTTGAAAGTCGTTCCTTGCGGGTTTTTGGGGTCGCTAAATCCAAATTTGAGGTCAGATTTAAAAAATTTAAAATGGCGGACCCAATATGGCGACACAACACAGAAAAAACTGAAATTAACAAATATATCCGTGGCTCATATTTAAGAATATTTTATTCTTAAATTCAGTATACAGTAGGACTCCGGTTATCCGAGCTAATGTGGACCGGACCTATCTCGGATAATCCGAATTGTTAAATATTTATTACAATTTAACATTATTATTGTTTAAACAATTATTATTTAATACAAACGGGAAAATAATATTATAAATATTCCATAATAATTTAAACAATTTGAATTTATTAAAAATAACTTATATTTATAAAAAACTAAAATTAAAAATAACTCGGATGACGCGGACTATAGACTCGGATAATGCAGAATTTCCTACTGGGACACCACCTCGGATAATCGAGACCTCGGATAAAGCGAGCTCGGATAAACGGGGTTTTACTGTATATTCTTATTTTAAGAATAATATATACTGAATTTAAGTACTTATAAAATATTCTTAAATTAAGAATAATATATTTAAGAATATTTTATACTTAAATTAAGTATATATTCTTATTTTAAGAATAATATATACTGAATTTAAGTACTTATAAAATATTCTTAAATTAAGAATAATATATTTAAGAATATTTTATACTTAAATTAAGTATATATTCTTATTTTAAGAATAATATATATATACTAAGTTTAAGTAGAAAATATTTTTAAATATGCGCCACAAATATATTCTTAATTTTAGTTTACGGTTTTTTCTGTGAATATAGCGGAAAATTTAAAAATTGATTCGATTCGTTTAAAAATTCGTTACTCGGGGACTTTTAGGGTAGATGAATTCAAATTAAATTTTTTAAATTTAAGAATATTTTTTAAAAATAATATTTTGTTTAAAATATTGTAAGAAAAATTAATATTTTACGTGTTTAAAATAAAATGTATTAGTTTGATTCTTAAATATTAGTAACAGAAACATATTCTTAAATTTTTAAATATATTTTTTTTCACTGTGATACTGTATAGATTTTTAAACAGAGGATATACATATATGAGTTTTTATTTTCATTCAATTTATTATTTTCTCATATTAAAAATAAAAAAACATTTTTTAATCAACTTTTTAATTACCTTCGGAGAGTAGTAATTAAGCTTGTTCTTTATTTCTCTTGAAATGGCAGAAAATATATATACCTATATATATATACAATATCTAGAATGAAATAGTAATCTATATGAACAGATGCCTTTCGAGAGAATTCAAGAAGCAGTCCATTAGCAGCACTTTCAGTGAGATTGTCTCAATATCCTATCTCATGAATGCACAGTAAAAACAAAATCTGAAACCGAATGTAAGCTTACTTTAATTTTTAACTTATTTTAAGCAAGAAACTTTATTTAATAATGAAAATTAGCTTAAAATAAGAGTTAGTGGTTCTCTTACTATAAATAAGCTTATAATTCGACTGATTTTTAATTCACTGGTCTTAAGTAAAAAAAAGACGACAGTGACTTTTTAAAAGTCTTTACTTGAGCTGGGTGTCAGTCCGCCGAGTCTTAAAGTGGTAGTTGTGACGTCACAGGCAAAACGTCTGTTGTGAAAACGCCATAGCGTACGCGTACAGTGAAGCGTGGTTGAGAAATGATTTTCTCGTGTTTTAATTTTGGTTTTATTCATTTATAATTCACAAGAATGGGTTTTTTTACTGCGTTTTTAATATCGAATATTCCAGCAAAGCACGCATATCTTTCACCTTTGTCTCAGCTATACTATTTAGAAAAAAAGTCGCTAAATATTACCAAAAGTACAAAACTGTGTGGAACTTGTTGGACGAGCTTAAATTATTCTAAACTATTAATTCCTAACTATATATATATATATATATATATATATATATATATTACGTATAATGTTATTTTTTAAATTTAGTTTGCAGAATTGAAAATGAAAATGACAAGATTTTTTTAAATATAAAAGTTCCTCGTCATTTTCATTTAAATAATGCAAATTTATAAATTAGAAAAAATTGTTATAAGTAATATAAATATATATATATATATATATCAAAATTCTAATATGCTTTTAAGTCATAATTTAGGATTATTATCACACCAGGTTAACGCTGAAAGACAGTCTGTAAGGAAGCTTAATTTCAGCCCTCTTTTAACATAAGACTAAATGATAGTCTAAAACCTAACTGAATTTCAGTTCTTCAACAAGCTTAGAGCTAAATTTCAGCTCGTATGACATCTTACTTATAGTAAGATAAGGGTATTCTTTTTAAACATTTTTTGAGTACTGATTTTCAGTCAATATGATCTACTTCCGTTTACATCTTGAAAAAAGACAACTTATAAGCTTAAAAGAAGATTTTGTTTTTACTGTGTGGTAGTTGTCCGATTGCCAAAAAGTTGTATAAAGAAAGATACAAAAAAAAGTATATCAATTTAAACCAGATAGGTATAGAAATAGTAAATAGTTAATATTTAAAAATATTTCATTTTTTTTTATAATTCTAATGATTTTAGAAATTCTTTCTAAAATTCTAAACTTAAAAAATTCAAAAAAAAAAATTAAATTCTAAAAGTATTCACGAAAAACAAATATTCTGAAATTTAGAATACTTGGCAACTATTTTAGAATATTTTATACTTAAATTCAGTATGTAATATTCTTAAAATTAAAATATATTCTTGGTATTTAGTATATATTCTAAATGTTAAGAAAATATATTCTAAATACTAAGAATAGGTATATATTCTAATTTTAAAAATATTACATATTGAATTTAAGTATAAAATATTCTGAAATCGGTGCCAAGTATATACACTGAAAAAAAAATAGTAGGTTTTACTACTTTTTAACTACTGTGAGTAGTACAATAGGTCCTCAACTGAATTTAAACGATACTACACGGAAAGAAATTTAGTAGCAATATTTGATAAATCTGATAGGAAATTTTAGTATTCTCTTTTTCAAACGCGGAACATTTGGGTTTGATAACGAAAATCGGTATATTTTTACCAATAGTCTTTTTAGTAAATATATTCCAGAAATTGAAATTATTATTTCGTAAATTGATAAATTTATACGAAAAAACAGAAGTAAGTTAAATCGACGCGCACTTCGTTATTTACTAAATTTATATGAAAATTTGGAAAGATTATTTCGAAATTTGTTAAAACTATACTAAAAATTCGAAGTGGTTCAGTCACCACTAGATTCTACGCCAAAGTTTTATCTCTTTCTCATCTCGAGGATAGACGAGGATATGAACTTTTAAATGCACACACACACATACACCGCATTGTTTTACATCGATTGGCTTATTTTTATTCCTAACCTATACTAACGATAATACGTATAACATTCGCAGAATAACGCTTCATATACAAATTTACGCTCATGTGAAAAACTGATGTGACCATTCTTATATACTAACCAGACATATTTTTCACCGCTTATGAGAAAGGTGAAATTATATTAAAACATGTTTAAAAATATAAATAAAAATCATTATTTATTGGGAAATAATTAAATATTTTATTATTTTTTGAAGAACAATTTTTTTTACTGATTTATTGTAAAATCTTCGAAATTAATTATATAAAAGAAATTCAGGTCCTGTATCAAGATAATAGTAAAAAGGGGCTTGTCTAAAGAGCTTCGTCAGTCTTCGTTACCACTCGGTGAGGATCAGGCAATTCCGAACGTTCAACTTCGGCAAATTTCGTCGAATCTCGTTAACTTTGATATTTCTTTTTCAATTTTCATATCAAATATATCAAAATCTAAAATAATTATATCATTTTATACAATTCTAATTACGAAATTTGAAATATTTGGTTAGAAAAATTGATAAAGAGCTTATTAAAATTTGACATTTTTGTGTTTCAATAAAAAGATTTTAGATTTCGTAAATATTATATCAAATTTTCTTTCCAACTATATTAAATATTCTTATTTTAATCTCAATCATTCTTAAAAATAGTATCGAAAATCGTTATCATGCCAAAATGTTCCGCAATTGTAACCAAATATACTAAAAAGTAACACCATAATATCAAATATTGCTACAAACTTTCTTTCCGTGTAAATCAATTACAATTTTATGGATAATTTTTGATTGGTTGATTTTAAAAATTGCGCCGTACTCTTTCAGTCGATTGATTTTTCGGCCATTTGCAATTTCGGACAAATGAAAATTCTATCAATTAAAAATTCTGGTCAATCATTTTTTGGTTAAGTAAAAATTCTGTAGTATGAAAAATCGGTTATATGGAAATTATATCAAATAATAATTCGAACAAATGAAAATTCATCTGAAAGAAAATTCTACACAGAAAATTAAAAGGCATTAAAATAAGCTGCAACGCTTCTTATTTTAATCCAATTTTGCTTATTTTAATACCAGAATGGATTAAAATAAGCAAAATTGTATTAAAATAAGAAGCGTTGCAGCTTATTTTAATGCCTTTTAATTTTCTGTGTATGCAATGAAATTCTACCCAATAAAAATTCTTTAAAATGCCTATTATGTTAAATGAAAATTCGAGTAAATAAGAATTCTGACAAATAAAAATTAATTATTTATATTTAATTATAATAATATTTTTAAGTTTTTATATTTATTGTATCTGTATTAAAAATCAATAAATATATATATATATATTTCTAACCTTTTGTAATCTGCAGTCGACGTATGTCACTTATATATATATTTTGGACGATTAAAAATGTGATATGGTATCATAATTAATAAATTTAGAACACTCCCGAAATAAAAATTCTACTAAAATGACAAAAAAAAAGTTTAACACTCTAAAATTTACACTATGTACACTGTTGATCGCACGTTTAAACAGGTCAATGCACGAATTGCAACTGATCGAGTGAATTATATTTGGGATTTATAACCTTATATCGGCTTAAGGTACCCTTTGTACTTAATGTAAATTACATACAGCTCAGGATGCACATATAAAGGTAATAAAATTCCAAATCGTTTTGACACACATTTAAAGTACTTTAAAATAATAATTTTTTTTTAAATATTACTGAAGTTATATATTTATTTCACGGAGAAAAAATATTTGCTGCTATAATATCGATATAGCTAATTTTTAGTTATTGTATAGTTAATAAAATTACATGTCACAGCAAATATGTTATAGCTATAGGGGAGAGTGGGGCAAAACCGGGTACCTCAAGTTTTCCATGATAGGTATATTTCCATTTGTGTCACCTATTACATATATATATATCTTTTATATTACAACCAACATCATTTTAATTATATAACCACTATATAAAAACTTATTTATTATATTTTATGCGACTTTTAAATTTTAGGTCAAAAGAAAATCCATTTTTTATCGAAAGTAAATCACTTATAAAACTTTTTGTGTCGATATATTCGTTTCATATAACATCTTTTTCAGTATTTTTTTACGAATAATTTTCAGTAAAAGTATAATTGTTAAATTATTAACAATAAGCTGAGAATTTTACATTTTGTTAAAAAATGCAATACGGGGCAAAACCGGGTATCAAACGGTGGGGCAAAATCGGATATAATTTAAATGCATTATACACTATACATATTTAAATTTTTTCTCCAAAGAATCGACGACATATATTTTTCGAGATCTATGTTTAACTTTCGATATATCAGTTATTTACCATATCGATAAATAAATGATAAAAAATTAATAAAAATATGAAAAATTTCGTTTTAAAAGATTTAACTGCTGTTATTCATTATTAATATATAATATATTTTGATTTTTCCTAGTTATTTTCGGGAATTTCCTAGGCATTTCGGTTTTTGCCCAAGACGATTTAGACAAATTGAAAATTTTATCATAGTAAGTCGTGCATTGATTTAAACAAACAGTTTAGAAAATATTATATCTATTAATCGAACAAACGAATAGTAATCGAAAAGTATTTACATTAATTTCGTAATTATTGATCACTTATTTTGTTCAGTGTCTCCTTTTGATTTTTCGTTGTACGCATATTTTTTAAAATGACGAGTGAAAATTCTAAGCAGCATTGGCAGACGTATTTAATAATGCAATAAGTGATGCAAAAAATTATAAAATTATTTTGGGTAAACGGTATACATGTGACCGACACCCTGACAGTGAATGATACCTGCTGTTAAAAATAATAATAATATAGAAATAATAAATCTTTTATATTTGAAATTTATTTTATAACTAAATCTTTAGTAAATTCCGATAAAATGTCATTTAAAGTTGAAAGTAAGCTCAGGGTGTCTGTCGCTATACCCGTTACCCTAGCAAAATGAGCATAAAGAAATTTAAAAATATATGCCTGACTTCCTTAAAAATGAAAATGAAATTTTTTTTAAATTGTTTGTTTTTTACAAAAAAGCTTTTCAAAAACTAATGAAATTATTGTAGAAATGTCACGACTTTTCAAATTGTAGTAGTAAAGAAAAATAATAATACGAATAATGCAATTTTATTAATTTCAGTATCAAAAATTAGATTACACAAATCACAAATAAATGCAAACTTAAGGAAGTTCAACCCATTAACATAATCTCAAACTAAAAAGTAGTTTTTAACAGAACTAAAAATATATTTAAAATTTATTACACCCAAATTCGACAGATCCAATTGTAAAATTTTGGAAAAAAATTATTTTGAGTTAAAATTTGTTGTTAAATAATAATTAACAAACATTTTGTATTTTTTCTTAAAAGTTAGTAAACAATTGTAATTTTTATCCAATTCTTACAAACAATAGCTAATTTTGCTCTTTGAAAAATTTTCTACAATTCTGTTTGTTAAATTTTATTAAAAATTATTTTGTTCAAAAGTTAATAAACAAAAAAAATTTTTATTTTTTATATTTTTTAAACAAACGATTATTAAACAAAAACACAAAATCAGAATTGTAGAGAATTTTTTCAAAGAGAAAAATGAGCCATTGTTTATAAAAATTGGATAAAAATTAAAATTGTTTACTAACTTTTAAGAAAAAATACAAAATGTTTGTTAATTATTATTTAACAACAAATTTTAACTCAAAATAATTTTTTTCCAAAATTTTACAATTGGATCTGTCGAATTTGGGTGTAATAAATTTTAAATATATTTTTAGTTCTGTTAAAAACTACTTTTTAGTTTGAGATTATGTTAATGGGTTGAACTTCCTAAAATTCAATATTATTGTGGTTCTATAACTGACTAGTGTAATAATCTAGATCAATTCTGAAGAATATTTTTTATAATTATTCTATTATAGTTCAATTTTTTATTATTTTTGTTGAGTTTTATATTTGGAAATAATCTAAACAATAAAATGTAGAAATAATATTAATGATAAAAAATAATAAAATCTTATTTTTATTTGAATTTACAAAAAAAAAAATTTTTAATATTCATTTTTATGCGCGCCATACATGTTTTTATAATAAACAGTAAGGTATAAAATTTTATTTTTTTATTTTTTTTAAGATTACAAAGTAAATGCGTAAATATAGTTTTTAAAAACCTAAGGCTTTCAAACTACATTTTTTGTTAGTAAGAAAATTCTACTTTTTCGCGGAAGGTAAGAATTATAATAATTATTATGTCACTATTATTGAATAATATTGAAATATATAAGTATATGTAGGTATAAATAAATAGAAAAAAGTTGAATACTATATTTAACAGAATTGTAAAAAATTATATTTCAAAACTGCTTTAAAGTGATGTTATTTTAGTGACTATTTGGCTATTATTTTTTTCTTTTTTTTAACCCTTTAACATTAGCCGAAAGTTTTGAACGTTCATATGAACGAAATATTTTTTTCAATCTATAAATTATTAAAAATTATGATGACTATGTTAAATAAAACAGCAAATTAAATAATTATTAAATTAATAACTTCTTTTTAGATACCCGCGTAGAAATGGTCAACCCAGGGAAGACCCTGGGAGAAGGTTCGAAGTAAGATGTAAAAAACCTTGGCGAAACCATAGGCTAGGGCAAATACATTCCCTGGGAGAACCCTTGCTTATGATCGTTTCCCATGGTCTGGGAAATGCCTGGCTGAGGAGCAGAAATACATTTCTTTGATTGTAATGAAATTAATGCACTTTAACCCTTGGCGAACCATGGATTGAGACAAAAATGTTTTTACCCTGGGTTAACCATGGCAAAAAAATTTTTTGTCTTTTTTATTGAATTTTTCTGACTTTAACCCTTGGCAAACCATGGATTAAGACAAAAATGTTTTTACCCTGGGTTAACCATGGCAAAACACTTTTTGTCTTTTTTATTGAATTTTTTTTACTTTTACCCTTGGCGAACCATGGATTAAGACAAAAAAGTTTTTACCCTGGATGAACCATGGCAAAACCTTTTTTGTTATTTTTATTGAATTTTTCTTACTTTAACCCATGACGATCCACGGATTGAGACAAAGAGGTTTTACCCTGGATGAATCATGGCAAAACATTTTTTGTTATTTTAATTGAATTTTTGTCACTTAAACCCTTGGCGAACCATCGATTAAGACAACAATGTTTTTACCCTGGGATAACCATGGCAAAACATTTTTTGTCTTTTTTATTGAATTTTTCTGACTTTTACCCTTGGCGAACCATGGATTAAGACAAAAATCTTTTTACCCTGGGTTAACCATGGCAAAACATTTTTTGTCTTTTTTATTGAATTTTTCTTACTTTTACCCTTGGCAAACCATGGAACCCTGGGTTAACCATGGCAAAACACTTTTTGTCTTTTTTATTGAATTTTTTTTACTTTTACCCTTGGCGAACCATGGATTGAGACAAAAAAGTTTTTACCCTGGATGAACCATGGCAAAACCTTTTTTGTCTTTTTTATTGAATTTTTTTTACTTTTACCCTTGGCGAACAATGGATTAGACAAAAATGTTTTTACCCTGCGATAACCATGGCAAAACATTTTTTGTCTTTTTATTGAATTTTTCTGACTTTTACCCTTGGCGAACCATTGATTGAGACAAAAATGTTTTTACCCTGGGTTAACCATGGCAAAACATATTTTGTCTTTTTTATTGAATTAACTCTTTTGAACACCCATCGATCCACGGATCGAAACTTACGGCAAATTAAAGTAAGAGCAAAAAATTCTTTTACCTTTGTTGAATTTGAGTAAAAGATTTTTATACGTTTTTTTAAAAATTAGCGCCTTTGGATTTTAGGTTAAAGAGGACAAAGACTTAAAAAATTACTTATCTTTGTAAGGGTGTTTTCTTATTTTTTTTTACATTAAGACAATATACGGAATAATTAAATATTTTTGAAGTAATTTTGTATTTTATTTAATTAACTAATTTTAATCAATAATAACATTTATTTTTAGAAATTTTGTTTGTTTTACAAATGAATTTATTTACAAGCATAGAGAGTATAGACATTTTTTGCGTCAACAGTAAAATGTAAAAATTGATTTTTATCGGACAAATGAATACCAATTCATCTTAAAATAAGTATCACACACTATCTTGTTTATTCCACTAGATATATTTACTTCGATGTAATTGTAGAATATTATAACAATTATTATTTTTGTTATATTTATTTAGTCTATATAATGCAGATTTTGTGGAAGTTGACATTGAATTTTCAAAGCGTGAAATATTTTTATCTGAAAGTTTAATATAAGGGAAAAAATTTTTAAATTTGTTATTAAAAAATATTAAATTTCTACTTACATGCTGATATTGCATAATCTTGGGATTTTTTAATTGTCAACAGATTGATGTACATGATGATATGAGATTGAAGATAGATGCTTTTTCATTTTTCTCAGCCAAAATAGTGGCTAAAATATTCAATGAAATCGGCAATTAATATCAGCCAAAATAGTGGCTAATATATTTAATGAAATTGGCAATTAATTTCAGACCAAAACTTTGAATTTTACTTAGCCAAAATAGTGGCTAATATATTTAATAAAATTGGCAATTAATTTTAGCCAAAATAGTGGCTAATATATTTAATGAAATTGGCTTACTCAGCCAAAATAGTGGCTAAAATATTTAATTAAATTAGCAATTAACTTCAGCCAAAATAGTGGCTAATATATTTTATGAAATTGGACATTAATTTTAGCCAAAATAGTGGCTAACATATTTAATTAAATTGTCAATTAATTGAAGCCAAAAGCTTTTAATTTTACTCAGCCAAAATCGTGGCTAACATATATAATTAAATGTGCTAATTTTTTATTCACTTTCAATAAAGTTTACAGGTTGTGCAACAAACGTTGATAACGTGTTTTCTTTTTCAACATTAATAAAAAAACACACGTTCTGCAAATTTTCTATATTTACTATATCCATTTGGTTTGGAATGTCATAGATTCTATAAATAAAGTTTAAGCTTATTTGGGTAAGAATTGTTGAGGGGAAAGCAGCTTCATGTCGGTATTTTCTAATAACAGCATAGAATGTTGCTGGACAATCACAATTATTTCTACATTCACAAAATACCACTTTTATAAATAATCGAATTATTCCAAATCTACATTCATTGTTTGCAGTATATTGTACACATTTAGAATTGGTTACTTTCGCTTGTGTGTATATCTCAGAGGTATATATTATTTTATTTTTCATTAATTTTTTGAACACTATGTATTTTGTACCTCGAATTTCATGATCTAAAAGTAAATGATGAACTTCATTTGGAATTCGCATTTTTGCAAATCCTCCAACATGTAAATGGTCTTGAATACGAATTAGTTTTAATTGTTTTGTGCAACATATATGTTTCTTACAAAAAGTGTGTACTCTTGAACCTTCAATAAGATAATCTTGATTTAAGGTGTATGTGCTTATATATAAAGATGCACCAAAATATATTTGGAGTTGTGCTCCTTTGCTCCCATGTACCAAATTTTTTAATTTTCCATTAATATCTTCGTAAGTGAAACATGAATATATAAATAGAGGACCATTTATACGAACATCGTTAGGAAAATGTAGTATTGAATGTAAATTATTTGTCATATGCCGAGAGTCATAAAGATAAGCAAATCTAGACACGAATTCATGAATCATTCGATCCGAAGAATTTATCATGTCTTCTGATATGCTTCGTTGACTAAGAAGATAAATAGCATCAACTAATAATTTAAAATGCTCGAAATAATCGGGTTTTAAAGTTCCGTCGAGTACTATAAGAGATACGTAAAAGAAAAAGACTTTAAACTCTGATGCTTTCCAGTACTTTAAATGCTCTTTTATGGAACGAAGTCGCCTTTGAACAAATTGAGGTAACTTAATATTTTTAATACGTTCATCGATGGTTTCGACTAGCCCGTGAATGGAAAAACGTTCGCCGGCAAATTGAGGATCAAACCAGAGAGTTAAAAGTAACTTCATGACACCAATAAATACACAATGCATAGGATCTATTGCTGTTGTTGTAATCCATTGATAAACTAAGAGAGACAGAATAGTTGGTCCTTTAACACCATAAATAGGTTTTGTAGCAGTAGCTAATTGTGCTTGCTGTAATGTCTCTGCTTCAGTCCTAAGTTGAAGATTAGGCTGATATGGATAAACCTGGGTACCCCCTTCCCTTATTCCTTTAATTTTGCATTTCTGACAACCAAATTTTCCATTGTATTGTTTCATATTGAGAAACAATGCTTTTGCAGGTAGATCGCAAGTTCCCGATATAATCATAGCCTTTACATTAATTTCATTTTCATCTCCAGGAATATTCATATCAACGCCATTTATTAATTGACAAATATCGTCATATAGGGGTAGCAGAAATTGGTTAGGTGAGGGTTTATTTTCCCCAAACCAAATTCCTGCTAATATAAGATTTTCTTTTTTAAATCGTAGATCATAGGGAAGTTCATTTATTACTAAATAAAATGGCCAGAAGGAAAATTTTGATGACTTGAAAACCTGAACACCATCGGTATACCAAGAAAATGAGATATTGTTTGGATGAGATAAAAATCTACCAGGCTCCGACAATTCTTTATAAATTTCTCCGTCATATATATCTTCAATATTTTCTACATTAAATTTAACCCTGTTATATGGATGCAGTAATTTTTGCCAGAAACCTTGTCGCTTGTAAAGAGTTTTAAGTTGATCAATTATTGAAATTGTTAAAAAATAGCTACTTTTACATTCCTGCAAACAATGTGGACACTGTAACATTTCTGTTTCATGACTTTTTAAACAAAATGAACAGTAAAAATGTCGTGTAAGGGGGCTACGTAAATTATCAAAGCATTTTTTAAACTTATACAATGTTTTTTTACAATTGTTTGGTTCAGGACAGTGCATTGCTAACAATTCTATTATAGAAGCTGTTATAACTCCTGAGAGCGAAAAACGTAACACAACAGCAAGAATGGACAAAATACTTTCTCTAACGGTTAATGGTGATCCTTCATAAAGAGGAAGGTCTGCATTTTCATTTTCGTCAGCATCATCATCATCATGATCATCATCATCATCATCATCATCACCATCATCATTATCATCATCATCATCATCATTATCATCTGAACTTAAATTTAAATTATTATCATCTTGTGAAAGTATTTCATCCTCTTCAGCATCAACAAATTCTAAATAATTTTATTTTAATTAATTTAAATTCTATAATTTTTATAAAAATTGGTCAAGTTTAAAAGCGAATGTTTTACCAATCATAAACGCAGAAATTAAACTCAAAATTTTATTTTCAAATTTGGAAAAAACGTGTTAGGCATTTTCAAGGAGCATATCCCGCATGGGTAACCCACAGTACGGAGATTTGGAATATCCTAGGGATGTCTCTAAAATATCCCAGAGATATCTTTTTGTTGGGGGTAATCCATAAAGCATGTGATACATATTTTCAAAATTTTAAAACTCCCCCTCCCCCTTGTGATGCTTTTTCCAATACCGATTAACATGGAGTATGATATTTTGCTGACCCCCCCCTACCCCCTACAGTATCACATGTTTTATGGATGACCCCTTGTGTGGGTTTTTTCTTGAAAATTGTGTAAAAAGGTTTCTATGTGACATAAAACTAATTATATATAGTGATTTTTATTAGTTTTTAGTAAGGAAAACAACAGTTTTATTAATTTTTGATAAAATAAAAAAAGTAGCAAAAACGAATAATTGGTCTAACATTTAAGACACCCCAGTTAATCCTTCTAGGGATAAATTGGAATTTTTCAAAATTGAAAAATTGTTTGATCTTAAGAATATAATTTTAATAAGCTGGAAATACGTAAACTTTTTAGGAAGATATCACCATCCTAATGATTTATTTTACAAAGAAAAAAGCAATCATTAATAACAATATTTACCATCATCATCATATGACATATTATTGTCCTCATCATATTCATCTGTATTCGGGTCGTACGGAAGAATATTATCACTTTCATCACTGGCAGTACTAGCAACACTGACATTAATATCTTCATCAACTAATTCAATATCTGTATCAGCTACTTCCACTTCATTGGCATCATTTAAGTGTCTTTGTTGGTGTTCGTCTTCCAAATCCTAATTTAATAATTTATATCATTTATTTTTATTTACATCACAACATAAATTAGGTAACTGCACCTTCCAGATAACCCATCATTTTTCAGGAGGTTTGTGGCAAGTTTGCAGTGCAAAATTCGCAAGTTTTATGCATATACTAAAATGTTTTAATTTGTTTAATGTTTAATTTTAATTGTCGTTCGCGCTATATATATTTTTGTAAATTACTGCGAAAATTTTCATAAATTACCGAAATTAAAAATTTTAATTGCGATTTATGCTTTACATATTTTTATAAATTTTAGACAAAATTTCTATAAATTACCGCATAAATTTCCATAAATTACCTCGAATATTTCCGTAAATTACCGAAATCAAAATTTTTAATTGTCGTTCGCGCTATATATATTTTTGTGAATAACCCCAAAAATTTCCATAAACATTTTAAATCAAATTTCAACTATTTTATAGAATTCAAAAAGCAAAGGATTTTTTTTTAATTTGTTTAAAAAAATTAAAAAATTATAAAAAATTTTCCGGCCCACCATGGGCCCACCATGAAGAGAAAAAAATATTTTTAAAGTTTCAGACACCAAATCGTGCGCTACACGGATAATCACCCATAAAGGAAAATTTGTTTCAACCATTTTTTAAAATTTTATAAATGAAAGAACTGCAAAAAGAAAACAAGCAATAAAAGAATGATTATATATCGAAAATTGGATTGTTCATGTAGAACAAAGAAAATCGGTTAATTGTTGCAATACTTTTTGTATTGTTTTAACAATTCGAAATTGTGATATCAACAAAACTGTTAAAAGAACAAAAAATGGTTTGAAGCAACAAACTATATATATGTATATAAAGAATCCATTTCTTTAATATAATAATTTCCTTTCCTTAGTTAAATTAATAAAAGAATATTGTACCTAACTCTGAAAAAGTTTCCAAATGGTGAAAACGAATATAAAGTTCGATAAAAGACAATTGAAAATTTTTTTAAAAATAAAGCTTGGAGAAAATCTTTAGAAGAATGTTTATAAAATTTCTGAATAGTTTAAAATTTCGATTTAGAAAAAAGATTCATGTAGCCAAATAAGATAAATAAACCATAAACATTATGTATTTTATTTAAATAGATTAATTAAATAATGAATTTTAATAATATAGAGATCAATATCGTATAATATATATATCGCTTTATATTCATTTATATTAAATTAAAAATTTTGTTATATTGTCTGAAATATCGTTGACATATTTGTAAGAAGACACTATTTTAGTGTAACTTTTATTCAAAACCATTTTAAATTAAACGACATTCCTCCTCTCTTATATCCCCGTCCCCTTCCACCACGTACTCCTCCATGTCCTCCTTTTCCTCGTGATCCTTCACCTTTTGATCCAAAATTTCCTCTTTCGAAACCTCTATATCCTCCTCTCCCTCGACCATAATTTTCTTTTCTACCTCTTTCAATGTTTCTTCCTCTGCTTTCATCCCCCATTGTATTTTGTTTATTTTGCCACTGGGTTCTTCTTTCATACCATTCTCTTCTACTTCTGCCGCTTCCTTTATTTCTTTTTCTTACTATTTCTGCATTTAATAAATAGAAATAATATTATTAATAATTAAGAAAATGTCTTGTTATTTTCGTGTTGGATGCATTAATTATATTTTCTATAAATTTTTCATAACTTTAATAAGGTGACATTTCTAAAATTAAATATAAAAAATTTAATTTGTTTATAATTATTATATTATTATATTTGTATAGCTGTGTCAAAATTTATAACAAAGATTTTAATTTAAAATTTAAGTTAAAATTCTAGTAGAAACAACATTTTATTTAATTGTTGTTGAAATAATTTAATTTTTGCAATACCAAGACGATAAATATTATTAGTCTAAATATTTTATTCATAAATTTAATTAACCTTTATTATTCAATCCTTCTTGAAAATTCAAACCAGACTTTTTCCACTCGCTATTCCACACAATTCTAGTTTTCGTGTTCCTTTTTTCGCTTTCATCTGTAAACAATTAGTTTAAATATTATAGTTGTGAATTTTTTGTAATAATATGGATGTAAATTTTGTGTGGATAATAATAATATTTTTATTTTAAAAAATTTTAATGTTTTATAATGATGACAAACTCAAATGTACGATATTTAAATATAAACTTAACTTCATGAAAAGAAATATTTCTGGAAGGATTTAATTTTCCATTATTTAAATTTATCTCAAAATTTATAAACAAATAATTAAATATATTATTATTATTATTTATTATTAAATTTATGTTATTTAATTATTAAAAAATTTTTTTTATTAATATATCTGATAAATCAAAATTAACCTTACCATTCGTTTCATTATTTTCTGCTTTGTTAATTTTTTTATTTTCACCTAATGCTGGATCAATTTCCATATTACTATTCTGCACTGAAATCAAAAATAGAATTAATTTTTTTAATCATAATATAATTTCAATTACTTCCATTTTTTACTTACAATTTTTTAGTATTTCATTTTCTTTCCTTAATTTGTCAATTGTATCCTGCATTCTATTTATTTCTTCTGTAGACATCTTGACTTATTTTGACATTCGTCTTGGTTATAAAATGAGAGATTCATTTGTCAAAAACGAGCGTAACAATTTTATATTCATATTGACAAAATTTTATTTCAATAAATGTAAACATTTTTTTAATTATAAAAAAATAAAAATGAAAAATATTATTTTATTGTTTTTATATGTTTTTTAAATATGTTTATAAATATAATCTTTTTCTTCCTTACTGCGATCAGAAAAAAAATTTGATTTTTCAAGTGGAAGTTTTGTATTTTGAATCGTTCTTAACTTCGACTTAAATCAATTAATTTTGTAGAAAAAAATTAATTAGAAAAACTATAATACAAAAACGAAATTTTATTTAATTTAAATTGATACTTACTGCATAAAAATTTTCTGGCTACAAGAAATGAATTCTTATAATTTTCAGAAAAATTTACAATTAGAAAACTTAACATAATTATTATTAAAAAATAATGCACTGATTTTTAGTAGATGTAGGGTCAATTGGGGTAAATGGGGACAAGAGGTTTTGGAGCTTAATTTACAGTTTTTAAATTAAGTTCAACATCAATATTTTAACCTCACGTTACCTGTAACAGGTTATGAGTATTGCCAAATGCGAGACAAAATACTGGATTAAAAAAATAATTTCAATTGGTTCAACTATTATATATCTACTACAAAATTTTTTTCAAGTTTTTTCATCCCTTAATACAGCAATATACTTAAATAAACTTTTTCTTAAAACTTTCTTAGAAACAAATAAAAATTGTAAATAAATATGATAAATTAACTTACAGAATCGGATGAAGTAGATAATACATTAATCTCTTCATTCTGTTGAAGAGTACGTAAAATTCTCCTTTGAGTGGAATATGAATAACTTTCGAAATTCTTGTATCGGTGCATATTGTTCATTTATGAATATAATCAATGTATTAATTTTATTTCGATTAATTATTTGAACATTTCAGACTTGAATTATTAAAAAAAATTGTTTTAAAATCTTCCAATAATATAAACTTTAATTACAAAACATATACTTGACACGTCAGTCGAAAATTCAGTTTTGACATTTTAAACATAATACAAACTCGCTTTTAATTTGAAAAAAACAATCGATAAAAGTCAAATTTAAAAAATAAATATTTTAATTTAATTTTAATTTATTTAAAAAAATCTTTTAAAATTAAATTTACTTTACAGAAATTAAATTATAATCTTTTATTATTTAAACATAACTAATTAATAAATATATTTTCATTCAAATAAATTCTAAAATATTTAAAAAATTTTGAATAATTTATTGCAATTTTTTTAAGTGACAACATTCAATTTATTGAAATGTCATTTAGTGCAAAAGTGTCAAGTGTTCATGTCAGAAGAAAAAAAAATTAATCATTAAAATCAAACAAAAAATGACTGAGAAAACTAAAACTTTTTGCCTTGTCTTCTGGAAAGAAGACAAAACATATAGTGTTATGGAAGAACCTCAGGAATTAAAAAACATTTGTGACGGAGAGGAGGCAGATTTAGTGGAAGAAGGAACTTCATATAAAATTATTGTTTTGGCAAGAAGCGGTAATTATACTTTTTTTTAATAATAAAAAAATAACAGCTAATTACACTCATTTTCTTAATAGTTTGGAAAAATTTTAATTTATTAAATTACTATAAAATTAAATATTTCAATATTGGTTTGAAAAAATATTTTTATATTTATTTATTTAATTTAAAAATTCGAAGCTTCTAATCGTTTTTTACATTTCTAATATTAAAATTATAATAAATATAGAAAATAAAAAATATCTAAAGAAGTTAGAAGTTTCAACGGAAGGAAATATTATAAAAAAGAAACCGTCTAAAAATAAAAGAATTGATAAATGTAATAAGAATAAAGAAAGAAAAATTGTTCAAGAAGAACTAAACGAAAAAATTCTTAAATTAGGAGTGGACAATATATTTATGAATATGCCTGGACCTTCCAAATTTCAAATTCCAATAGGTAACTGTTTTTCCTCATTCTTTTTTTTTAATTATATATATTTTCTTTTTTCCTTTCATCTATTTTTTTCTCCATTCTCCTTCACTCAATAATAATTCGTCCTGATTTATTCATGAATAATAACCTGAAAATTATTTTTTTAGATGTTAAATCAAATAGAACTGACGAAGAATTAGTTAAGAGCGACAACCAAAGAGACTTTCTGCAAGATTCGGAGAATAAAATAATAAATTCTAAAACTGAACTTACGAAGTCACAAGTCCCAAAAAGTAATAATTTCATTCTAAACAAAGAGAAAAATACTCTCATTTACTCTTTCTCTTACTCTATATATTTTCATCAGTATCTTTAATTCTCTTTTATTTTATATTTTCTCTAATTCACTCATTGCCTAATTCTTACTTTTTCACGCGTTCTCCCATTCACTCTTATACCTCTCAACTCTTTTTCACTTCTCCACTACTGTCTGTCTTATTGTCTTATTCTCACTTTTTTCGTCTCAATCAGTTGCTGTTTCTTCTTTTTTGTATCTTATAAATTCTTTTTTTCTCATTCTCCCTTCCACTTCCTTTTTTCTTTCATCCTTCTCCATTTCTTTCTCTCGCTAATATATTTGTAGCTTTTTTTCATTTTTAATTCTATGGTTAACGAAAAACAGAAATACCAGACATGTAAATGGGATGAGCAAAAAGTTTTGAATGTTCAAATTTTTTTTAATCTATAAATTATTAAAAATTATGATGTCAATGTAAAATAAAACAATAAATTAAACAATTATTAAAGTAAATAACTTCTTTTTAGAAATTTAAAACAATATTTTGTAATAAAATTCGTAATTAAAGGAGTTGGAAAAAAATTCGTTCATTTGAACGTTCAAAACTTTTGGCTCATTAAATGGAAATTTTCTTATCTTATTTATTGACAGTATAAATTGTCATCACTTACTCCTGCAAAATAATCTAACACGTATCTTTAAAGGCGGCGACTCAATGAAAAGCAAAAAAAGAGATTCAAATACTCATAAGAAAAGTAACTTTACTGAAGATATTAAAAGCAAAAACTCACATAACAATATTGCTCCAAATAAACAGATGCCTAAAATTTCTAAAGTACAAAAACCAAAAGGTAACTATTTTAACTTTAAAAACGAATTTAGCCAAGCCCTAAATCTAATTTTTCTCTATATCTGTATTATTTTCCTTTGTAAAATTTTTTAATTCTTTCCACTCTCCATTTTCAAATTTTTTCTTTAATTAATCATTTTTACTCTTATTACTATACACTATTATTCTTTTATCCATTTCACTTTATTTTACCATTCCTTTTTTTCTGTACAATAATTCTCATAAAATGTTCTCTTTTACTTAATATTCTAAAAAAAATCTTAGTAGTGCTAAAAATAAAAATTTCCAAATATTAAATTTAATAAAATCTTAGTCGTGTATTTTAGTTTTCCTCATTTATTCATGAATAATAATCTAAAAACCATTTCTTTTAGGTGCTAAAGCAAATAGAAATGACGCAGAATCATTAAAGAGCGACAACCAAAGTGAATTTTTGCAAGATTCCGACAATGGAAATTCTGACAATGAAATAATAAAATCTCAAATTGAACTTTCGAAGTCAGAAGTTCCAAAAAGTAATTATTTTATAGTAACATAAAAAGAGAAAAATATTCTCTATATATCTTTCATTTTCTTTAATTCTATTTGTTTCTAATTCCAACATTGCGTGTTTCTTACTTTTTCGCACCATTTCACACTTATACTTCCTACATCTCTTTCACTTGTCCACTTTTGTCTTTCTATTTGTCTTCATAGAAAAAACCTTATCTCATTTTTGTTGCCCATCAACATGAGCCGCCTACACGGCTTATTCTGAGTTCAGTTTTTTTCTTTGTTATTCTGGTTTTTCTTCTTAAACAGTCATCTTTTCTTCTTATCTTTTGTATATTTTAAACTCTTTTTCTTATTTTCTTTTCCATTCCCTTCATCTTCACCATCTCTCTTTTCTTCTTACTTTCTTTAACCCTCTATTATCTAAGTATTTTTTTATTCACTACTTTAACAAAGAAAATTCTTCTAATAAACATAAAATAGAAATTTATTTTTATATTATTATGAGAAGAAAAAGTCTTAAATTTGTGCGAATCTGAACATTCTCTAATTCTTGTTTACTAAATGAATTTGTCAATCTGTTTGGTCGCAACTTCCAATAAAACAGATTGCTTAATTTTGAGTGAAATACTTCTGTCCACTAATTGCATCATTATAATTAAATTATATAAAAATATATAAATTATTTTTAAAGGTAACATGAACGATAGCAAAAATACTGATCCGGTCGCAATAATTGAGCATGTTAAATATTTACCTGGACATTCAAAACAACAAATGCCAAAATGTAATTATTTTAACCTAATAATTTACATCAAAACACACATATACCATACTAGCATAAATCAGATTTCCGCTTCCATCGGATAATTTTTCTTGCTTTAGAAATCCGATATATATGGGTTTATTCAGTCTCTCTTAAACTCTTAATTACTCTATCTTACTTTTTCTTTATAAACAAATTTAAATCTAAAACATATATTTTTCTATTTTCTAGTTCCTCCGGAATTTGTTACATTTCTGCGACAATTTTTGGCCTTCGCAGAAAGTAATCAATCAAATGAAAATTCAGATGATAGCAACCAAGTCCGTTATCTTTTCATCCAATATAAAATTTTCTTTGAAAGAAGAAAAACTTCTTAGTTTCAAAGAAAATTTCTTTCATTCGAAAAAATTTTCTTTGATTTAAAGAAATTTGTGCATTAAATCGAAGAAATTGTAATATTGATATGGGGCCAAAGAAACATTTATTTCAATTAAATAACAAATTTCTTTGAAACGAAGATAATTTTCTTGTGATCAAAGATAATTTTGTTTGAAACAAATTAATTTTCTTTCAATCAAAAAAAAATTTGTCAAAGAAATTGATTTCTTTTAATCAAAGAAATCTTTTTTCTCGATGCGTTTTATTCACTATTTCTATTTCTCTAATAACTTAATTATTCACCCTTACTCCTAAAATATTACTTTCATTTCATCCGTTTTAATGTAGTTAACAAACCTGTTATCCAGCGGAGGTATTGAAAATAATCAAAATAAAGTTTCCATAATAAACGATACTTTGGTGATTCGGAAATCACAAGAAGTAGAATTCACCCGCTTTAAAAAAAAACCTAAAGAAATGGTTCGTCGCTTGATGTTAGAATTAGTAGGTCGCGACGAACTGAAAACAATGACTGCTCTCGGAAAGCAAACGGTAGGAAGTAAAAGAAAGGAAATTCCAGAACAAATCAGGAATTGTGTTTACAGTGTGTATCGTCATTGTTATGTATTAATTTTTATTAATTTTATTAATTAATTAAATTTTATTATTAATTTTTTTCAGATTATATTATGAAACATTCAAAAGGATTAAGCTATACCAAATATATTGATACACTTAATAATCAATGCTGCACATTGAGAAATCCGAAGAGCTCAATTCCAACGAACATAAAAAAAAATAATCAAAATAACAAGCGTAAAAATATTGAAGATGAGGATTCTGGAAGTGAGCATGAATTAAGTGAAAGGTATATCATATATAAAGCATGTGTGACCGGGTCAGAAAAAACGGTGTTATCGACTGAAAAATCGATTTTTTTGTGATGGTTTCTTACAGTTTGAGGTCCTAAAAATACAATGCAACTATAGTCCTAAATGTAAAAAAAATTTGTTGCATTTGTTTAAACAAATTAAAAAAAAAAATTTATTTTGAAAAATTTTTTTAATGAAAATATAAGTAATTCTAAGGCAAAAATTACTCTTGGTATTTTTGCTTAAAATAAAAAATTGAATGCCAAAACCATTAACAAAAAATTAGAGCTAAATTCTGCGCGATGATCCATAAGTATATATTCATCATCGGCGACCTGGTTCTATAGATAAAAAATAACCGTGGATTATTGTGCGGTTGTCAGTTCTGAAGGTGCATAAAAAATTTCAGTCCTCTAGAACATCAGCAAGTCGTTCAAATTAAATTTTAAAATTTCATATTTTGACTTTTGCAAAACAAATTGTTTATAACAATAACACTGATGTTCAAAAAATAAAAAAAATAAAATTTTATTCATAAAAATCGTGTTCAACATAAAAAATACATAAGGAACACTTATCTAGGTCCTTAGAAATATAAAATGTTTCAAGAAATCTATTTTAATTGGTAGTAAAACTTTTAACGCGTTTTTCTCAAAAAGTTGATTTTGGTCGATACCACCGTTTATAGGTAAAATATGTATAGAAAATTGTTTAAGGGTACATCTTAATAATAATAAAAATTAACAACAATAACTGTATATAGGGAGGATTCTTCAGAAGCAGAATCAATGGCTAAAAAGCAAAAAATCAATTCAAGTGAAAATTTATGTTCTGAGCAATGATTTCAATAATTTTTTTTTAAATTTGAAGCTTATTAAATTGACATTAGTTTTTGTTTACCATTTCTATATTATCAATTATGTTTAAACTTTAAACATAATATAAATAATAATAATAATAAAAATCCATTATAAAATAAGTACAATAAAATACATTTTGTTGAAAAGTAAGGTTTAAAGAAATTTATTTGAAATTATAAGTACAGGAATTTTACTAAATATGATAAAAAACAAAAAATGTTTTGCCATGGTTCATCCAGGGTAAAAACATTTTTGTAATCAATAAAAAAGACAAAAAATGTTTCGCCATGGTTCATCCAGAGTAAAAACATTTTTGTCTTGATCCATGGTTCGCCAAGGGTTAAAGACAGTGACAAAAATTCAATAAAAAAGACAAAAAATGTTTTGCCATGGTTAAGCCAGGGTAAAAAATGTTTTGTCTTGATCCATGGTTCGCCAAGGGTTAAAGACAGTGACAAAAATTCAATAAAAAAGACAAAAAATGTTTTGCCATGGTTAAGCCAGGGTAAAAAATGTTTTGTCTTGATCCATGGTTCGCCAAGGGTTAAAGACAGTGACAAAAATTCAATAAAAAAGACAAAAAAGGTTTTGCCATGGTTAACCCAGGGTAAAAACTGTTTTGTCATGATCCATGGTTCGCCAAGGGTTAAAGTAAGAAAAATTCAATAAAAAAGACAAAAAATGTTTTACAATGGTTCATCCAGGGTAAAAACTATTTTGTCTTGATCCATGGTTCGCCAAGGGTTAAAGACAGTGACAAAAATTCAATAAAAAAGACAAAAAATGTTTTGCCATGGTTAACCCAGGGTAAAAACTGTTTTGTCTTGATCCATGGTTCGCCAAGGCTTATAGTAAGAAAAATTCAAGAAAAAAGACAGAAAATGTTTTGCCATGGTTCATCCAGGGTAAAAACATTTTTGTCTCAATCCATGGTTCGCCAAGGGTTAAAGAAAGTGACAAAAATTCAATAAAAAAAGACAAAAAATGTTTCGCCATGGTTCATCCAGGGTAAAAACATTTTTGTCTTGATCCATGGTTCGCCAAGGGTTAAAGACAGTGACAAAAATTCAATAAAAAAGACAAAAAATGTTTTGCCATGGTTAAGCCAGGGTAAAAAATGTTTTGTCTTGATCCATGGTTCGCCAAGGGTTAAAGACAGTGACAAAAATTCAATAAAAAAGACAAAAAAGGTTTTGCCATGGTTAACCCAGGGTAAAAACTGTTTTGTCTTGATCCATGGTTCGCCAAGGGTTAAAGTAAGAAAAATTCAATAAAAAAGACAAAAAATGTTTTACAATGGTTCATCCAGGGTAAAAACTATTTTGTCTTGATCCATGGTTCGCCAAGGCTTATAGTAAGAAAAATTCAAGAAAAAAGACAGAAAATGTTTTGCCATGGTTCATCCAGGGTAAAAACATTTTTGTCTCAATCCATGGTTCGCCAAGGGTTAAAGAAAGTGACAAAAATTCAATAAAAAAAGACAAAAAATGTTTCGCCATGGTTCATCCAGGGTAAAAATATTTTTGTCTTGATCCATGGTTCGCCAAGGGTTAAAGACAGTGACAAAAATTTAATAAAAAAGACAAAAAATGTTTCGCCATGGTTCATCCAGGGTAAAAACATTTTTGTCTTGATCCATGGTTCGCCAAGGGTTAAAGACAGTGACAAAAATTAAATAAAAAAGACAAAAAATATTTTGCCATGGTTGAGCCAGGGTAAAAACTGTTTTGTCTTGATCCATGGTTCGCCAAGGGTTAAAGACAGTGACAAAAATTAAATAAAGAAGACAAAAAATATTTTGCCATGGTGAAGCCAGGATAAAAACTGTTTTGTCTTTATCCATGGTTCGCCAAGGGTAAAAGTAAGAAAAATTCAATAAAAAAGACAGAAAATGTTTTGCCATGGTTCATCCAGGGTAAAAACATTTTTGTCTCAATCCATGGTTCGCCAAGGGTTAAAGACAGTGACAAAAATTCAATAAAAAAGACAAAAAAGGTTTTGCCATGGTTAACCCAGGGTAAAAACATTTTTGTCTCAATCCATGGTTCGCCAAGGGTTAAAGTGCATTAATTTCATTACAATCAAAGAAATATATTTCTGCTCCTCAGCCAGGCATTTCCCAGACCATGGGAAACGATCATAAGCAAGGGTTATCCCAGGGAATGTATTTGCCCTAGCCTATGGTTTCGCCAAGGTTTTTTACATCTTACTTCGAACCTTCTCCCAGGGTCTTCCCTGGGTTGACCATTTCTACGCGGGTATTTTGAACAATATTTTATAATAAAATTCGTACTTGAAGAAGTTGCAAAAAAAATTTCGTTCATATGAACGTTCAAAACTTTTGGCTTATTTTTTAACGCCCAAATGTGATACTTTTCGACCTGGACTTCAATTTTGTCCAATTAGCAGAAAAAAGGTTTATAATTGTCAAACATTACGTTTTTAACTATTTTTGATGTCGCTCTTTCGAATGGCGTGGTTTAAATTTTCCAAAAATGCCATTTAGCCTCCCCTTTTCTTCAAAACATACAAAAAAATTCAAGTTTTCAGCATGTAAAAATAGTTTCCGATAACTATACTTAAAACATATGCATTCGTATTTTTAGTTTTTTTCAGCTTTCTATTTAAAATGGCGACTGAAAGCCAAAAATATTTTGAAAATTACGTATGAACATTCTTTTTTAAATTGCTTAAAATTGCTTGAAATTTGTTACTCGGAGGTTTTCGGGGTCGCTGATTACACAGAAAATTAAAAGGCATTAAAATAAGCTGCAACGCTTATTATTTTAATCCATTTTGGTATTAAAATATAAGCAAAATTGGATTAAAATAATAAGCGTTGCAGCTTATTTTAATACCTTATAATTTTCTGTGTAGGAATCTGAAGTCAGATTTTAAAAATTCAAAATGGCTTGTATAAAGATTGTATAAGGAATTGACCCTCTTTATGTATTTTCACTTCAAAAATCAAAAATATAATCTAAAAATTTTGGGAGCTTAGGTACCTTTTCTCGCGGTGCGTCACATATGCATTAAGTACAGCTATCGGGAACACGTTTCTCATAGACGAAACGATACGTAGAAATCAATAAAATAGAAAGAATTGCAATAAAAAAAATTGAACATGCCGAAAACTTAAATTTTTGGGTGTATTGAAGAAACGGGGGATTTAAATGTTATTTTCAGAAAATTTTAACCACGTTATTCGAAAGAGCGACCTCAAAAATAATTAAAAACCCCTCCATTAAGTTGGCGTCGACGCTCAACGTTGAAAGTTATTTTTCACGGGACCAAAAATATCAAATCATTTTTAAAACGGTTTTGGGTTCACATAATACCTTAAAAAAATTTCTCAAGGCATTATTTGGACCGAAAATATTTTTTAAAAAAATAATTTGACATTTTTCGTCCTGTAAAAAACAATTTTCGGCACTGAGCGTCGACGCCAACTTCATGGAGGCTTAAAAACGGTATGTTTGACACTTAAACATTTTTTTTTTTTTTTTGCTAATTGTACGAAATTGAAATTCAAGTCGAAAAGTTAACCTTTAGGCGTTAACGGGTTAATAACTGTTGAATGTCGTTTTTATATAACTCTTTAAAACCTGAACATGTACATAAATATCTACATTGTCAAGTTCATTTGGGTAGTTCTTATTGTTATAAAAATTTCGAATTTTGATCATTCCCGACTAAAGATAGATATGACATTTTTTTATCTTATCTCAATAAAAAGCAACATTTATTCAGTTTTTGTGCAAAAATGTCGATGCATTTTCCTTAACATTTATTTTAAAAATATATTACTAGAATTTCAAAATTTTTTTCAGATCATTTTATCCTTATTAACATCAGCTTCTGTGGCTCACTAATCTCTCCCAAATTGGAAAAAAAGAAGGTAACAAATATGAATGCCAATGTCAAAATGGTAATCTTTCTTCCTTTTTTGATGATTTTCTTGATGATCATAAACAACTTTGATAAAAACGTTCCGAAATTTACAAGTCTTAGAAAATTCTGCGATAATAAATTATGTAATTTTAATAATAGAAGTAAAGGTCTAACTTTGTCCATTGACAATACAGTAATACATCAGCACGCGAATTTCTCATCACAGGAAACGGATTTGGGAAATACTAAACACTTGCATCTATTCCGAAATTTTGCAAACATTTCAAACGTAGACGACTTGGTATTAAAGGCCTTTTACTATACAACAGATGCACTAATTGTTATTTCACTTCTAACAAACTTTATCAGTTTTGGAATAAGTATTGGCAGTGAATTTTCGAAAGATTTTCTTCGACAAAGTACAAGCCGTTTTGCTATTAAGGAATCGTTGCAACTTGCAATTCCAATTCTTCAGGGAATAATTACAACAGAAATTGTCACGAAAACATCAAAACTTATAACGAAACCAGTAATGGCAAAAGTTAATTTTTCTCCGACTGATCGAAAAGAACTCTATTTTAAATTCTTTCATCATAGATATTATTTAATAGATAATCAGTTTATTGGAAAATGTAATAAGACTACTGCAATGCACATTTTAAAACATTATAGCTTTTCTACACTCCAAGAGTTATCTATTTTCGCGAGGGATCTCAACAAATTTGGATTCGCTCCTTCAACATACGATAATCAGTGGCTAAATAATCCTAAGTTGTATGAAAAATTAAGGTTTTATTCGTATGTGGAAATTGGGTTATACCAAAGGAAAGCAATTGAACTTATTGAAAATATTTATAGCCAAGAAGATATTAGTTTAATAAACATTCCCCCAGGATCTGCGTTTGATGATTATATGGCTAATAAACTATTTGACACTATTTCCTTTGACGATTATTATGCGATAAGAATTTTTTTGTCTGATCCTAATGCAAACACAGATTCTGATACTCCTCATTTTTGGAGAATAAAAAAAGCTATTTATAGCTTAGCAATTCGACAGTACGATTCATTTAAAAAAGCAGAAAACAAGCAAATAATACTGTATTGCAAAAGAACGAATGACATTCAAAAAACCACTTTCGTTAGTTCAAGGCAGAGAATATTGTCAACTAATGGATTTCTTTATTGCAATGAAGACAGTAGTGAATGGGATTATTATTCTCAAATTTTATCTGAAGAAAATGAATTACATATACCTGTCTCTTTGCAATTTTTTAAAATAATACTGAAGTTTCCATTTTTAGTCCTTGATGTGAAAAACATTGATGCACATTCCAAGCATTACATAATTCTTCCTTCAACTAAGTTTAAATTAATTCAGGAAAAATTTACTTTTATTGATCAAACTAATATTCATTTTTTAATTATACAGTCCTATTATAAAATAATCCGAAATTACTGGTTGGCTGAAGTAGCAAATTCAGTCTCTCATTTTGAAAATAAAATTAATGGTGAAGATATGTCTGAGCCTTTTGAGCGATTGTATTGCAAATAGTAAATGCAATAAGAGGCTTACAATAATAATCATAGAAGTTAAAATAATATCCTGATTAATTTCCACACGTTTTGCGTATATATATTTGTAACATTTATGTTGTTCTCTTTCGGTGTAAATGTGCTCATTGCAGGCAAAAATTATTTATAGGAAAATATTGTAAATTTTTTTAAAGTATAATAATTTTCTTCTATGTAACAATATTTTCAGAATATATCACGAAGCTGAAGTACTCAACGTTTATGATAAACGATTTTTAAAGGAATAATTTTTAAAATGAAAAATTCTATAATTTTTTGCCTAAAAAATATTTTTGTATAATTTGTTGATTAATGAAAACCACAAGAAATATTTTTTAGGTAAAAAATTATAGAATTTTTCATTTTAAAAAATTATTTCTTTAAAAATCGTTTATCATAAACGTCGCGTACTTCAGCTTCATAATATATCTTTGTTTTAAAAACGGCACTAAACCGTCTTTAAATGTAAATCTTTATTAAAAATATATAAAACATTATATTCTTGATTATTTCGCCCTTCTTTACTATTCCAACCGGTTCAAAAATTTCTTGTTTACAGTATATAAAGGACTCTCAATTGCATAAATGCTGTGTTTCCGGTTTAATGACATTTTGAAAAGTCGTTACACTTCTGTTATAATTTTATTAGTTCATGGAATATCCTATGAATAATCACTAGGAAATTCGAATAATTCCTGAAATTCAAAAATATTTCTGATTTTAAAAAAAAGGTAAATTTCAAATATAAAAAAATAATTTGCACCATTGGAAAAAGCAGGATAAAACTTTTCAAAAACATGTAGATTAAAACAATTTTTTTACTCTTTTATACAAAAGTTATAATTTAAAAAAAATCCAATGTTACCTATTTTCCTATTGGATCACTTGAGAAATTTTGTTCCATATTAATATATTCATTCGTAAAGTAATTCAACTTGTTTTGAAAGTTAATTAGATTGACGATCTCTCCAAGTTTTGCATCGAATCATTTTTTTATTGCTTCATCAATAAATTAAAGTAGTTGAGTTTTCTTAAATTAAATATTAAGCTTGATGCGAGAAAATTTAATTATTATTCAAAATCGATTATACTTATCAAAAAGGGATGCACTTCAAAACTTCGTAAAGTTCATAACGTTTATTGATCAATAACTCCAACCAGTATCTAAATTTTTTTTTAAGAAATAGGTGCAAAAAATCAGTTTTTTGCGAATTGCCGCCTTCCAGAACATTTTAGCATAAAAATAGTTATTATAAAAAAGAAAGTGTATAAAATTCTAAGTAATTTTATTTAAAAAAAATGATCCATGTAGCTCAAAAATTGACTGAGATATAGTTTCCGCAAAAACTGCATTTTCTTTCGTGATTTTAGCCAAAATCCACTATTTTTCATTTTTTTCAATATATCTTTCAAACTAATGCTTTTTGAAAAAAATGACCAACAGGAAAGTTAAAGCCGACTAAATTCCTGACAATTTGCAAAAAAGAACAACACAGAAAATTAAAAGGCATTAAAATAAGCTGCAACGCTTATTATTTTTTTAATCCAATTTTGCTTATTTTAATCCATTTTGGTATTAAAATAAGCAAAATTGGATTAAAATAATAAGCGTTGCAGCTTATTTTAATACCTTACAATTTTCTGTGAATGTAATAGCTCTAATAGTTTCCGAGATACAGTCTATCAAAGAGCCTCGGCAAGCCCCATGCAAAAAATGCCCCTTTTTCGTACCTCGAATTTTGAAACTTTTTTTATGCCAAATGGTTACATATGATGACCCAATAATCCCTGCAAAATTTCAAGATGAGCATGTGCCCCCTTTCCGAAATACAGGGGGTCAAAGCAGGCCATGTCCAAAATTAGAATATGCAATATAATCGAATAATAATGTTAAAAAAAATCAGACCAAATGGTTCCCTTAAGATTTTCGTCTGCTGATTACGAATATAATGTACGTTTTTAAAAATTCAAAATGGTGGATCCAATATGGCGGACGACATTTTTGAAAATCGATTTCAAGTCAATTGGATCGATTTTTAAAAATGTCGTCCTCCATATTGGATCCGCCATTTTGAATTTTTAAAAACGGACATCATATTCGTAATCAGCAGACGAAAATCTTAAGGGAACCATTTGGTCTGATTTTTTTAACATTATTATTCGATTATATTGCATATTCTAATTTTGGACATGGCCCGCTTTGACCCCCTGTATTTCGGAAAGGGGGCACATGCTCATCTTGAAATTTTGCAGTGATTATTGGGTCATCATATGTAACCATTTGGCATAAAAAAAATTTCAAAATTCGAGGTACGAAAAAGGGGCACTTTTTGCCGAGGCTCTTTATTGAATATTAATTATTTTCTATAATTTAAGTGATATATAATAATAATTGAACAAAAAGTTAAAGAATATTCAATGATTTATACATTTTCTTGATAGTACCCGGTTTTGCCCTACCATCGGGGCACCGAGTACTTTGCATTTTTTTTTGAAAAATCTGATCAAAAAATTTTTTTTCATGCAATCGACCTTATTTTCTCATTCTCTAATGTTCAAGGAAGAATTTTCAACGAGATTTGAACTAATTTATTTGATAGATTCTTTGTCAACCGAGAATTCCAAAAAGGTACCCGGTTTTGACCCATACTCTCCCCTACTCTCTAAATTTGAATTAGTTAAATTTTTAATAACTACTTTGAATCGATGACTCACTATTTGCTTTTAAATTAGTTAAATTTTCCAATTGATAGGACGCAAGCTTCAAGGACCTTAGATGTAAACAATTTTTAGGTTATGTTTAATATCGCAAATTATTATAAATCAGCTTTGAAAAGTAAATTTTTTTTATTAATATGTGACGTGTTCCACTAGAATAGAGACCTTAGAGAGAAAAATTGCAGGTTATGTTCAGTGATAGTTTTAGATTGATTAAACATTTATTTCTAATTTTATATGTAAAACCAAAATCAGTTTTTAATATATATTTTGGATCTAATGGAACACTTATTAGTGGCTTATTAAGAATTATAATCATCTTTTTGTAGTATCACTCTAAAAAGTACAAACATAACCTAAAATTTCTTTGCGTAAATTTCTCGAAGCGTAACATATATGTATATATGTATGTAATAAGTAAACTTTGCGTTGGAGTACACGGAAAGAAATTTAGTAGCAATATTTGATAAATCTGATAGGAAATTTTAGTATTCTCTTTTTCAAACGCGGAACATTTGGGTTTGATAACGAAAATCGGTATATTTTTACCAATAGTCTTTTTAGTAAATATATTCCAGAAATTGAAATTATTATTTCGTAAATTGATAAATTTATACGAAAAACCAGAAGTAAGTTAAATCGACGCGCACTTCGTTATTTACTAAATTTATATGAAAATTTGGAAAGATTATTTCGAAATTTGTTAAAACTATACTAAAAATTCGAAGTGGTTCAGTCGTGACAGATGACGACAGAAACTCCAACAGATTCTACGCCAAAGTTTTATCTCTTTCTCATCTCGAGGATAGACGAGGATATGAACTTTTAAATGCACACACACACACATACACCGCATTGTTTTACATCGATTGGCTTATTTTTATTCCTAACCTATACTAACGATAATACGTATAACATTCGCAGAATAACGCTTCATATACAAATTTACGCTCATGTGAAAAACTGATGTGACCATTCTTATATACTAACCAGACATATTTTTCACCGCTTATGAGAAAGGTGAAATTATATTAAAACATGTTTAAAAATATAAATAAAAATCATTATTTATTGGGAAATAATTAAATATTTTATTATTTTTTGAAGAACAATTTTTTTTACTGATTTATTGTAAAATCTTCGAAATTAATTATATAAAAGAAATTCAGGTCCTGTATCAAGATAATAGTAAAAAGGGGCTTGTCTAAAGAGCTTCGTCAGTCTTCGTTACCACTCGGTGAGGATAGGGCAATTCCGAACGTTCAACTTCGGCAAATTTCGTCGAATCTCGTTAACTTTGATATTTCTTTTTCAATTTTCATATCAAATATATCAAAATCTGAAATAATTATATCATTTTATACAATTCTAATTACGAAATTTGAAATATTTGGTTAGAAAAATTGATAAAGAGCTTATTAAAATTTGACATTTTTGTGTTTCAATAAAAAGATTTTAGATTTCGTAAATATTATATCAAATTTTCTTTCCAACTATATTAAATATTCTTATTTTAATCTCAATCATTCTTAAAAATAGTATCGAAAATCGTTATCATGCCAAAATGTTCCGCAATTGTAACCAAATATACTAAAAAGTAACACCATAATATCAAATATTGCTACAAACTTTCTTTCCGTGTATTAACTATATAAAAATAGTTAAACCAATTAAAAATGTGATTGGTAGAATGACATTTTGTGATTGTATTAACTCAATTTAAAAATGTTAAAACAACTTAAGATGTAAGTAGTAGATTTTACTACTCAAAGTGGTTCAATAGGCTTTAAGAACATTTTTTTGGTACATTTAATAAATATTTTGCAATTGAAACTACTACTTTAAGTATAGTAAACTTTACTACTAAAAGTGGTTCAATAGGCTTTAAGAGCATTTGAACCTTCGTGACGTCACAAATCATGGCGCATGACACGCAAACTTCTCAGGTATGTGAAAAGCACAATTTTTAATATTTTTTAAAAAAACCTTTTGGAAAATGTTCAGAATAACATAGACTCTGTCTGTTATATGCGGAAAATTCAAAATTTTGCGTTTAAAACGTTTTTTAAACAATGTTTAAGTTGGTTGTCACAAGTAAGGAAAAATACACGAATTGCTTATATGTAGGCCATTTTTGGAACTTAAACATTGTTTAAAAAACGTTTTAAACGCAAAATTTTGAATTTTTCGCACATAACAGACAGAGTTTGTGTTATTCTGAATATTTTCCAAAAGGTTTTTTTAAAAAATATTCAAAATTGTGCTTTTCACATACCTGAGAAGTTTGCGTGTCATGCGCCATGATTTGTGACGTCACGAAGGTTCAAATGCTCTTAAGAATATTTTTTTGTAGAATTAATAAATCTTTTTCAATTAAAACTACTACTTTAAGTAGTAGATTTTACTACTTCAAATAGGAAAATAAAATTATTTTTTATTTACAATTGTTTATTATCAGTAGAATTGACTTTTTCATCCTCTCTCCTATATTGACGCTTATTTTATGCCCTAACGATTATGTACCTAACAGAGAAAATTTCTAACCGACGGGAATTGGACCCTCTACCCTAACGCTCGCTATCCGATACCTTAACCGACTAACCACGGACGCTCGCTTCGACAGTCTGCAAACTACTCGAAGACTACTTTCTGCTTGTCCAATTGGTAATTTAACTACACGGAGAAAAAAGATTTCTTTTATAAAGTAACTTTTACTACTTTCAGAGTAAAACTGGACCAACTCGAAGTTTCTGCGCATCTCTGGCAATTTTTACTCCAAAAATAGTAAAATTTACTCTAGAAATAGTAAAACTTACTACGGAAACAGTAAAATTTACTACAGAAATAATAAATTTTACTATTTTTGGAGTAAAAATTGCCAGAGATGCGCAGAAACTTCGAGTTGGTCCAGTTTTACTCTGAAAGTAGTAAAAATTACTTTTTCTTTTTCTCCGTGTATTTAAAGTAGTCATTTTTACTACTTTTATTAGTTGCTATAATTATCCTTTTTAAGTTTTGACTTGTAAATTTTTCATCTTTTAATTATATATTATAAGTTTTTTAATTGCATAGTGCAGTAAAATCTACTACTTAAAGTGATAGTTTTAATTGCAAAGGATTTTTTAATTCTACGACATAAATGTTCTTAAAGCCTATTGTACCACTTTGAGTAGTAAAATCTACTACTTAAAATAGTAGTTTTAACTGGAAACGATTTGTAAATTCTACATCAAAAATCTTCTTTAAGTTTATCGAATTAATTAAAATAGTAAAAATCTACTACTTAAGGTATTAGTCGCGCGCCGGCTCTAACCAAAAGTTTGTCTTGAGTCTGACTCAGTATGTGCTTAGCAAGAGGTATAGTTCTGAGTCAAACTTTTTGAAGGGTACAGGTAATTTTCACTCAGAGCGCCGCGTTCTCGCACGTGTAGAACTAAAGTTTTGATCGCGGCAACGTCGCAATCTGAATGTACCAGTGCTACTGAATGTTAGAGTCACAAAAAGTGTTTAGCTGTTTTTGTCGTAATTATTTAATACTAATCTATGTTGTGAAATTTTAAATATATTATTTTTTTATTCTACTCTATGAGATATTCCTACTTTCTAACCACAGAAAATTAAAAGGCATTAAAATAAGCTGCAACGAGGATGAAAATTGATGAAAATTCTGCAACTTTAATCCAATTTTGCTTATTTTAATCCATTTTGGTATTAAAATAAGCAAAATTGAATTAAAATAATAAGCGTTGCAGCTTATTTTAATGCCTTTTAATTTTCTGTGACTGTGTACTTTGCATGATTTTGAATTTTGAATGCATTCGCGCGCTACAGCGTTGCCAAGTTTACTGCTTTCCAGCAGTGGAACTTCATATAATTTAAAATTTTGTTAACTTTCTCCTAATATATTTATAGTTTGGTACGGTCAAAAAATTTCAGTTTTTTTGTATGCATTCGTTTCATGAGAATGTATTATGTGGTAGTTTTATTTTAAAATCTGACGACTGGTTTTCATTTAAATAATTATAAAGCAAATTCCTTACATGCATTAGGTGCTCCGTCCATGTAAAAAGTATCAACTTTGAAATGATATTTTAAAGCTTAGGAACGGTCAAAATCGATGGGATTGGTCTTATTTTGTAGATAATTATGTCAGAAACACTCATGCAAAATTTAAAAAATATCTGACGAAAATGATTTTACGCGACTAATACCTTAAAGTAGTAGTTTTAATTACAGACGACTTGTTAATTCTACAAGAATTTTATTGAAGCCTATAAAATCATAGAAATTAATAAAAAATTGACTACGCAAAAAGCAGTTATATTAATTAAAGAAAATAATTCCTTTTACTACATTTCATATAACTGGTGAATAGTAGTTGGATTTACTACTCTTCAAATTATGAGTTGACTACAATTCCACTTGTTTTTACTACCTTACGAAAGTTAATTTTACTACCGACCTGTAGTTGTACTTTAACTACATATTTACGTAAAATCAACTATTACTTATTAACTTCTTAAAAATAGTTACATTAACTACATTAACATGATTAGATTAACTAAAAAATTAGTTATTTTAAATACTTTTTAGTCAATTCTAGTTTAATTTCTCAGCAACATTTTTTTTCAGTGTAATATTCTAAATTTCAGAATGGTTTTTTTTTCAGTGAAAGCATCTATTTTCACAGAAAATTAAGATAAAATTTAATGTGAAAAATTAATTAAAAAGTTGTAACTTGATTCGTGTGAGAAATGGGGTTAATAACCTTCGAGACCAAAGTTGATGAAAGCTTGTAATAAGCTTTTCCTATCATTACGAAACTTTGATTTAGTTTATGAGAATGTGTTAATTGGCAAAAGCAAATTTCCAACACAATTATTTGATTATATAGTATATTCTTCAAAATTAATTATTTTCAACTTTCTTTTTTAAAATTATATAATTATTAAGTTACAGTTTTTTTTTTCAATTTAAGACATATTTGTAAATAATTTTTTAAAAGATGTATTTTTTTTATTAAAAAAATATATTTGGAAATTTTAGAATATGTCAATGTACTCTATATAAGTTGTAGACATTTGCAGAGTCATCCCCTTTCCTTCAAAGCGATTGCAATATATAACTCAGATGTTCTATCCAATACACTTTGAGAGAGATCAAATAAAAGGTTAGAAATGCGAAAAAAAAAAAAATAAAAGTCGTAAAACAACTTCGTGGACACAAAATTTTTTTTTCTTTTTTAACTAATATAATATTTTGTAATTTAATATTTAATTTTAAATTAAAATATTTAAAATTATTTTATTTGTACTATTAAAAAATAAAATTATAATTTATTAAAATTATGCCTAACCTAACCTAACCTGAACTTTCGTTAGCGAAATCAAAAATATGATTTTAAGAGAAATATAATTTTTATTTAAAATTTCACATACATTATACGATACATTATACATTATACCAAAAATAAAAATAAAACTAGCGAAATTTCGCGATAATTAAAAGTATTTCTATATATTTTTGTCCAAAAGTTGTTTTATAAAAAGAAAATTCATTAAGGCAAAAGAGGACGTGACATAAAAATAATTGTGACACTTTTTATTAAGTGTTTTTCTTTTTCTCGCTAGAAAATTTATAAAAAAAATTCAAATGTATTCATTTCGTTTATAATAAAAAAAAATAATTCGATTAAATAGGGTACTTACTTGGAATATTTAAGACGAATTTATTTTCAAGTGCAGATAAACTGGGTTACTTTATTGTCGCTCATCCTCTTTATATATTATAATTACTTCAGACTTGACTAACTAATTAACCGCTCTGCTTTATTTGAAAATAAAAAAAAAATCCTCTTGTTATTTTCTGTTTCAGATGGATCTATATATACATTTAATAGACTTGTTTTAAAAGTTTCAACAACGAATGAAGAACGGCTTGTAAAATTTTTGGAGCTTAACTAATTGCAATTTACGCACACACACACACACACACTGAATATTACAAATTCATAACATTTTTTCAAATTAAAAGCACAATATTGAAGCATATTTCTCATATCTATACATTTAAAAAAAAAAAATTTATATCACATATATATATAAGTCTCAAAATATGGAAAATAATTAGCTGCCAGAAGAATTTAAATTTGCTATAATATTTTTTCACATTAAATTTTTGAAAAAGAGTGAAATTTTCTCCCTTTTTTCTACTCTTTTTATAAAAAAAATATATATATATCCTCAAAAAGGGACCAATTTTCAATTCGAAAGTATTAAATAATATAAGCAACAACAACAACAGGATATATAGTCATTTAAAAGGTGAAAAAAAAAAACTGTTTCAAAGGGAGAAAAATGAAATAAAAACGAATTTATTGAAATAATGAATTGAATTTAAAAAAGAAAAGGAAACCAAGAGAAAATTTGTGACACGAAGAAACCTGTATTAAGGTTTGTGAATGTAAGACGTCCTTTAGAAAATGTGATTTTTCAAGAAAGAAAGAAAGAAAAAAAAAATAGAATTCAAGTGAAGAAAGTGATTATAATCGAGTGCCAAATTATATATCTATCTATATATATATATATTATATAAAAATATATACATATTAGCTTTGCGGATACAATTTAATTGTAATATTTTAAAAAGCAATATTGCAAAAACCGTGAGATATATATATATCTGATTGAAAGGAAATATTTGAAGGAAGTTATTTTCAATTCGCAACATGCCTGCTCCAACATCAACAAGAACTACCAGTAGTGAAGCTATTCGAATGGAGCCTCTTGGGAGAACATCTAGCTCCCGAAGCCCTGGACAAAACGGAACTGCCAATACTGAAGTGCCCGCAAATTCCGGTGAGTGTCAAAGCTATTGAATTATTCCTTAGGATTCTTTTTCTTTTGTTTCTTTTTTCATTCTTGCCACGAGACATTTGGAACAGAAAACGTAAAAAACAATTTTCTATAGTATTCTTTAAAATATTGCTTTAAAGAAACATAATTTCTTTGTTGTTAGATAAATAATTGTTAGGTTTATTATTTTAAGTTATAAATTAACTGTTTTTTTTTAAACTGCTGTTTATTTGAAAATTTTAAAATGAAAATTTTCAATTTATAATATACATATATATACAAAGCCCTTCTAACCTATGACCCTAATTTTAAGGTTATGTCAGTATTTTTTTTCTATGTCCTTGACCAAATTTTGAGGTTATGTTAGCCTCCACGCTTATGATCTTTCACGTAAATTTGAGGCTATGTTCTCCTATGATCTATATAAAATTTTAAGGGGGAGGGTCATCTCTTGACCTATGATACTAATTTTGAGGTTATGTCCGTCTAAACTCCGTGAAAAACCAAAGTTATTGACATATGACCTTGATTTTTGAGGTTATGTTCGTTTTAATCTATGTTTCTGTCGTTTGACCTTGAGTATTGATGTTATGTTAATTTTTAACTTATGTTTTTGACATGGTTAGTACAGTTCTGCGGAGACAACGATATAGGTACAATTAATTCCCGCGTGATATTCAATACTTTGAAATTTTCGAGATATATTCTGAATAGTACGTGAGTTTGAATGCTTCGCGAGTTGAATGTTAGGCAAGTATACGCAATGAGTTCTCGCGTAGCGTCGAAATTTTCGCCTAGCGTTCATTCTTGAATCAGTGGCGGCGGCGATATCTTTTTATAATATATATAGTATTGATACATGGGGGTTTGAACCAAGGACCCTTGGTTATGTTGCTCATTATGTTTCTTCTTCTTAAAAAATATAAATATTAAAATTATGGAAAATTTGATTTGTATTTAATAGAAATAATTAGTTAAGTTAGCCGATTTTAACCTTAAACCCAGCAGCTTCTTGATCTACACAGAAAAAAACTGAACACAGAATGAGCCATGTAGGCGGCTGATTTTGATGTGCAACAAAAATGAACGAGATTGGTGGCGCCACTGTCTATGTGGTTTAGCATTGGCTCATTTTGATTTGCAACAAAAATGAGACTAGGTTTTTTTCTGTGCATATGTCCTTATCATTTGACCTTAAATTATGGAGATATGTTTCCTTATTGATCATTACATATCACTTAATTTTGAGGTTATATTTTAAGTTTTGTTACTATTTTCGTCCTAATTTATATTTACAATAAGTTAAGCGACTGGTTTGAGGTTTAAACATAACCTCAAAATTAAGTCAAAACTCAGAGCTAAAATACGAACATAACCTCGAAAATTCAAGATTTATTGCGTTCTTGTATATTATAAATTAAAAAGTATTCTTTTTCACTGTAGCTCGTCTGCAACTTATTCCTTTGTAAAATAATTATAAAAAAAATTAACTACTAGCTTATACGATATTTGTCTAGAATTTGAATTATTTCTTAAAGTATATCGGTATTTTGCCAGAAATGCGTGAATGATGCAAGTTCCAAAAGTGTGTTAAACTTACCTACACATGCCTCATGTGAAATATGTGGAGTTGGTTTATACAATATTAAATCTAAAAAACTTAATTTTTGCTGAGAATAACTTAATTTTGCCTTTGAGTTACATTTCCAATTTTTTATATTTTTCTACAAATTTTTTTTTTCATACTTGTTTTTTATATCATTGTAAACTAATCAAATTCAAAATATTAAAAAAATTCGGAATAAAATTGTTATTAAGGAATTAGTTAATAATATTATGTGATGCTCCACGAGAGAAGGGATCTTATATACTTCAAAAAAGTTTTAAATTATGTTTGTGATTTTTGAAGTGATGATACTCAAAGATAATCAACTATTAATACAAAACATTTATGTTTAACTCTCCATTATATATTCAATAAATTTAATAAGAACCAAATTTGATTTTACTCACAAAAAAAAATCTTTATCTGGAACAGCGATATATTTCTCTAGAATAGCGAAAAATTACGTTGATTTAGTGAAACTTATCGCTGTTTCAGTTGAAGATTTTGTTCCCTTACTTATAATTAAAATGAAACTTTTTATCAACGTAAAACTATCACTAAACATAACTTAAAATTGTCGTTTATTTAATCAAATGAGTCGCCGGAAAGTAAAACCACACATAAAATTCTGACGGCCATGTTAATTCAATGGGAGTCAGAATTTTATGTGTAGTTTTACTTTCCGGCGACTCAAATTATTTCGTTGAACTAATCAGAAAATAATTTAGTAGATCGAACAAAAAAACCGATTTAACAACAAATTTTGGTTGGCTTTAAATATTTTGTTGTTTTTATATAAAAATAAAATTTATTGGAGATAACAAAATTTTTTGTTCGTATACCAAATAGTTTTTCTTAGTATATAATAATAAATCATTTGCTACAAACTTTAACTTCTTTTATGAAATACAATAAAAAGTTAAGTTAAACCTCAAGAAAAAAGTGATTTAATTTAAAATTTATCATAGTATAGTTTTTATTTTTTACTTTTGACTGTCTTTATAAATATTATTACGTTCAAAAATGTTTCGTATACAAAATAAATAAAAAATTAAAATCAGAATAACTAAGAGAGGTCAAAAGTTCAAGAGTTCAGTAAGTTTTTTTTTTCAACACATATTTCCCTAAATAGATTGTTTTTCATCTCACTATTCCGAATACAATTCAGAAATATTTTTAGAATTTGCTGAGAAGTGTTTGTCATTTCTTTCTGAATTTTTGTTTTTAGAAAATTTTTTAATGTATACATAAGAAACATATAGAGGAAGGAAAAACAAGATTTAGAATAACTTGTTTCAACTATACTAACTTTAATCTTCTTTAATTTAATCTTTAATCTCATAATTAAGCATTCAAACTAGTTTTAAAACTTTTAATATCTTTAAACTGAATCAGAATTTATAATTTATATTTGTTATATTAAGATTTTTCTTTTTTATAAACAAAATTAGTAGTATATTTGATTTTAAAAATATTTAAATTAAAATAAATGACTTGCAAAATTGTAAAAGAAAATTTTCAGATATAAAAAAAAACAAGTATATCTAACACGTTTCTAGTGAAGTTGTCGGACCATACATTACTTGATCTACTTGCATTGAATATAAATGAAATCCATTCACATTACCATTTGACTCACTTACGAGATTAACTATCATTATACACACACATATATAGCAATCTTTTACGTGCATCAAAAACAAGAAAATATAATTATAGTCGTAAATAAATTATTCGTGCAGTAAATCATCCAATCAAGCCACGATTGTTTGATCAATTTTTGCAATGATGGCTCTACTGATGCATCGCGAATAATCGTGTCAAATATTTTGTCTTTATAGTTAAAAATAGGATTTTTGTTTGGTAAAACTGTGAAATTTTTCTATTTCTAAAACTATATAGGAAATCTGGTTTCTATTATACAAATTAATAATAAATGCTAAATACTTTTTCTATTTAAAATTTTGTAAATTTTTTAATTAATTTTAAAATTGTGAAAATTTTTTTGTAAAAAAATTACAGTGCCATTGGGGCCATCCATAAACTACGTTTAATAATTTTTCATTCTTTTTATACCCCTCCCCCCTCGTTACCATTGCGTTAAATGCATTTAAAGACTTTTTGACCACCTCCCCCATTAAAATAGGTAACGTAATTTTTGGATGACTCCATTCCAAGAGTTTTTTTTTTTTTTTTTTTTTTTTATTACATTTCGAAGTAACCTCACCAATTTAACCCTCAACTGGCACCATGGGTAAAGTAGACCCGAGCATTTTTTCGAGATTAAATTAATTGAACGTGTTGCTTTTAAATATTTTTTATATTTTAATATATATTAGTTTGACATATTTTTAGTAATTTTGAAAAAAAAAATTTTTTGATAAAAATTTGATTTTATTAGATATTTTATTTTATAATTAACGAATTATTAAGTATGACATTATGTTATTAATAATTATGTATGACATTAATTATTTATTAAGTTAATTATTTGTCATATTTAAAATAAAATAAAATATCTAATAACATCAAATTTTTCAAATGTTCCCGCGCTGCGCTGATGGCTCAGCTATGGACTTTAGTTCGCTCAACGCCACTGGAAGGGCGAACATCATAACTGTTTCTCGCAGTTGAGATGCCATTAGACTGGTATATAAGCAGTGATCGAAAATTTTTTTTCTTGTCGAAATTTTTTTCTGCCCGATGTCTCTCCTATTTATTGGATTTGTCACAAACTCTTTTTTGGAAGAAATGGTTTCACTAATACTTTGATGACCATTTTTTTATTTTAATTTAATTATTAAAAATAAAATAATAATAATAATAACTATTAAAAAATAATAAAAATAAATTATTTTTTTAAATTTTGATTTTTAAAATTATTATTAAAATTTTTAATATTGGATAATTATTGGTTGCCAATGATGGTTGCCAATTATTGGCATCGGCGTGGAAAGCCCATGACTTTACCAATAATGGTCCATTATTGGGTGCCATTATTGAAATTATATTGGCATCTCTGGCTCCCATTATTGGGCCATTAATACGCCAATGGTATTTTTCCCATTGTGGTGTATAACCTTAAATTTTGAAGTCATAATATTAAAATTTAAATAACTCGTGAATTTTTAAGTAAAAAAACGCAATTTTTTATTTTTCACAATTTTTTTAACTAACTTAAAATAAATTAATCCCTGTAAAACAAATGAAAATTTAAAAAACACATAAGGTATCTCAGATTAAATTTTTGTGCAAAAATATTCAATACCGGCTGCACAATATACGTTTGAATACGTCGGGTCCAGCAAACCCGTTGTGCTATTTACGTTCGAATCAAAATTTTCCGCAGTTTCTGGCAATTTTTACTTCAAAAATAGTAAAATTTACTACTTCCGAAATAATTTTTATTCTTTTTGGAGTAAAAATTGACAGAAACTGCGGACAATATTAGTTCGAACGTAAATGGCACAACGGGTCTGCTGGACCCGACGTATTCAAACGTTTATTGTACAGCCGGTATTGAATATTTTTGCACAAAAATTTAATCTGAGGTAACTTATGATGTTTTTAAAAAAAGTAATTAGTTTTACAATTTTTTGAGTTGTATATTAACCAAATTTTAAGTAGTGTGAATTAATTTTATGAAGTTAAATTTATCAATGTAAATGATTAAAAGTAAAATTGGTGCTTCCACTATAAGTGAAATGTTTTTACACTGAAAAAAAAACTAGTAGATTTGACTACTTTTTTAACCACTCTGCCTAGTACAATAGGTCCTCAATTGAATTTAAAAAGTTGTATTAACTATTAAAAAGTAGTTAAAATAAATACACAGAAAATTATAAGATATTAAAATAAGCTGCAACGCTTATTATTTTAATGCCTTTTAATTTTCTGTGTAGAAATGTAGTTGGCAGAACGAGATTTTGTAGTTGTTTCAGTTTTAATAGTTGATTCAACTTCATTTTTTAGTAAACTGAACTGCTAATTATTAACTCCATAAAAAGTAGAAAAGAAATTATAATTTAAAAATTGTTTCACACTGATATGAAGAATAGTAACAGATTTTTCTTAATATAATAATTCGCAATAAAATGCTCTTTCTTTCCAATCAACAAGTATCTGATTGGCACAACTTATATAGTAATAATAATAATAATAATAATAATACAAGATCGCTTCGTGAGGCAAGTTTAGCTGAGAAGAAAAATGTATCTTCGTTATTGCTTATGATAGCTAAATTTTGTGGTTATAACGACATTAATAGGAGATTATCCAAGCGGAGATACAAACCTGATGGTATTCCATGGAGTAGGCAAGTCTAATGTGATCACTGGTGGTGGGAAGGAAAAGGGAGAGAAAACGAGAAAGAGTGACAGAGAAAGAGAGAGAAAGAGAGAGAAAGAGAGAGGGAGAGAGATACTATAGGGGAAGCTGGATAGATACCCCAATGGACGCCGATCGATTCGCGATTCATTCTTCCTAGCAGAATATTACCTCTGCTCCTGCTTCAGCCTTTGAGGATGCAGATGGCAGCATATCATTTTCAATTTTTTTTTTATCCCTTAGAGAAAAACCTGTGTACATAATTTATAAAACGCGGTAAAGTTAAATTGTGCAATTAAATCGATATATTTATTAATATAAAGTCTCTATAGGAGTATACTGGAAAAAAAAAATTAATTTTATTCAAATAATAATCGGTTACTTGACTATTATATATATAGAAATAAATATTTCTTTTGAAGCAAATAATTTTTATTTGAGTCAATTAAATTTTATTTGTTTTGAAATGTAGAAATTGGTTTAAGTACAGTTTATTTGATTCAAATAAAAATTATTTTATACAAATAAATATATTTATTTGATAATAAGCAAATAACCGATTATTTGAATCAAATATAAATTTTGTTTTTTCAGTTGTAACTATTCCTTCGCGAAACAAAAATAATAAAATTTTTTAATATTCGCAGTGTATAAAAGGAAAATTTTATTTTAAGAGACGACATTATTTTTGTTTTAAGTTACAATATTTAAAAAAAAAATTACATATACTAGATTTTTCTGATTAGTTTTCTTTAGCGCTTATTTAATGTGCTAAATTTAAAATATCTGTGGAATATTTAATATAGAAATGTATTGAAAATAATTTTTAATTAGTCAAAAAAGAATTCTAAAAATAAATAAATAATCGAAAATATATGGATCATTCTACGTAAAGCGAATAATTAATTTAACTATTTTTTATGTGTGTTAATAATTATAGCAGTTGGAATATGATATTGGAAATGTCAAAATTTTAATAACACCATCAGGGGTCAAAATTTGTCACGTAAATTCAAGCGTAGGCCCTTTAAATATCCGGAGCTTTATTTGTGATTTTAACGAATGTTTGAGGATAGGTTATTGAAGTGTACGGGATTAATCTTATTTTAAGTTGCAAAATGTTTACACGGAAAAAAAGAAAAAGTAATTTTTACTACTTTCATAGTAAAATGGGATCTGTCCGAAGTTTCTGCGCATCTATGGCAACTTTTACTCCAAAAATAGTAAAATTTGCTCCAGAAATAGTAAAATTTACTCCAAAAATAGTAAAAATTATTACAAAAATAGTAAATTTTACTATTTTTTGAGTAAAAGTTGCCAGAGATGCGCAGAAACTTCGGACAGGTCCAATTTTACTATGAAAGTAGTAAAAATTACTATTTCTTTTTTTCCGTGTAAGACATCCTTTTTGTTAAACTTCTAAAAGCCCGTTTTCATCGTGAGGATAAATTTAATTTTCCGAGAGGTTAAAGGCAGTAGATATATTCTGCGTCTGTGCAGAATGTTTGTATACAACTTCTGCGCAGACGCAAAAATATATCTACTACGTTTAACCTCTCGGAAGATTAAATTTAGCCACACGGTGAAAACGGGCTCTAAATTAATTTTGTTTTTTTTATCCTTATTCTAAAGACTGACTTAATTTCAGATTTATCTTCATATATAAGAATTATTTTTTACTATAATATCCTTTATTTCTATCTATGTAATGTTTTTTTAAAAACGAAAAAATAACTTTACAGTAAAACGATTACTTTAACATAAATCTGACATTAAAATAGACTTAAATGTTAAATGGTTTTAATTTAAACATTGAAACTAGTAAGAAAATAAGTATATATAATTAGAGTTATTTTGTAAAAATAATGAAATAATTTTAAGTCAAAAATAGAAATTTTCTCGATTGTACTTCCGAATTTAATTTCTCAAAACAAACTGTTTTTTTGCAATAGCGGATAAATTGATGATTGAAGTTATTTTTCTAAATTTTAATAATAGAAAATCACGTGAATATATATAGATATATACAGGGTGTTCCAAAAGTATGGAAACTTGCAAATATCTCGAAAAGTACGAATTTTCGTAAAAAATGTTCAAGACAAAAGTTGTTCCAAACAAAAAAATGTACATCTTTGAAACAAAAAAATTGGGCCCGGAGTCCAATGTTGGGCCCTACAATGAAAAAAGTGGTTTTCTTAAATGAGACCACTAATTTTCAGTATCAAATTCGTAATCCCCATGAAATTCTGCGTTCAGACATGTGGTATAAGTGCCCAAAATATTGGGCCCAATCCAAGATATTGGGTCCAAAATTTATCAACAGATAAATAAATTTTAAAAAATCACATCTTGGAGGAATTTTGAGATCATTGGATTAGAAATTCGAAGCTAATTTTCAAATTGGGCATAGAGTTCAATGTAAGATTCCGCCGCCCACACGGAAAAAAATTTTCTGGTAATTCTTTATTAACATCGATTTGGAGATTTTACATGTTCCTAAATCTGTTAATTCTACAGATATTTTCTGTAAGGATTTAACGCATGCGCGAAAACAATGCAGTGATTCGACTATGGCTGAGTACGATTGAGTGCGAGAGGTTAAGGCGAATTTAGTGTTTTTATTATTATCATAGTGTCGGCAAGAAAGTTTAATTAAAAAGGAAACGTCTTAAGTATATAAACATTATTATAGAAATAAATTATTACAAATTTTTTATTTTAAAAATAACTGTAGTGATTAAGTGAGAAAAGTCGTTTGTTTCAATTTCTCGACATAAGAAAAAGTGGATTTATCATAAGTTTTGAAAACTTGCTCCTCATTTTTTTTGTTAGAAAATTATTGAAGGATGAATTTATTTACATAGAAGTTATACTAATTTATACAATAATGTTCCGCGAATTTAATGTATTCGGAGGAGAATATAACCTATAAGAAATACTCTACCAAATATATATTATCCCCATATAGTATACATAATTTGGTCACTCAACAGGTTTTAAGAACTGTAGCTCAAACTTGTAGAATTAACAGATTTTAATGCCAATAATTCTACAAATTTCTCTATTTGGAGAAACATCAGTAGATGGCGCAGGAGTTTCTGTAAATTCTACAGAAAATTTCTTTCCGTGCAATGTGAGGCCCACATTAAAAAAAATTAGTTGTTTAAATAAAACCCACTTACTTTCAGTATCTATTTCAGAATCGTTATGAAATTCTGGATTTAAACTTGTAGTACAAAAGCCAAAAAATATTGGGCCCAATGTCTGGGATTGGGCTCGACATTTTTTGACAAATAAATAAATTTATAAAATCGCATCTTTTGGAGTTTTTGGGGTCACAGGATTAAAAATTCAAAGCTGCTTTTCAAATTGGGCACAGAGCCCAATGTAAGATTCCGCAGCCCAATGTGAGGCCTACAGTAAAAAAAATTAGTTTCCTTCCATTTCGTAATCGTTCTGAAATTCTGGGTTTAGACTTGTGGTACAAATTACAAAAATATTGGGCCCTCACATTGGGCTGCAGAATCTTACATTGGGCTCTATGCCAAATTTGAAAATTAGCTTCCAATTTCTAATCCAATGATCTCAAAATCCCTCCAAGATGCGATTTTTTAAAATTTATTTATCTGTTGATAAATTTTGGACCCAATATCTTGGATTGGGCCCAATATTTTGGGCACTTATACCACATGTCTGAACGCAGAATTTCATGGGGGATTACGAATTTGATACTGAAAATTAGTGGTCTCATTTAAGAAAACCACTTTTTTCATTGTAGGGCCCAACATTGGACTCCGGGCCCAATTTTTTTGTTTCAAAGATGTGCATTTTTTTGTTTGGAACAACTTTTGTCTTGAACATTTTTTACAAAAATTCGTACTTTTCGAGATATTTGCAAGTTTCCATACTTTTGGAACACCCTGTATATATGTGTAGTGTCGGAATTTGAAAATGCAAATTTAACAATTTACTTTTCCCCTCTCTGTACAACTGGTATACATCTGAATGTACTCTCATACCATTTAACCGACACTCCCTTCAAAAAGCCCTCATGCGCAATAACGAGACAAAGCGAGTCAAAGAAGCAACGTTCTTTACACTTCTCGAGTATACTTCAAAACAAAAGCTGTTGCAAAAGACAAAGCTTTTAAAGTCTGTAAATTGCTCATCAAGAAGCCCTTCTGAGTCTATTTGACATATGAATATGAAATTTATTTTTCTAATATATGTGTTTCTAGTTAAATGTTTTCTTTCCTTATATATATATACATACGCAGTGAAATGAAAATCTTAATTTAAAAAAAAAAATGAGTCTTATTTTAAATTTTTTAATATTTTTTGAGACATAATAGATTTATTCTTGCTTTTCTGAGGAGATTTATTTAATGGGTTACGACTAGGTATGTGGGTTATATTATGAAAAATCGATTAACGATTATTTATTTGGTTTAAAAATCGAATTACAACTGACAAAATTCTAGTTAATAATTCTAGTTAATTCTATTCTAGTTTGTTTACAGTCAAACGAAAATCGACAAAATTATTTAGTAACTGTCTTCAACTTCTCAGAAGATTAAATTTAACCTACATGGAGAATAACAGTTTTTACAATTTTTCACGTTAACTTTATATTCTATTTAACATTATTACATTAACAGAATATAAAACATTTAAGATTAATTTTGAAAAATCTCGCACGCATGGGGGATCGAACCCAGGACCCTTTGAACGCGAGCCGTGTACTCTAACCACACAGCTACTTTGACTTACGAATTATCCATTTAACGCTTCTTCAATATTACGAATATAAACTACCTTCTTTTTTGTAATAACAAAATAACTTCATTACTTTTAAATTTTACATCTAATAATAATAAATAAACATTTTTAATACTTTATTTAAAAAAAAACATCAAATAAATTTCAGAGAATTATACAACTGACCTTTTGCGTTAATGTTCAACCAAAAAAAAAAAGTTTTTGTTATTTAAAAAAACTTCTTTTTCATTGACAACAATTTTTTTATAAAATAAAAAATTTCTTTCTTTAATATTTTAATTAATAATTAATTTAATTCTGTTATCGAAACAAGTATAGGATTTTTTTATAGCAAAAAGAAATAATTCATCTCAATTAAACGCAGTTGCAATGAAAGTAGAAATTTTGTTTGAAACAATAAAAACTTTTTTCTGGGTGTTGGCATCATTTATGCAGATTTCCCAGTAGCTGTGAGCTGTCTAAGAAATAATCGAAAGCGCTCCAAGGCATTGAAAATAACACTCACAGCGCGTTTGGATACTTTAACAAATTTCGATATTTTTTACATAAATAAATTTCAGAAACGATGCAAATAATTTAGTCTTATTTTATACACTTCAAAGTGTCGATTAAGCAAAAAAAAATCGATTTTTTTCGGGTTAAGAGTGTCACTTTCTCTTGAATAATTTTTATTTATATAACGGGATGCATGATTATGTTCAAAAAATCATTACACGGAAAGAAATAGATGGTACGAGGTACTATCTATAGATATAGTACCATACCATATTTGATCTTACATATACGGACAGCTATCCAGATTCTATCAGTTACAATCCAGATTGTACGGAGTAACATCTTGATAATGATGGTACCGGATAACATCTGCTTTTAACCATCTTTAGATCATAAGATCTTACCATCTATTTCTCTCCGTGTATAGTTAGAATTTTCATTTTATGGAATTTCATTTGTCATAATTATATTTTTGAGTCGAATTTTTATTTGTTTGAATTAGTATTTTGCAGAATTTTCATCAAACCGATTTTTTATATTGCAGAATTTTTATATAACCGAAAATTCACTTCACAGAATTTTTATTTGTTCGACTTTTTATTTGTCAGAATTTTTATTTGGTCGAATTTTCATTTAACATAATAGGCATTTTAAAGAATTTTTATTGGATAGAATTTCATTGCATAGAATTTTCATTCAGAATTTCTAATTGATAGAATTTTCATTTGTTTTTCATACAATTCATCAAAAAGAATAAAATGAAAATTCTATGCAATGAAATTCTACCCAATAAAAATTCTTTAAAATACCAATTATGTTAATAGAAAATTGAAGGAATTAAAAATTCTGAACAATAAAAATTCGAACAAATAAAAATTCAGTTGAAGTGAATTTTCGATTATATAAAAATTTTGTAATATAGAAAATCGTTTTGATGAAAATTCTGCAAAATATATTAATTCGAACAAATAAAAATTTGGCTCAAAACTAATTATAACAAACGGAATTCCATAAAATGAAAATTCTAACTAATGATTTTTAGAACACAATCATGCGTCCCTATATAATTTACATTTTAAAAAAATTGTTATATTAATTATACACTGAGAAAAAAAATTTAGTGTTTGCAACAAAATTGTTTGGTGTGTCAATTTTGATTCTTGTAACCAAATTTTGGTTGGATGAAACAAAGTCGTAGAGTTATCTCAACCAAACATTTAGTTAGGTCAACAAAATTATTTGGTTCAACATTTTTAAATTCTAACCAAAATTTGGTTACGACAACAAAATAATTTGGTTAACACAACATAATAGTTTGGTCTAAAAAACCAAATGATCGTTTGTTGTCCTAACCAAAATTTGGTTGCGACAACCAAATAATTTGATTCGCTCTCAGCTTATGGATTAAGAGGATAGTTAGTTTAAATTTCTCACAATGATGGGTAGTCCAGTGGTTAGAGCTCCCGACCTTCAGTTTTAAAACAGAGGTTCGATCCCAGGCGGAGATGAGATTTTTCAAAGTCCACAAATATTTTAATTGAATAAATATAAATTCAATGTTAAATTGATAATAAATAAATAAATAATGAAATAAATAAAAAAAGATAAAAAGAAATGAGATAAGGTAGGATAAAATTTTTAATTTTACAAAAAAAATTGTTGGTTTGATCGCAACCCAACATTTTTGTTGGCCTAACAAAAAAAATTTGGTTGAGCTAACCAAACATTTTTGGTATGCCAACAAAAAACACTCAACCAAATTTTTTGGTTGACTCAAACAAAATGCTAATGTTTTCCTTTTTCGTATAGTTGAATATTAATTTTTCTCGCGATTATAAGGAAACAGTATAATTTAGAATCAAAAATGTTTTTATTTATTTATTTATTTTTAAGATAAATTTGGTTCATCTCAATTACATAGATTATAATATATGTAGGTATATATGTATATATGTTTTACTCCATGTAATTAAGATGAAATGAATTGAGCCAAGTTTATTTGTAGTCACTAACCCGTTAATCCAATTAAATACCTCTACAATTATAATTACACTTGAGTTAGTCAATGATCAATTGACTTGTATCAACAGAGGTAGAATTTGATGATACCGACTTATTTTCACACTATTCCCACTGAGAAACAAAAATCAATTCTCCCTTTACAGTAAATTTTCATATCAAATGATGGCGCTATAAAATAAACAAAAAAAAAAAACAAACAAACAAAAAAGGCAACAATGTTCAAATTACATTTTTAAATGACATATTATTTTTATTACATATAAGAATCTCATAATAGAAATAACCCTATTGAAAAAAAACACGTATAATTATACGTATAATAAGATATACGAATTTGAAACAAGAATTGTACGTATAAATATACGTAGAATTATACTATATAATTTTACGTATAACAATACGTATAATTATACTTGTCTATATTTTATAATATTTAGGTATATACTAATAAACAAAAATATATTCCATATTTATATATTTCTAAATATGTATTAAAAATTATAGACACGTATAATTCTACGTATAATAATACGTATTATTAAACGTATATTTATACGTATTATTATACGTGTAATTATACGTGTTTTTTTCACTAGGGAATAAACTAAGCAGATTCACCTTTTTTCATCTATTTAAAATTTTCTCACCTATTTTACCTGTTTTGATAATTTGTTATCTTTTTAAACTTTTTTCATGATTCGATTAATTTTCTATAATTATGATTCGATAATATTTAAGGGTGCGATTCCAGGTGAGATTTTGACTTTTTTGGAGTAGATTAACTGATTGCAATGAAACTTAGAAATTTTTTTTATATCTAGTAAGACTAATCTTTAACATAAATTGCAGCTTAATATATTTGTTAGTTTACGAGATTTGAAATAATAACAAAAAAATTTAAACTGCTATATCTTCCGTTCTAATAATCAGATTGAGGTCTACCTTTTTTTAAAATATCAAGAAAAATGAAAGCAGGCAGGCAGGCAGCCAAAAAAGGTGTGAGTGCGCCATAAGGAAGTGATTGGTCAATCATCCCCGTGATTGGTCAATTTCGAATTTTAAAAAATTGCGCTGAATTCTTTTTGTCAATTGTTTATTCGGCCATTTGTAATTTCGGACAAATGAAAATTAGGTGTTTTAAAAATTCGTACAAATAAAAAATTCGAATCACATTAAAATTCGATTGAATGAGAATTATGTTAAATTAAAATTTTTTAAAATAAAAATCATGTTAAATAAATTACTAAAAAATAAAAATTCTGCCAAACACAAATTCGATAGCTAAAAATTTTGTTGTGTATAAAAATTTTTATAAAAAGAAAATCTGTATGAAATTTTATTTCGAAAATTGGTCTAAATAATAATTATTTATAATAAAAATACTTTAAAATAAAAATTTTTATTTATGTTTTTTTATGAGAAATTTATGCGCTCCAATTCAGAATATTACTTTTTGGATGGTTCAAAAAAAAAAAAAAATAAAATGTTTAAGATATAGATGAATATATATTGATCAATTTTTTTTGACATGAGTAGATCAAATTTTCAGTTTAAAAAAAAATTTTTTTTTTTTTTTTTTGGGTGTGAATTATCATGAGATGAAAAAAAGAAAAATGATAACGCGATGATAAAAATGAAATGCACTTTTGCACGAGAAGATGGCGCCATGCTACAGATAAAAGCATCCGCGGCAGGTTGGGGCGGTGGAGGAAAATCAACCCCCGAGAATTGGGGCTTTACGAGCTTTGGATGCGTCGCCATTTCTGCCTGACATCACGGGTATAACCCACGCTATATCCGAAATGCCAATAAAATGTAAAGACGCGTCGTGGCGCGCGACCTACACCTCGTCAAGTTACTGTTGAAACATACAATAGAGAAAAAAAAATAATAATAAAAGTGGCTTTTGTTTGTTTTTGTTCATTATATATATATATATAAATAGGAAAATAAAAAGTATTTGTGAATCTAAAAGTGCCACTCATTGTGTATATATATTTACATGTATACATATATATTTACGTATAGTTAATTTTTTTTTTTTTTTTTTTTTTGCACCTTAAGTGGCAGATTTTGTTCTCTCGTTCCGTCCTCGTGATAAAAAAAAAAAAAAAAAAACGTGAATCTTGCGACCTTCTTTTTTTTTGGTCGTTTGTTGCTTCGCGTTCTCGAGTTAACCCCAAATCTATATTTATAAAAAAAAAAATATATATATATATATAGGAAATAAATAAACGAAACATCACGAATTCTGGCTGAACAGAGAGAACCCCTTATTAAGATCTCGTATGCCTCGACAGACGGCGAGGTAAAGGGATTCGTCTATCGAAGACCGCCACCTAATCGCTTCGCGATGAGCGAACAGGATGTCGATGATGTCGCCTTTCTAACAGGTATTATATTTGTTTCCATATGCAGAAAAATGCTTTTTGTTGTTTTTTTTTTCCTTTTTGGAAAATTTGTGACATTTTAGGCGAGATTTTAATCTCTCTTTTTTTCTAGAAACATTTTTTTTTTTTTTGAAATCTTTACGAAAATTAAAAGAAAATATTTTTTAATAAAAAATTTGGAAAAAAATGTTCTAGTTAAAAAAAATTTTTTTGGATGAAAATTTTATGTGGAATGACCCATACATATTTTTTTTTATTTTATTATTATTATGTCTTGGCTCTTAAGAATAATATAAATTTGCATCCATTGTAATATCGATGAAGTTGAAATTCAGAGAAAAGATTTCTTTGATTTAAAGAAACCAATTTTTTTGACTTGTTTTTTTTCATTCAAAATAAAATTTTCTTTGAAACAAAAAGAGCTTCTTAGTTATAAAGAAAATTTCTTTGATTCCAAAAAATTTTGTAATTAAGAAGCTTTTTTTGTTTCAAAGAAAATTTTATTTTGAATGAAAAAAAAAACAAGTCAAAGAAATTAGTTTCTTTAAATCAAAGAAATATTTTCTTTGGGTTTATACGTATTGAAAAGAATAATTTATTTGATTTAAATATACGGTTTCTTGATTATTATCGCAAATATTATATTTTTACTGGAAATAAATAATTTTTATTTGGATAATTAAACATGGAAAAAAGTTTCTTTGTTAAAACCAAACTTTGGTTAAAATAATCAAATAACCTATATAGAGAAATATTTTATTTACGTTTAGTTGAGAAAAATAAAATTTTATTGAAGAAAATAAAATTATTTTTCTCTCAGAGCCTATAATAGCTTTTTATTTGTTTTAAATTTAAAAAAAATTTGGAATGAAATGAAAAAATTTATTTAGCACAAATATAAAATTTTATTTAGCGCAAATAAAATTTTTATTTAACTCAAATAAAGTTTATTTAAAATAAACTAAAGGTTTATTTAGATGAAATGAAATATTTATTTGAATTAAAAAATTTGTTGGTTAAAAATAATCAAAAAATTGTGTTAATACAAAAAATAGTATATTTTCTTTTAAACTGAAACTTTTTTCCTGTAAATAAATTGTATTGGAACAAATAATTTTTTATTTGAATCAATTATCATTTAATTCATTTGCAGTTAATAATTATTTAATACAAATAATTATTTATTTGATAATACTAATGTAATCGATTATTTGAATCAAATAAATTTTTTTTTCCATTTTTTTTTCAAATAGCAAAAAAAATATTTTTAATTAATGTTTTAAAACACATTTTTTTAAATTAAAAATTACCCATTCGGAAAAAAGTTCTACAGGAATTTCTTTATGAATTCTGAAAAGTATTTTACAAAAAAAAGTTAAATTTTTGCAGAGTGTACTTATTAAATTCGACACGTGATGTATACGGAGAAACTACTTTATACATAATATTGTTTGAAACTCACCTGATTATAATATGAATTTTACTTATTAATTTATCAATTGTAAAAAAATTAGCCATCATTTTCTCTTTAGACAATTTATATTTTAAAAAATTATTAATGACTTTTTTTTATTAATAATTTTTAAGTAGTAATTAATTATTTTATCATTTTTTCAGTCACTATTGATATAAAGAAACGGATAATTTGTTTTTGAAAAATCACTACTAATTTTTTTGACATATAAAAAAAATGTATAAATATGACATTTGTAAACATATGTAAAACAATTGATTGGAATGTATTTTACAAATTTCATATTTAATTTCACGTGTATCAAAAATTAGTAGTGATTAGTTAAGAACTAACTAATATGCTTTCAATAAATTTTTCTCTTTCATTTAATAAGGACTTTGGCATATCTCCTTACTTGTGAGACGGCCGAATGGCTTCTCTACTGAATTTTCAGTAAAACGGTTCTTGGTTCGATTCTTCCCATCTCTGAGTTTTCTTCAGTTTAAAAATTTCTGTCTTTATGGAGAATTATTAATTTTATTGGAGAATAGAAAATAAATAAAAGATTTACTTATTAAAAAATTAATATAGAATCGTTGCAAGAGTAAATGTCAACACACGGAAAAACTTTGTTCAAGAATCATTCCTAAATTTGTTCAGGAACTGAGGATATGAGAAAAATTCTGCAAAATTTACAGAAAAATACAAAAACCATTCAAGAAAATACTTGTATTTTTATTATGACATTGGAAGACTTCTTGTTAATGCCGCGATCGGAATATCTCAGTCACTGGGTGTTGGAAGTTTCTTGAACTGTTTTAGAAGACACAGTACAGTAACAAAGCACTAGGCAGGGATTGGTTGCGTCAAATATGTTTCCAATGCATAATACCATAAGCTGGTGAGGTAGCTGAGAGATGTAAAGCGCAGTTTTTGGACTTTCGAGGACGTGGGATCGAGTCCTCCCAGAGTAAATTTTTTTTCTCGCAAACGTAAAAATTTATTCTAAAACAAGTTCAAGACTTTCTGTAGTGAGTTTAGGAAGTTGTCTTGAATTTCTCTACAATTCTTATAGAAATACTGCTAAGAATTTTTCAAAGAAAATATAAATAAGATTTCTTAAATTATTCTCATATCCTCAGTTCCTGAACAAATTTAGAAATGATTCTTGCACAAAGTTTTTCCGTGCAGGAGTAGAAAAAAAATATATGAGGCATTTCATATGAGAATACGGGGTCATGTCTCGGATTTTTCTCAAAATTCGGTAAATTGTAGTGATAGTAGTGCTAAATAAGTGTACAAATTTTTAATTAAAATTTTTTTAATATTTTTCGAGATATTTACAATAACAAATTTGAGCAAAATTTTTTTGCTTTACTATAATCTGTTAATAATTTAGATTTGTTAAAAATGTTATTTACACTGGTTTTATTTAATACAGAATTAGATGATCTTCCAAATAAAAAAAGAATTGACGGTTTATCTTCATTTTCTTAAATGTTATTAATTATTTAAATAATTTTTATTATTAATTATTAATTTAACACCCGTTTATCCAAAATAGATCATATAGGGCTCGTTGGATGCGGATTTTGATAAGCATTCTAATGGTGTTTTTAAAATTACTCTAATTTTATTTGTTCGTCAAATATTTCATTTTTTATTAACTTTTGTTAGTTAATTAATTAATATCTCGAAAACAAAAAATAATGCCATCTCAAAAATTTAACCATCGATTTATTATGACTTAAACAACATTCATGATTTTTTTCGCGTTTCTAAATGAGGGATAACATGGTTAAAAGTTATAAACAAATTCAATTTTTTAAACAAATTGTTTAAAAATTAATATTTTTTTAAAAAAAATAATTTTTTTCTAAAAGTTTAAGATCTTCCGCGTAAAAAACATTTACAACATTTTTCTCTATTTTTAATAGAAAAAAAGTTATAAGTAAAGCAAAAAAGTATTGCTCAAATTTGTTATTGTAAATATCTCGAAAAATATTAAAAATTTGTACACTTATTTAGCACCACTATCACTACAATTTACCAAATTTTGAGAAAAATCCGAGACATGACCCCGTATTCTCATATGAAATGCCTCATATATATGAGGCAAAATTCCTGAAATGTCCGAACAAAAAATTAAAAGTTCTCGAATTTAATCCATACTTTTCTAAAATGTTGTCATTGCTGGTGAAAGTCTAAAAATCAATTATTATTGAATTATTATCAATTATTATGTTACAATTAGTTAACATTGCAATTGTTTATTAACAATCTACTTATCCAAATCACAGTAAACTTGGTTGTATCTTTTTCTATTGCAACGTTTTGATGCACATAAGTTATATCAAAAAGAGATCGTTTTGTGTATCATTTTTAGAAATGATACACGAAACGGTCTCATTTTTTGATGCAAAAAATTTAATCAATTTATATCAATCATGGCCGAATTGAATCGACTCAAAATTAAACGAATTTTTTTCAGATATTTTGGTAATAGTACAATTGCGGAGACCATTTCACTATTTAATTTGAAAATGAAAATAACAGAAAATCAAAGACAATGTGCAATTCGATAATTAAAAAGTGACAGCTTATAAACATAACCTAAAATGCATGAGAAAAAATTTGTCGATAAAATCAATATAGCCGAGCTTTTTAGAAGGTAGATGGCAGCACTCATCTATTTTCTTTCTTTAAATTTTTTCTGAATCGTTTTTATAAAAAGCAAAACTGCCATCTACCTTCTAAAAAGCTCGGCTATATTGATTTTATCGACAAATTTTTTCTCATGCATTTTAGGTTATGTTTATAAGCTGTCACTTTTTAATTAACGAATTGCACATTGTCTTTGATTTTCTGTTATTTTCATTTTCAAATTAAATAGTGAAATGGTCTCCGCAATTGTACTATTACCAAAATATCTGAAAAAAATTCGTTTAATTTTGAGTCGATTCAATTCGGCCATGATTGATATAAATTGATTCAATTTTTTGCATCAAAAAATGAGACCGTTTCGTGTATCATTTCTAAAAATGATACACAAAACGATCTCTTTTTGATATAACTTATGTGCATCAAAACGTTGCAAAGATTTGATGCAATTTTTGGTCTCAATTTGATACTTTTAGGAAAACTGTGAAATACTTCATATAGGGCTCGTTGGACGCAGAAATACATTAACTTTCAATTGGTAACTTCAGAATTACCGTAACTTTATTTGTTTGTAAAATATTTAATTTGTTATAAACATTAATTAATTAATTAATTAATATCTCAAAAACTTTAAAAGATCCCACTTTGAAAATTACATGTTTTGTAGGAAATTAGTCAAGCTTTCCATTGATATAGTTGAAAAAATTTAAAAAATCCGATTTGAGATATACGTAAATTAACATTTTGACCTTAAATTTCAGTCAAATTTTATTAAAAAAAAAAAAAAAAAAAAAATGTTATCATCATCGTGTAGCCCGTCAAAAAAGCTTTAAAAATCATTATATATATATATGTTAACTTTTATGCATTCTACTTATAAATATTGTACATTGAAAAAATTTTTTTTTTCAAAAGTCAAAAATTAAAAACGTTCTAATTCAAAAACTATTTTATCAAATTCAATAATAATTGATTTTTAGACTTTCACCAACAATGATAACATTTTAGAAAAGTATGGATTAAATTCGAGAAGTTTTAATTTTTTGTTCGGACATTTCAGGAATTTTGCCTCATATACACTTTGCAGATAATATATAAACTGAATAAAAAAAATAAGGGTTTAGTTTCGCGCAGTACATGTGCTTTAATGTGCGTGACGTTGTTCATTCTAATTTTTTTTTTCTTTTTTCCCATCCTTGCATGTCAGTGTCCTACTCTTTTGAACATTAAAAACGATTCGACCAGCTGGCCCACTTATGGTTCTCAGACTCTAGGCCGGCTATTAGAATGTATATATAATAATGCTTTAGAGCACGTGTATGCGATCAATAAAAGAGAAGCGCTTCTAATTTTTACTCCCCATATTGTTTGGTTCAACAGATACCAAAATTTGTTCTAGTCATATTGAGAAAAAAAAACACAGAAAATTGTCCGACTTAAAGGTCACCAAAGTTTTTAAGCTTTTAAATTTCAAGCACACATTAGAGACTTTGAATTTCGTGGAAATAACTCGGAAAACTTAAACAATTTTCCTGTATATCATACAAAAAAAATCGGTCACATTTCTGACAGATTTGTAGAAACTACAAGGGAAAAAATTTACAAGTAAATAGTTAAAAATTTATTATTTAATTATGTTTTGTGATTTTATTAGAGATAAATATATATGTAGATTTAGATACATGAATAAAAATAGAGCTAATAATTAAATTTGTTTATGTTTTTCTTCTTTTTTTCAAATTGTGACCTGTGAAAATTCTTTGGGGTAATGGGAAAATTGTACCAGCCAGCAAAGTTTCGTTACCTCGATTATGGCTTTTCTTATTTTTTTGAAAATTAAACAAACATTTTTTTTTTGTAAACTTACTTTTTTGTTCTTAATTTCTAATTAATTATAATTAAAGATAAAAGGGACCTAAAGAAACAAATTCTAAGTTATAATTATCAAATTTTGGATTAATGCACAAAGATATTTAAGGCCAGGTTCCTCCAAAAAACGTGTTTTATTCAAAGAAATTTTATTTATATTACAAAAAATATTGATAAATCAAAGTTTTTAAAGATTAAAAGAGATATAAAAATACTAATTCAAAAATAGTTATTTATGATACAAGTGCGTAAATCACACGAGTATAATCAAATTTACGCACGTGTATCATACAACATTCTCTCTAAATCTGAATTAGTAAAAATGTTTACTAATTTAAATTAGTGACTCACTTTTTGCTTTAGAATTAGTTAAATTTTACTGATAATTCGTAAAATTTTTGCTAATTCAGAAGCAAAAAGTGAGTCACTAATTCAGATTTAGAGAGTTTTTTGCAACACCCACCTCTAAAGTTAAGAACCTATTATGAAGAATTTCAACTCTCTATTAGAATAATTTCGACTGCATAGAATTAAAAAAAATCAATCGAAAATCAGGAAAAATATCATTAAGCAGTAGTGTAGTATAAATTTAAAAGTAAAGTTCTTTTTTTAATTTGTGGTTTTGTATGGTTCTTAAACAATCCTTATATTATGTGAGAAAAATTTTGGTGCGTAAAGTAAATTTCACTGTAAGTTGGTATTAATTTAATACCAACTTTAGGTACTAAATTGTTATTTGGTTCTATTTTGATACCTAAAATCGTTACTGTTTTAGTACTTTCTTTTTACAGTTTTAAAAAGAGCTTCTTTACACACACTTTTCGGTGTGTAAAATTTAACTTTAGAGGTTAGTGTTGCAAAAAATTTATTTTTTTATTTTTTTAAAATGGCGCCTCCTAAAATGGCTGCTGAAACACGTCCTTTTTGTTGGTGGGTGACAGGATAACTCAAAAACGAATCATCTGAAAGCAAAAATCAAAACGGTTTCTTATTCTATATCACATTGGCTATGGTCGGTACTACAATGAAACATTTTCCCAAAAAAAAAATGTATAAATAAACTAAGTTTTTTACATTACCTTTTGTAAAAAAAATATATTAAAAATTTAAGGAAATCATTATATTAGTGTTTTAATAATTTTTATTTTTGGAATTTCACCAGTATTCCCGGGCGAAACACAAAATTCACTAGATTCAAAAAAGGCACTAGTCAGGGCCTCAACAATTTTCCTAGTTTAAAAAAATGTTAATTGACGTTTTGGAACTGTATTCAGTTCCCTCTTCAAAATTTATTGAGACAATATGTTACAATTGATGTTTTTTTATCACGTTTGCTTAAAATAAAGGTTGATTTTATGATTTTTTTAATAAATTACTTTAAAGAATTTACTGAGATGTAAAAATTTAAAAAAAAAGAATATTGTTCTTTTTAATCACAAACAGAAGGTAGTTCCAGTTTTAATATTCAAGAAGTATATTAAGTAAAAGATCCTCGTAAGTCTGCATGGCTGCGTGGTCAGAGTATAAGCCTCGCGTCCCAAGGGTGTTGGGTTTGATTCCCCTTGCGTGAAAGATTTTTTAAAATTATTCTTCAGTGTTTTATATACTGTCTATGTTGTAATTTTAAGTAGAATTTCATTTCCTCTAGAAAGGGCACACATATATAAATTTATTTTAAAATTAAGCTATTATAAACTGAGTCATAAATTAAATAAAATTATCAAAATTTATTATCTTTTGTATATATATATATATTTAAATTAAAGAATATATAACTTTTTTTTTCTTCGTGTGCATGCGGTACTATTATATAAGAAATTGCGAGAGGGATTTTTACATATACAAAGCATGTCTCTATGTGTGTTTCAAATATAAAAAAAAAGAAAAAAAAAGAGTTAGGGGTGGGGGAGGTGAGTGTATGCACAGGTCTCTTTTCATTCACGAAATATATACACATGTATACTGTATATATAGAGCGCAAGGAAATCCTTGTGTAGTCGCGCAGCTTTGGAATCCGGGTCAAGTGGCAGGGTGGATGTGAAATTTTTATGCGACTCGCATGTTATGAAGCGACTGATGACTTGACGAGAAGCGAAACAGGTACTTGATGTTGAAAAGAATTATATACCCAAGTGCCACGTGCGGTGGTGCTCACAATTTAGAACTGTGATTAAAGAAAAGGGAAAAAAATTCAGTAATGAACATTGTATATACATATATATATATATTAGGGGCTATACACCCATGCACGCTTCTCGCGTCAACACCTGTTATTTTCCACTTTAATGCTTAATTTTTGAAAAGCTTGCAAGTTGTAAAATTATTAAAATTTTATCTTAATTTTGAGGTTATGTTCGTTTCTTAGTTAGGGGAATTTGAAGAATTAGAATTTTCATTATATGGTATTTCATTTCTCATAATGATTTTTGAGCTTAATTTTTATTTGTTCGAATTGGTATTTTACAGAATTTTCATTAAGGGTATGTGGGAACCTCCCACGTGACCTAGTATGGAAAAATGTGTTTTGGTAGTATACATTTCACTCTAAAATGAGAAAAGATTTTTGTCTAAAATTTTGAGGGATGATAGATTAGGGTACAAAGAATCTCGCTGTTCTCCGAAAAATACATAATTTTGCGTTAAATTATTAAAAAATGATGTTTAAAAAGTGTCATTTTTAAACGAAAATGAAAACAAAGATGGCGGCGCATACACAGACGTTGCTTGAGTGTGTCAGTGCTCCAGTAAACAGCGCCAATTCGAGCTTTTGGCCGCTGAATGAACTATGATATAATACATTATTTTACTATTTATTGCTTTATTTTTATTATTTTTGCGTTAAGTTATGGTAAATGAATAGAACAGCGAGATTCCTTGTACCGAACAAAATCATTTCTCCAAATTTTAACCCGAAATCATTTTTTATTTCAGAGAAAGTTTCATACCACAAAAAACGTCCTTTGCCCACATACCCTTCTCTTGAATTTTAAGGTTATGTTTCATCTATGACCTTGAATCCTAGAGTCCTCGGACCTTAAATTTTGAGGTTATGTTGGTTTTTATACTAACATAGGTAGATATATTGGTTATTCCACGTCAATTTGTCGCTGGCTTTGAGGTTGATATCAGAACTAAAATAAAAATAAAACAATATTAGTAATATCGTAATAATTACTATTATTATTGTTATTTTTTAATTATCATTATTATCATTTTTATTATCATTATTATTTTTAAGTAATATTATTAATAGATAGTAGATACTATTATATATTAATAATATTAATAATTATTATACCTACTCTGCCGTGCATAACTGAAATACCGTAACTTGTTTTTTTTTCTTAGGTTATGTTGCTCCTTATGTTTCTTCTTTAAAAAAAAATATAGAGATTAAAATTGTGGAAAATTTAATTTGAATTTGATAGAAATAATTATTTCTACTCTTTGTAAATATAATTTTACATAATTTTAATTTTTATTTTTAAAAAAAAAAGAAACATAATGGGCAACATAACCTAAATAAAAAACAAGTTACGATATTTCAGTATTGCACGGTAGTACTAATTAATGTACTAAATACTAATGTATTTATTGTTATTATTATATTATTATTACTACTATTAATTTAAAAAGAAAAAAAAAATTGTGAATCATAATTTTTTTTCAGTTTCATTAATCAACGCTTGTTCTACTTATCCCCATACCTTTGCCAATATTATATCGTACATTGTGTTGTATCCCTTTCGTCTGATCGAAACCGGCTTTTATCACTTATTTTTCTACTACCGCATCAGTGTAATCAGACCCGTACAATTTGCTTAATGTATACATATTGTACATACAATAATGCACTTAGCGTAATTTTATAGAACAATTTAATTATATACCTTAATTTAAAAAGTAATTTTCTTCTTTTTTTTTATTATACAAATTTTTATTTTAATGCAATTCTATTTGTATAATTAAAAATTTTACCGGTGAAAAAATTTCAAAGTTTATTAAAAATAAATTAATAAATTATTTTATTAATAAAAAAAAGTATTTTCAAATGAAAATTTTATTAACTATTATTAAATTATTATATTTATATATCATGTGATAATTTTTTTTTTTCTATTACTGAAATACTGGGAAAATATAAAAGGGAATTGTAAATAGGTGATAAATGTAAATAATATTATACAGAAAAAGATGCATTATCATAAAATAACTGTGTATAACACACCTAATATGTTTACAAAAGAAAATAGTCGTACTGCGCATTTGGTAATAATTTAGTAATTAAATTGAGTGATTTTTGAACATTACAAAAACAATACAACAATTTTCAAATTAATCGTATAACTGATTAAGTTGCACAATATATTATTATTACATATTTATTTCTCTATGATTAGTTTTTAATTTTTTTTTTTTTTTTACTTAAATTATAATAATTATTATTATTTGTAATTTATCATATATATTTTTATGGTATATTTTTGAATAATAATTCTCTTTTTTTTGAAAGTGGAACGTTTCACACTTTTTAGTACGAAAAGCATTTCCTCACCAGTGATTTTTTTGTTTCAGGAGACAGTAACACAGGGTTACACAAACGCAGCATATATGAACACAATGGAGTCGCCGTTTGTTCACAAAAGAAAGCACTTTGTATTGCCACCGTTGTTTTCGGCATCCTCTTTGCCATATCACTCATCATTGCATTCGCGGGACCACAGAATGGTAACTTTCAATTTTCTATATACACATCTAACGAGTTTGCTTCAAAAATCACACACACACACACACACACACAAAACCACATATACACACTTTTCAAAACTGCAAATTCAAAGAAATTTTATCTCTCGCATCATATTGCAAGCTATTATACATTATGTCTCCATTCTATTCGCTTCAAAATTTCAAATACTCTTTGTAAATAATATTTCTATTTCAAAACAAAAAAAAAATTTCAAAAAATAACAATAATGTTGGGCAAATTTAAAAATTAAAATTGTTATAAAAATTAAATACTCCATCTGTTTAGTAAATGTTTTTAACGTTGCAAAAATTAATTATTTTGAACCGCATGAATATGTTCTAAAAATAATTAGTTAGAATTTTCATTTTATGGAATTTCATTTGCATAATGATTTTTGAGCCGAATTTTTAATTGTTCGAATTAGAAGTTTGCAGAATTTTCATAAAAACGATTTTCTATATTAAAGAATTTTTATATAACCGAAAATTCACCTCACAGAATTTTTATTTGCTCGAATTTTCATTTAACATAATAGGCATTTTATGGAATTTTTATTGGGTACAATTTCATTGCATAGAATTTTCTTTCAGATAAATTTTCAATTGTTCAAATTATTATTTTGATATAATTTCCATATAGAGTCAGTTAGGGTAAATGGGGATAAGAGGTTTTGGAGATTAATTTTCAGTTTTAAAATGAAGTTCAACGTCAATATTTTAACCTCAGATCACCTGCAAGAGGTTTTGAGTATTGCCAAGCTTTTATATTGACAATTGGCAGCAAGATAAAAAAAAAGTTATCGCTCAAGGGTAAGTCCACGTCAGAAATATCAGAATCTGCAAGTGGTTCTTCGATTTTAATGATACTTGGTAAAATTAGTGCTTTATATAAGAGCAATGTGTGAGTAAAAGGAATCACAGTAAACTTGGTTGTATCTTTTTCTATTGCAACGTTTTGATGCACATAAGTTATATCAAAAAGAGATCGTTTTGTGTATCATTTTTAGAAATGATACACGAAACGGTCTCATTTTTTGATGCAAAAAATTGAATCAATTTATATCAATCATGGCCGAATTGAATCGACTCAAAATTAAACGAATTTTTTTCAGATATTTTGGTAATAGTACAATTGCGGAGACCATTTCACTATTTAATTTGAAAATGAAAATAACAGAAAATCAAAGACAATGTGCAATTCGATAATTAAAAAGTGACAGCTTATAAACATAACCTAAAATGCATGAGAAAAAATTTGTCGATAAAATCAATATAGCCGAGCTTTTTAGAAGGTAGATTCAGAAAAAATTTAAAGAAAGAAAATAGATGAGTGCTGCCTTCTAAAAAGCTCGGCTATATTGATTTTATCGACAAATTTTTTCTCATGCATTTTAGGTTATGTTTATAAGCTGTCACTTTTTAATTATCGAATTGCACATTGTCTTTGATTTTCTGTTATTTTCATTTTCAAATTAAATAGTGAAATGGTCTCCGCAATTGTACTATTACCAAAATATCTGAAAAAAATTCGTTTAATTTTGAGTCGATTCAATTCGGCCATGATTGATATAAATTGATTCAATTTTTTGCATCAAAAAATGAGACCGTTTCGTGTATCATTTCTAAAAATGATACACAAAACGATCTCTTTTTGATATAACTTATGTGCATCAAAACGTTGCAAAGATTTGATGCAATTTTTGGTCTCAATTTGATACTTTTAGGAAAACTGTGTAATTTTTAAAATATCTAAAATTGTAGGAGTTATATCACTTTTAATTTTGATACTGAATTTTTTTCTTTCCTTTATATCTCGGTCAATTTTCAACCGATTTTGATGAATCAAAAACGATTTTTTTCATAAAATTACGTATTTTCAGAAAATTTTAAAATAAAAATAAAATTTTGTTATTTAAATAGAAAAAAGTAAAAAACAAAATTTCTTTTAAAATTTTTTTTCAATTTCGACCTCTTTTTTTTAATTTTTAATTTTGTAATAATATTCCTTTTTATTTTATCTTTAATTTAAAAAAAAATTCATCCTGGAGACTTTTTGAGATCTCGTGATATCGTCCTTTAAGTATTATAAGTCTTTGAAAACCGCAGGACTTGCTTCTATAATTACTTTCATTTGTTTGTTGAAATTTTTTATGGTTATGAATAACTATTTGTTTTAGAATCCTCTAAAAGAAAGCGCTAAGAACTTCAGCTACAATTTCAGGTTGCATTGTTAAGGTTTCATTACAATTTATTTTAAATTATAAATATTACAAAAAATAAAAACTTTGCTTCAAATCTATTAATAAAATATTGATTTGCTTGAATTTTCACTTGTTTCAGTCAAGTAATTTAAAAATAAAAACATTATTACGCGAAATTTTCTAGTTTGTAACAATAATATTATAAAACAAATGAAAGTAGAAACACAAATCTGGATCCTAGTTTTCTTGAGATGTGGATATTTAAAGAACGATATCACGAGATCTAAAAAAGTCTCCAGGATGAATGTTTTTTTAAATTAAAGATAAAATAAAAAGGAATATTATTAAAAAATTAAAAATTAAAAAAAAGAGGTCGAAATTGAAAAAAAAATCTAAAAGAAATTTTGTTTTTTACTTTTTTCTATTTAAATAACAAAATTTTATTTTTATTTTAAAATTTTCTGAAAATACGTAATTTTCTGAAAAAAATAGTTTTTGATTCATCAAAATCGGTTGAAAATTGACCGAGATATAAAGGAAAGAAAAAAATGCAGTATCAAAATTAAAAGTGATATAACTCCTACAATTTTAGATATTTTAAAAATTCCTTTTACTCACACATTGTTCTTATATAAAGCTATAATTTTACCAAGTATCATTAAAATCGAAGAACCACTTGCAGATTCTGATATTTTTGACGTGGACTTACCCTCAATGCATAAAAACTTAAAAATCAAAGTCAAACTTTTTCAGTATTTTGTCGAGAATTTCGAAGAAAACAGACTTAAAAATCATAACAAATTTTTTCCTTATTCCTTATGACTCCTATAACAGAAATTCACTTGAATTTTTGATTTTTGTCAATTTGGTTAATAATGACAAGCTGTCCCCATTTACCCTGAGTTTTCAAATTTCTGGTGTAAATGGGGACAGCTTGTCATTATTAACCAAATTGACAAAAATCAAAAATTCAAGTGAATTTCTGTTATGGGAGTCATAAGAAATAAGAAAAAAAATTTGGTATGATTTTTAAGTCTGTTTTTTTTCAAATGCGAGACAAAATATTGAAATAAAAAAAAAAATAAAAAAAATAAATAAATTTCAATTGGTGCAACTATTATATATCTACTACAAATTTTTTTCAAGTTTTTTCATCCATTAATACAGTAATATACTTAAGAAAACTTTTTTCTTAAAACTTTCTTAGAAACTATGCTGTCCCCATTTACCCCAAATTTCATGAAATTTTCTAAATTTTGGGCTAAATGGGAACAGTCAGTTTCATGCGTTTAAAGCTTATCTAAATTATTTTCTGCTGCATAAAATTAATCCTGGGAATGTAAATAACAACTTTAAAAAAAAATAAACCCGCAAATATTACCTTTTAAAAAAGGAAGAAACTTACGTGATTTGTGAAAAATAGCGATTTTGTCCCCATTTACCCCAACTGACTCTAACCAATTTTTTATACTACAGAATTTTTACTTAAACGAAAAATCATTTAACAGAATTTCAAATTGATAGGATTTTCATTTGTCCGAAATGCAAATGGGCGAACAAACAATGGACAGAAAGATTTCGGCACGATTTTTTAAATCAACCAATCACAATTTTATGGATAATTTTTGATTGGTTGCGATTTTAAAAATCGCGCCAAAATCTTTTTGTCGATTGTTTGTACGGACATTTTCAATTAAGGACAAATGAAAATTCTATCAATAAGAAATTCTGTTAAGGCCATGTGGGCAAAGCACGTTTTTTTGTCGTTTAAAACTTTCTCTGAAATAAAAAATAATTTTAGGTTATTTAAAATTGTTCGAATAAAAGAAAATCAAAGAAACAGACCTTTTGTTTCAACATATTGATATCCATAAGTCACGCTTATGAATTTTATCATAGTTCATTCAGCGGCCACTCGCTCGAATTGGCGCTGTTTACTGGAGCACTGACACACTCAAGCAACGTCTGTGTATGCGCCGCCATCTTTGTTTTCATTTTTGTTTAAAAATGACACTTTTTAAACATCATTTTTTAATAATTTAACTCAAAATGATGTATTTTTCGGAGAACAGCGAGATTCTTTGTACCCTAATCTATCATCCCTCAAAATTTTAGACAAAAATCTTTTCTCATTTTCGAGTGAAACGTATACTACCAAAACACATTTTCCCATACTAGGTCACGTGGGAGGTTCCCACATAACCTTAAACTAGATTTTTTAAAATAAAAATTTAGGTACAGAGAAATTCAGTAAAACAAAAATTAGGTACCTAAAAGTTCTGTTAAGTATATAAATTCGATTAAAAAGAAATTCTGTTAAATGTTAATTAGAAAAATGATAATTTGAGTCGCCGGAAAGTAAAACCACACATAAAATTCTGACGGCCATGTTAATTCAATGGGAGTCAAAATTTTATGTGTGGTTTTACTTTCCGGCGACTCATTTGTCTAAAAAAAATTATATCTAATAAAATTCTCTAAAATTTAAAACCGTTTTACAATTTTGGAAATCGTATTAATTTATTCGCTAGAATGAAGTAAAAAGAAACTTTGAAACATTGAAGTTTCAAAGTCAAAAAGTTGAAAAACCAATTTAAAAAAATATATTCTTACCTATTTACAAAAAACAATTTTTTTTTATTTCATTCTAATGATTCTAATAATCGGTTATTTGACTAATATCAAATAAATATTTACTTGAACCTCATTAACTGGGTTCGAATCAATAATTTCTGCATTTGAAATATCATTTATTGATTCTTAATAATTACTTTTTATTATTATTTTTATTTCATATAGATAGGTAGTATAATATATTTATTTATTAATAAATACCGATTATTATTATTATTTCAGTTAATTAATTTGTTTTTTATTAGCTACAACACTGTTAATGAGTTTTTAATTTTGAGCATAGATTGAATGCATTAAATTTTTTAAAAATCAAGTGTCATTGCCGCGAAAAGTAGGTTGAACAATATTAAATATTGATTAATAAATAATTATATTTGCAGACTGCCCTTGTGCTGGAGAAAAGCCAGCGAATCTGGAAATCAACGAGGACGAGGAAGGCGGTGAGCTGCTTGCAACGAACGGAGAGGTAAATAATTATAATAGAATTTATGATATAGAATTACGTACATATATTTATTTCTGATATTCACAAATTAACTTAATTAAATTTTCCTGTATAATTATTCAAAATGCATTTTCGGCGCGAGGTAGAAAATTTGTAATGAATTATTTATATATAATGAAAAATTTAACACTATTTTTAATTTATTTATTTATTTATTTATTATACATAATTAATTTTTGAGAATTAAAAAAATTAGTTTATTAAAATTGAAGAATAGAAAAATTTGCTCAATTAATCAATATAAAAAAAGTATAAAGAAATTTGTTTAATTATTATATAATAATAAAATGCTTGGTCTGTCCTTCTGTCCTAAAACTTAAAGTTGGCCTTTTTTGATTTCACGTGTTTTTTTGAATAGTAATCTTATGACGTGTCAAATTTTGACAATTCTTTTTCTCATTTTTGCCAAAGTTGTATAATTGTGTTTCCAAATTTCGGAATAAGTTTCTTTAAAATTCCAAATTCGAAAATTCGTTTACCAACAAAATTTTTTTTAAAGTTGTATATTGATTCAAAAATTGTATACAACTACAACAAATTTATGATGAGAAAAAAGATGCACCAGGAAATTTCGTACAAGATAGTAATTTGAAAAAAATTTTTAAAAATTAATTTTTAAGGTACCAGGGGCCAACGAATACCTATTAAATATTAATTATAAAAACACAGGCCTCGAATCAACTTAAAGACACAAAAAAAGTCGATTTAGTCGATTTGTATTCCAAAAAAAAGTGGATTTGTTTTTTATTTTAACAAAAATATTTTACAGATTTTTAAATAAAAATTTTTTTTTAATAATAATCCTTTTCGAAGGGTTAAAGTTGAAATTTTTAGAAATAATTAAATTTCAAAAGATATTGTTAATTTTCAAACAATTATTAAATTTTATAGAACTAAAAATAATTTATCAAACAATTTTTGGAAAACATTTTTTAAATTTAATTGAATTTTCAAAGATTTAAAATTGAGATTTTTGAAATTAATTGAAACTTTAAGTGTTTTGTAATTAAAATTTTAGATGATTTCACTAAAATTTTATTAGAAAATGCGGACAAAATAGAATAATTTGAAAATCATTTTTAATTGAAAAATGGTTTCAGATAGTTGAAATTTCAAAGAATATTATTAAAATAGTTAAAAATAATTGAATTTCCTTAGAGTTATAATTGAAATTATTAAATTTCAAAAAAAAAAATTTCGATGGAAAATTTTAGAAATAATTAAATTTTAGATGCTTTTAAATTCAAATTATTGAAAATTCAATTAATTTTGAATTCAAATTTTTGAGAATAATGAAATTTTATTTGATTTTAAATTTGGAAAATAATTGAATTTCAGTTCATTTTGAATTGAAAATTTTCGGAAATAATTGAATTTGAATTGAAATTTTGGATAATAATTTAATTTAAGTTCATTTTTGATTGAAAATTTGGATAATTAATTTTGTATAGAAATTTTAGAAAATAATTGAATTTTATTTCATTTTAAGGGGAGGGACCGCTGAAATTTTAACACATCAAAATTAAAGCTGTTTAAGGGTGGTCAATTTTTTTTCTGACAATATTAATTATTTAAATGTATAATATATCATGAAAAATTGAAAAACTATAAATTTGTTAATTTTTAAAATCAAATTCAAAATTCTCGAAAATTTAAAATTTAAACTTCTCTCACAATTTTAATTATTTTTGACTGCCGATTTTTTTATACGCTTTTCTGATGATTTTAAACAATCAAGCGTATGGATTTTGAAAAATTTCAATTTTTTCAAAAAATGAAAATTTTGAAAAATAAAAATATTTGTAAAATTGTTAAAAATTACCTTTTGTTGTTTTTCTCAGTAGAATAAGATTTTTGGTTGAAAAAAAATGTTGAAAAAAATTATTACCCCTAAACAAGATCAATTTTGATTGCTTTCAATTTTAGTGGTAATTTTGAAAAAATTCAACTACTTCCACAATTTTCATTATTTTTTATTGTCGAATTTTTTTTACGCTTTTTTCACGATTTTAAACAGTCAATCGTATGGAATTTAAAGAAATTTAATTTTTCCAAAAAATAAATTTTCTAAAATGTCTAAAAAAATTTTTTTTTGAAATTTTAATAATTTATAATAATTTTGGATCCTAAATTATGCCAGAAAAAAAATTGACACTCTTTAACAATAATAACTTCAGTAGGCTGAAATTTCACCGGTCCCTCCCCTTAAATTGAAAACTTGGTAAATAATTAAATTTTAAATTGAAAATTTTGTATAATTATTGGATTTTTAATTGATTTTGAATTAAAATTTCGGGTAATAATTGAATTTTAATTTATTTTGAATTGAAATTTTTAAAAAATAATTCAATTTTATTGTGATATTTTTTTTTTAAATTATAAACAATTGTTAAATTTCATAAAAATTTTAATTGAAAAATAATTTTGATATAATTGAATTTGTGATGTATTTCATTAAAATTATTAAAAATAATTAATTTAGTGAAGAATCATTTTAGTTCAAAATTTGTTAAATAATTGAATTGAAGAAGATCTGAAGAAGATCTACATTTTATACTAAAAAATGTATTTTATTTACATTTTTTTTCAAATGTAAAAAAAAATGTCGCATTTTATTAAAATAAGTCGATAAAAGTCGTATTTTTGAAAAAAGTCGGATAAAGTCGTATAATCCGAGGCCTGTAAACATATAATTTTCATTATTATCATTTAATATGTAATAATATTCTAATAAATTAAATTATTATTGATAATATTAATCTTTAATTTCTTTATAATAAACAATTAAATACTCAATTTGACGCGCATGCGCGCGTTTAATTTTGCTAGTTAATTAAATATTAAAGAATTTAGAAAACTTGCAATTCATTGTGGTTGAATAATTTTTGAAAAAAAAAACCGATAATTTATTTCAATTAGAATAATAAATTGAATTTGAGGAATATTGAAAAAAAAATAATTATAAAATAATTTTTCAGGTATTTCCATGGAATAACGTAAGATTACCTTCATTTGCACATCCAACTAGATACATCATCACTATCCATCCAAACCTTACGACGCTGGAAGTCAAGGGTAATATTATTTTTCTTGAATAAAATTTACTAAATTTTTAAAATATACTTCAGTTTAAATTTTTTTTTAATTTTTAAAATTTTTTTATGTTAAATTTAAATAGTAATATATTGTTTTTAATAGTAAAATTGTTGCAATAAATTGTTTCTCTAATAATGAAATATTTTTCACCAGGGCAAGTCACAATTGAGTTTTTCGTGGATAAAGAGACCAATTTTATCGTCTTCCATAGTAAAAATTTGACAATAAATGAAAAGGTAACAATTTAAATTATTAAAAAATTTATTGTTTGCTTTTTGTGTTTTCTAATTGTTTTTTTTTTAATTCCTATTTTCTAACTAATTTTTATTTATTAAATTTTTAATTGTACTCAAAAAAATAATTATTTTTGCCTTTTAATTTTTAATTCAAAACAATTATTTCCTTATTAGTACAATTGAAAAAGAAAACATGAAAAAAGACAAAAATTCTACTCAAAAAAATCATTTTTTGTTAGCATTTTAATCGCAGAAATAATTATTTCTTCAGTTAAATTAAAAAAACTAAAAGTAAAGATATTAAAATAATGCAAAAAATTATATTGAAGAAATAATGATTTCTTTATTTTTCGTTTTATTTAATTTTTCCATTAAAAGCAATTATTTTTTTTAGTAAAATTATTGAAAATGTGACAATAAATAAAAAACCAAAAAAAAAAAAATGTTTAACTTTTCAATTGATTTACTGAACAAATGTTTGTTTTCCATTTAGTAAAATAAGAAAAGCGTAAAATCTCTATAAAAAGAAAAATTTCTTCAGATGGTCCAAGATCGCAAAGGCCACAGATTAAAAATTGCAAAATTGCTGGAATATCCGAAACATCAGCAGGTTTATTTGGAATTAGAAGAAAGCAAATTTCGAAAGAAGGCAAATTATACAGTTCATCTTAGATTTGTTTCAAAATTGAAAAATGAACTCGAAGGATTTTATTTGAGCAGCTACGTTACTAGCGATGGGGAAAAAAGGTTAGTATGATTAATAAATAATTTTTTTCTTTTTTTTTATATATAAGATTCATAAAAAACAAATTTTGTTCTTTTTTAATAATTTTTTATTTCTTTAAAAATTCAAATATTTAAAAAAAAGTTCCAAATCAAAACTCTAAAATCGAATTGTTGTCAGAAATTGAAAAAAAAACCTTTTAAATTTAAAATTTTCTGCAATTTAATTATTTAAAAAAATATATTATTTAAAATTTTGTAAAAATTAATTATTATTGTCCGAATTTTTTTTCACCATTGAAACTAAAAACTATGCAAAAAATTTAAATTCTAATAAATTGCTTAAATCAGACTTCAAAAAATTTTTAAAATGGAACTTTGAGAATTTTTTTTTTAAATATTTATCTTACTTAATTAAAATGTCTATAGTTCGATTTTGAAATATTTGAAATAAATTTTCTTGATAATATTCTTACAAAATTATTCTTATTACAGGGTTGCCACTAAAATTTTATTTTCTTTTTCCCTGATTTTTCAGTTAGAATTAAAACTTTTTCTCTGATTCTAATGAAAATATTTCAAGAGGTTTTTTATTGTAAAAAAATAAGACAATAATTTTTAAAAGCAAAAGTTTTAATTGAAAATTTCAAAAATTATAATTTTAGTAGCATTTTTAGAAATTTGATATTTTCCCAATACTTTTCATAAAATTCTCTAACTTTTCCCTGATCCGTTGCAACCCTGTATTAAGGAATTAATAAAATAAATTTACTAGTTATTTAATGTAAAATATTTATTAACTAATTAAATTTAATTAAAAATAAAATCGACTTCGACTTTTTTTCGCGCTTTAAAGTCAATCCGAGGTTCTGCATTAAAAAAATAGATATCGAAAATTTATTTTACCCTTTTAATTACATATTTTTAGGTATTTAGCAACAACACATTTTGAGCCAACTTATGCGCGTTCTGCGTTTCCTTGTTTTGATGAGCCACAGTTCAAGGCAAAGTTCAAAGTCTCCATATTCAGAGACAGGTTTCACATAGCTTTGTGTAACATGCCTGTTATGAATACCGAGGATGCTGGATTTTACATGGGAACGGGCCTTGTAAGTCGACAAAATCAAAAAAAAAATTTTTTTTTATTTCTTTATTTTTATCTAAAAAAAAAAAAGTAAAGTAATTAAAAATAATTTTAAATTATATAAAATAATGTATATTTTCATTTTTATAATTCAACTTTTTTAATTTTTATTAAAAAAAAAAAAAGAATAAAATTTTGATATTTTTAATATAAATTTATTTGGATAATTAATTATCCTTGAATAATAAGTTCGCAATTTTAGACGACGTATATTTTAAGGATAATTAATTATCAAAATTTTGAAATATCCATTGTAAACAGTATTAACACACGTCTGATAAAAGAATCAATCTGATTCACAGCTTCGTGATGATTTTCAAGAATCTGTGGAAATGTCAACTTATCTTGTGGCTTTTGTCGTTTGCGATTTCAACAGAATTTCCGAATTGACCAATAGAAATGTTTCCGTTAGTGTTTATGCCGCTGAAGCTATGCTTCCACAGGCAAAATATGCTCTCAATATTGCAGCACGCACTATGGATTATTTCGAATCATTTTTCGGTGTTCACTATCCACTGCCAAAGCAAGGTGAGTGAAGAGAAAAATCTTTTTACGTAAAATAACATCAAAAAGAAATAATTTTGTTAATATTTAAAAAACAAGTTGTAAATTCAGATGTTCATTACATGAACATTTTGCTTCCTCTTTACGATCAGCAAAAAAATTTTCTTCCTCGTAGAGAAAGCATTAACATTGAAATAAATATACAAAAATAATATAATAATATAAACATTAGAGTACCTATACATTTGAGTAAAATTTAAAGAATTAATGGAAGTTAAAAAATCAAAAATTCATATTTTAACCGAAATTTTTAAATATTAATGAAAAATAATATATAATTTATAATTATTTACAATTATATCGATTCGTTTTAATGCAAGAAACACAATTATTTTATATTTAAACTTGAATTTAAATAAATATAAAAATTTTCAACTAAAATGTGTATTTTCTATTTTTTAACTTTCATTAATTTATTAAATTTATCTCAAATGTAAATAATATATAAATAACAATCGATTCGTTTTCATGTAAGGAATACAATTATTTTATCTATAAACTTAAATTTAAATAATCACAAAATTTTATAGCCAAAATGTGAAATTTTGATTTTTTAATTTTCATTAATTCTTTAAATTTAAATTAAAACTATACTTTATATATACTGATCGATTTGTCTTGATGTAAGGAATAGGATTTTATTAATATATAACATTAAATTTTTCTATTTAAAAATTTTTTCGATTTAAAAAAAAATTTTTGGAAAAAAGACGATAAAATTTTTTGGTATTTTTTAAAATCCTTTGGTCAGATTTGAGATATTAATATGATAAATGAGCCTACCAAATTTTATTTAAATCCGTTAAAACCTGTTAAAGTTATCTTCTAAACAAAAAAGGGATCCACACACACACATACATACATCCGGACAATTGATCAGGATCTCATATAACATGTTTCTATAAAGAAAAAAAATTTGTTTCCGCCACTTTGAAAATTTTTACAAACGAAAGGACTACAAAGCTTTCTCCACGAGGAAGCAAAAAAATAAATGTAATAAATATTTACAATTTTCTTGAAGAGTTTGACGAATAATTATAGTCAATGTTTTGTATTATTACAAAACTTGCCTTAATTAATTAGTTGCTATTATTTTAATTTTCGAAGATAACAGATTTTTTGTTAAGAAAAAAAATATTGTTAATCATTTATTCAACTTTTTTTTTAATTTTTAGTCATAATTTATGTTTTGGTAATTTTTTTTTTCCAATTTAATTTACTTATCTAATTTAAAATTATTTCTTTGAAAAATTAAAAATTCAGATTAAAATTGTTTTAATAAAATTTTATAGGAATAATATATATATATATAAATAATTAAAAAATTTCAAATATGAGAAAAAACATGCCTCTTTGTGAAATAACATAAATTTCAACTGGTTTTTCGTCTAAAATCAATGTAGAAATATTATGTAAAATTTTTTGTTGCTGGGAAATAAAATTTTTCCTACGATTTTTATTGGTTATTTTAAATTTCACAGACTTGATAGCCATACCAGACTTTGCAGCGGGTGCAATGGAAAATTGGGGTCTCATAACATATCGAGAGACATCAATTCTTTATGATCCCGATGAAACATCAACAGTGGCACACGAATGGGTGGCTGTAATTGTTGCACACGAACTTGCACATCAGTGGTTTGGCAATTTGGTTACAATGAAATGGTGGAATGATCTTTGGTTAAATGAAGGCGCTGCCAGTTATTTGGAATATAAAGGTGTCAATCATCTTGCACCCGAATGGAGTATGATGGATCAATTTATTTTAGATAAAATACAACCAGCATTGGATTTAGATGGTCTTGCCAGTAGTCATTCGATAAGTGTCACCGTTAAGGATCCCACTGAAATCGAGGCAATTTTCGATACAATCAGTTATAATAAAGGCGCTTCGATACTTTATATGTTGGAAAACTTTTTAAATGAGGATGTTTTGAAAAGTGGACTCAATGAATATTTAAATAATTACGCGTACGGCAATGCGGACACTGGTGACTTTTGGAGTGTCTTCACTAAACATTCGAATAATACTTTTGACGTGAAGGTGAGTTTTATTTTTAATTCTCTTAATTCAAAAAAATTTTGCAAAAAAAAAAAAAAAAACCAAAAGATTTTGGTATTGGATAATTTTATTTATAATAATTCCAGCTGACCTTAAAATTCTTGAAAAGTCTGAATTTTTTTTGAAACTTGAATTTTATAACAAAACTTTGAATTATTATTAAAATTGTCGAAAAGGATATTTATTTTTTAAAATTACTAAAAATGTATCTGTTGAATACACAAACGATTGATATTAAAAGTGAAAATAATTTATTACACTGACAATCGGATTGTTAATATAGAACTAACAAATCTGGTTTTTTGACAAAAAAAAAAAAAAAAATGTTCATTCATTAAAAAAAAACTTTTTTTGGAAATACCTAACATTTATTTATTTTTACAAATAGAACAAGGATCCCAATTTTTTTACCATAAATTTTAAATCTTTTTAGAACTTAAAAATTTTTTCGATTTTTTTCTAATACTTTTTATCTTCTTAAAATCTTTTTATTATTAAAAAATTTTGTTTTTAAAGCAAATTTTCATTTTTTTTTTCAATTGATAAAAATTAAATATTTTTTATTTATTTTCACAAATTGATTAGAAATTTTCCATTTTACCTCAATTTCTCGTTTTATTCTGAAAATTTATAAAATTCTTGTTTTTCTCTTTTTCCACAGTTGTACACATTTTATTCAATTTAATTTCTCTTTATTTTTTAAATAGAATTCTTATGTTTTTTTATTCATTTTCAAATTATTCTTTAAATTCTCTTAATTGGAATTCCTCAAGTTATCTATTTTTTCAGTTTCTTTGACTTTTTATTTTCTTAAACATTTAATTTGATTTTATTTTTCTAAAATTCTCGATTTTTAAAAACATTTTTTCCTAATATATTTATTCTTATTTTTTGAAAATAATAAAATTTATTTATTTAGCATTATACAAACTGGTTTTCAAAATTATCAATTTTCCTGATAAATAATAATCCTTTCATTTTGTGAATTTCTAAAATTCTCCTTTTATTTTAGGAATTTTTAAAATTTATTTATCATTTAAATTTTTAATTCTTAACCTGTTAAATGCAAACTAATTTATTTAAGCTTTAAAAATATATAAAACTTTTAATATTCTTTTATTTCTACTTATTCATATTATATATTTATTGAGAAAAACTAAGAAACAAAACTTACTTTATTATAAATAAAAAATATTTTCATAGTTTCTAGGCCGAAAGTTGATATTGAAAAAAATTATTTTAATTTTTGAAAAGTCATTGATTTTTTTTTTCAAAAATTACTAAACACCCTGCAGTAAAACAATATGTAATTATTGATTAATTTTTACGAGGCCTTTAAACGATATAATAAATGACGGATAAAAAATTAATCCAACAATATGTAATTATATATTTTTTTTATTTAAGACAATAATGGAAACATGGACACAGCAAACTGGATTTCCTCTTATCACTATTTCGAGGGAGGGTAATATTATCACAGCGAGTCAAAAACGTTTTCTTGTATCTCCCCGTGATAATGACACTGCACTTCTTGAACCAAAATCACCGTTTAATTATAAATGGTACGTTCCTCTAAGTTACTACACGGATAAGGATCCAACGAATATCACCAGCATTTGGATGAATATGACAAATGGTATGTTATTTTTAATATATATTCTTGAAAAATTGTCAATTAATTCAAATATTTAAAAAAAAAAAAACTAACACTCATTGATTCGATTTTCCATAGTAGACTAAATTTTATAAATGTAGAATTAACATTAAATTGAATTTTTTCGTTGTAGAATTTTTATTTAAATAAAATTTTATATACAGTGCATTTTTTATAGCTGATTTTCTAATTCATTGATATTTTCATTTAACAGAATTTTCTATATATATATGTATTTAAATCAATTTTTCATATAATATTTAATTTTAATTTAACCGAATTTAACCAATTAGAATTTTTGTAATAATTTTTAAATTTTGTTTGTTTAAATTTAGTGAAATGGAAAATTTGATCTTTAAAAATTCGGGACAAAATAGAAATTATGTTAAATAAGATTGCAGTATTAAAAAAAAAAACAAAAAATATTTTTCAAAAATTCAAAAATTTTAAAAAATTTCAAAAATATTGGAAAAATTGTTTGCCCACAATCGGACTAGGCTTAAAATTTTCCTAAAAGGAAGTAGTTTTTTTTTTTAAATTTTGAAAAAAATTTATCAGTACGTCAATTGAGAAAAATGACTTCTTATCTTTAAAACTTAAAAATTATATTATTATATAATAATAAAATGCTTGGTCTGTTCTTCTGTCCTAACTTGAAGTTGGCCTTTTCTGATTTCACGTGTTTTTTTGAATAGTAATCTTATGACGTGTCATATTTTGACAATTCTTTTTTTCATTTTTACCAAAGTTGTGATTTTCTTTAAAATTCCAAATTCGAAAATTCGTTTACCAACGAAATTTTTTTTAAAGTTGTATATTGATTCAAAAATTGTATACAAATACAACAAATTTATGATGAGAAAAAAGATGCACCAGGAAATTTCGTACAAGATAGTAATTTGAACAAAATTTATTTTTAAAAATTAATTTTTAAGGTACCAGGGGCCAACGAATACCTATTAAATATTAATTATAAAAACACAGGCCTCGAATCAACTTAAACACACAAAAAAAGTCGATTTAGTCGATTTGTATTCCAAAAAAAAGTGGATTTGTTTTTTATTTTAACAAAAATATTTTACAGATTTTTAAATAAAAATTTTTTTTTAATAATAATCCTTTTCGAAGGGTTAAAGTTGAAATTTTTAGAAATAATTAAATTTCAAAAGATATTGTTAATTTACAAATAATTATTAAATTTTACAGAACTAAAAATAATTTATGAAACAATTTTTGGAAAACATTTTTTAAATTTAATTGAATTTTCAAAGATTTAAAATTGAGATTTTTGAAATTAATTGAAACTTTAAGTGTTTTGTAATTAAAATTTTAGATGATTTCACTAAAAATTTATTAGAAAATGCGGACAAAATACAATAATTTGAAAATCATTTTTAATTGAAAAATGGTTTCAGATAGTTAAAATTTCAAAGAATATTATTAAAATAGTTAAAAATAATTGAATTTCCTTAGAGTTATAATTGAAATTATTAAATTTCAAAAAAAAGAATTTCGATGGAAAATTTTAGAAATAATTAAATTTTAGATGCTTTTAAATTCAAATTTTTGAAAATTCATTTAATTTTGAATTCAAATTTTTGAGAATAATGAAATTTTATTTGATTTTAAATTTGGAAAATAATTGAATTTCAGTTCACTTTGAATTGAAAATTTTTGATAATAATTTAATTTAAGTTCATTTTTCATTGAAAATTTGGATAATTAATTCTGAATAGAAATTTTAGAAAATAATTGAATTTTATTTCATTTTAAATTGAAAACTTGGTAAATAATTAAATTTTAAATTGAAAATTTTGTATAATTATTGGATTTTTAATTGATTTTGAATTAAAATTTCGGGTAATAATTGAATTTTAATTTATTTTGAATTGAAATTTTTAAAAAATAATTCAATTTTATTGATATTTTTTTTTTAAATTATAAACAATTGTTAAATTTCATAAAAATTTTAATTGAAAAATAATTTTTATATAATTGAATTTGTGATGTATTTCATTAAAATTATTAAAAATAATTAATTTAGTGAAGAATCATTTTAGTTCAAAATTTGTTAAATAATTGAATTGAAAAAGATCTGAAGAAGATATAAATTTTATACTAAAAAAATGTATTTTATTTACATTTTTTTTCAAATGTAAAAAAAAATGTCGCATTTTATTAAAATAAGTCGATAAAAGTCGTATTTTTGAAAAAAGTCGGATAAAGTCTTATAATCCGAGGCCTGTAAACATATAATTTTCATTATTATCATTTAATATGTAATAATATTCTAATAAATTAAATTATTATTGATAATATTAATCTTTAATTTCTTTATAACAAATAATGAAATACTCAATTTGACGCGCTTGCGCGCGTTTAATTTTGCTAGTTTGATAGTAATATGATTGAAAAAAAATGTTCGTTTTTTTTTTGTTTTGAAAAGAACGTTTAAAAACATACATTTTGAAAAAAAAAACTTTTAAAATTGATGTGCATTTTTAATTAAGTTATGAGCATTCAAAAATTAAAAGTCATTAAAATTCTGAAATTTTGAAAAATCCATATATCTTGAAAACGGCTTGCTAAAAAAATTTGCAAAAAATCATGAAAGCTAGTCTCAATTAGTACGAAAAGAAAAAAAAGTTTCAAAAAAAATTCGGAGATACAATTGCAGATAGACTTCGAATTTGGCGTGGAATATATTATAAATTATTAAAAAATAATTTCTATAAAAATTTCTCTATTTAATTTTTTTTTTTATTAATTTTATTTTAATAATAAAAATCAATAATATTTCAAATAGGCTACAAAAAAAAGGTGTTTCTAATTTTGAGCGTGGTCTATATTTTTTTTCCTTCTCAGTGACCTTTGAGATTGCATCAGAAGTGGAATATATAAAATGCAATGTGAATCAGACGGGATTTTATCGTGTGACCTATCCCGACGAGATGTGGACATCGATAATAAAAACTCTATTAAGCGATCATGTGAGATTTAGTCCAGCAGATCGTGCCAATTTATTGGATGATGTATTTACATTGTGCGAAGCTGGTGAATTAAATGCATCGGTACCATTGGAATTATCATTGTACTTGTTAAATGAACGTGATTATGTGCCTTGGGCGACAGCATTGGGATATTTACATTCGTGGAGGCAAAAATTAAGTGAAAGTTCCGGATACAAAAAGTACATTGCTTTCTTGAAAAAATTACTTGGACCTGTAACCAAATATGTTGGCTGGAGTGATGAGGGATCACATTTGATGAAGTAAATTTTCAATGCGACTTTTTTTTTTTTTTTTTTTTTTTTGAAGAATTTGATTAAATTTACGATGCTGAAGTTTACAAACATTTATATGATAAACATTTTCTGAAGAAATAATTTTTTAAATGAAGAAAAAAATTAAAGATATTTCTTGCAATATTTATTGATTAATAAATTATAAAAAAAATTTCTTTAGATAAAAGATTTTATAATCGATGTTTCGAATATAATTATTTGTCTTAAAAAATAATTTTTTTTTTATCGTTGATCATAAACGTTGCGGCAAAGAAACTAATTTTCAAAGTTATTTTAAATTATTATTTTATTAAGTTAATGATTAAATAATAAATGTGACAATTTAATTTAATTTTAAATCGGACAACTTTTTTTTGGTATAGATTGCTACGAATTGCCATTCTACAGTTTGCAGTGGAACTTCAATTAGATGAAGTTATTCAACCGGCAACAAATTTATTTGAAAATTGGATGTTTAGAGGGACACGAATAAGTCCAAATATTCGTGATGTTGTGTACGCTGCAGGTAAATTTTCTTTTCTTATCTAATTCAAATGTTAATTAAGTAGTATTCCAAAATAATGTTATGAAAAAAATTTGAAAAAATTTTTGAAAAATAATGAATTTTTGAAAGTTTTCTTTGAAAAAAAAAAATAATTTTAATCTAAAAAGTTTTTTTTTTAAATTAATTATTTTCAATAATTTAAAAAAAAAAACCTTCGAAAATTAAATTATTTAAAATATTTTTTAGTTAAAAATTCGTTAAAATTCAATTATTGTCTGAAATTCTTTTAGAAAATTCTTCAACAATTTTAATTTACAAAAATCTTTATTTCAAAATTTTTCTGAAATTTGATTAATTCTAAAAATCTAAATAAACATTCTCCGTCGGAATTTTTGTGGTATCGAATTGAAAATTATCGACTATTTCTTAGCAGAATTTTATAAAGTGGATTTTACAATGAGCCTAATTTTCATATCGAAGAATTTCTATTTTAACTAAATTCTGAGTTAATAGAATTTCTATATAACTGATCTTTTGTATACTAGTAAAATTTTCCTAAAAAAGTTTTTATTTATCAGAATTTATCTTTTATCAAATTTCTATTTATCCGAATGTTTACATAAAACAGTATTTTCATTAACTGAATTCCTATTTAACAAAATTTCTATTTAACAAAACTTTTATTAAAGAAAATTTTTATTTATCAGAATTTTTATTTAACAAAAATTCTACTTAGATGAATTTTCAAGTGAAAGTATTTAATAAAACAACTGTGATAAATAAAAATGATTTTTTATGAAAATGTTTCTAAACATAAATTTTGTTAAAAGGATTTTAAAAGGAAATTTCGTATAAAATTCTGCTAAATAAATATTTGATAATTTTTAATTCGACACGACAAAAATTCCAAAACAGGGGTAATGTAGGGAAAAATCATGCGTTCCTTAATTAAAAAAATATAAAATTTAAAAATCTAAAATTTAAAAATACTAACAAAAAAAAAAAACAAATTGTAGGCATAAAATTTGGTGGACAATCCGAGTGGAACTATTGTTGGGATACTTATCAGAAAACACAAATTCCTAGTGAAAAAAGAGTAATGCTTCGAGCTTTGGGATCGTCGAATGATCCTTGGTTACTTCAAAGATATCTTTTAAAGAGTACTGATCGAGAAAAAGTGAGAGTGCAAGATGTAGAAACAGTGGTTGCTTCAGTTGCAAAAAATGCTGAAGGAAAATTTCTCGCATGGAGACATTTGAAGGCATTTTGGCCACAAGTTCATTCAACATTTGGCAATGGCTCCTTATCGATAGGAGGATTAATTCATATTGTCACTTCTGAATTTTTCACTCAATACGATTACAAGGAGGTGATTATTATTTTACACATTTTATTTTTGTTTAATTATTTGACTTTAATTTATTTAAAAATTTTTAATTAAATACATGACATAATAAGTTATGCAAAAAAAAAAAAAAATTTTTTTTATAGTAAATAATAAAACATATTTTATTAATATATTAATAAAAATTGAATATTTTAGGTCTCAGAATTTTTTAAAAATAGAGACGTGGGAAGCGGTCAACGAATGTTGGAACAAAGTTTGGAAAAAATAAGATTTAATATTCATTGGGTGAAAAATAATGCAGAAGTGATTGACGAGTGGCTAACGAATTATTTAAAATCAAAGAAAAGTTAAAATTGGGATTTCGAAAAAAAAGAAGAAGAAGAAGAAAAAGAAGAAATAAAGACGAGAAGTGAATTCTGACGAATTCCAATAAAAAACTACTTCAGAATTGAATAATTCAGTTCGAAGTCTGCAGCATCGTTTCTTCGACGTCACAGAAGGATATTCAGCTCTCAGGAAGAAAGAAAAATGACAGTTCCAGAAAAAAGGTTTGAAATCTACATTAAAAAAAAAAAAAAAAAAAAAAAAAAAAAAAAATATTTTGAAAATAAGTTCCCGAAAGTCACGAAATATGGTAAGAAACAAACAAATTCCTTCCAAAAAAAAAAAAAAACACGTTAATTTATGGAATTTGCGCTATTTTCAAATGAAGGTTATAAATAATATTGAAAAGAAAACACAATGATTGAGAAGAAGAGAAAAAGAGTGAGTGAAAGGCACTTTTCTTAATATAATGAAAAAAAATGAGGGTAAAGGGTTGTGAACACTGGCAGAAAAAGGTTTTGTTAATGAAATTTAATTTTTTTTTCGAAAATTAGAATTAACTATGTTTTATTTATTATTACTACTTTACGTAGGATTATTAGATTGTGATAATTACAAAGTAAAAAATGAAGAAGAAGATCCATGACAAATAATAACAATGAGATAAGATAATGGGATATTGTAAAAGTAAGGTATAAGATTAAGGAGCAAAGAAAGTAGGATAAAAATAGAATAGATTAGAGACTGATAAAGTAAGATATTGATTATTATCAAAAAAAAAAAACTTTGCGTGATTCCCAATCAGAATTATCAGAATCGCATTGCTTCCCTTTCATTTTAATTTTCTCACATTTTAAATGATCCAATTTTACAAATATTTTTTTCTTTATAAACCAATTTTTTTTCCTTTTATATTAAAAAAAAAATTTCTCTAAGCATTAATTGCAATTAAATATAATATCAATTCTAAATTATATTTAATTCTAAATCTATCTAAATTGTAATAATATCAAATAGAATTTATTGAAATATCAAAATTTTTATTAAATTTTATCATTCAAATATCAAATTATCATTAAAATTAATTAATAAAAATTAGTTTTTTCAAGTAATTAATATTAGAATTATTCTATTATTAACTATTATTATTAATTCTAATATTTTTCAATAAAATATCAGCGAAATATCATTAACATTTCCTTTTTGCGAAAAAAAAAGATTGCCAGAATAAAAGAAAAATGTATGAAAACTCAAAAAAAAAAAAAAAAAAAAAAAAAAAAAAAAAAATGAAAAGAACGTTTTGCGTAAAAAAGTATCATATCAAAGTAAATATTCCGTGCATAATCACCGGAAACTCATCTGCGGCCAAAAAGGAAACAAGACGATCGATGGGATTAATAATTAGAATAATTATTCAATTTTTTTTTCTTTTTTTTTTATTATTATTAACTATTTAAAAAAATGGGAAATTAAATTGCTATGCGGATTTGTTTAAATGTCGTGTGCCATGTGTTCATGTTGCTGACAAAAAAAAAACAGAAAAAAAAAAATTCGCACGATTCGCGGGTTACGTATTGTGCGATATTTAGCGTATTATAAAAGACGCATGAATAAGCTTTGAAATTAATTTTGTTAGAATTTTTATTCGACAGAATTTCATTTTCTATAATTTATTTTTAGATGAATTTTAATTTCTTTGAATTATTATTATTTTCATAGGAATTCCATTAAAATGAATTTAGATTACAGAATTGTTACTTAAACGAATTTTCATTTTACAGAATTTTTATTTTCATCGAATTTGAATTTGACAGAATTTCTTTTTTAACTTTACCGAATTTTTAGAACCAAAATTTTTTTTGGTAGAATTTTTATTTTACAGAAGGAATATTAGTTAATTTTTAAATCAGTGGACAAATTTTTCTGACAAATATTTTTTCGAACAAGTGGAAGTTCTGTAAAATAAAAATTTATCGTTTTAAAAATTCTGTGAGAAAAAAATTCTTTCTAATATTGTTTCTGTAAAATAAAAATTTCTTTTAAATATAAATAAAATTCTCCATATAAATTAAATTTTTTTTTTATAATAAAAATTAGAGCAAATAATTATTCTGTTGAATTCAAAATGGATGAAATAAAAATTATGTAAAATAAAAATTTTTTTAAGTAACAATTCTCTTCATGTATAAATTCGGTTAAATATAGAGTTTCCATTAAATAATAATTCGAAGAAATAAAAATTTGGCTAAAAATAAATTCTAAAAAATGAAATTTTTGTCAAATTAAAATTTTTAGAAATTAATTTTACAGCTCATTTATGCGTCTCTATTATAATATAATTTTTTTTTCCCCGTGTGACGTAGGCATAATAGAATAAATAAATATATAGAGAATCGGAATATTTTACTATGGGAAGTCGTGAGTATTATAACTATATACATATAGGTGTAAAGTATACGTAAACTCGTGACGCTTCGAATGGTGCGTGTAATAATTAGTAGATTATATAAGTATTTTTCTCATTAGGGAATCCCAAAAAAAAAAAAAAAAAAAAAAAAATGCGAATATAAAATAATTTTTTTGAAAAAATAATCAAAGCACATTTGCACTTTAAAAAAAAGTAGTTATTTTTCTACATCACATACGCACACATACAAAAATCAATTAAAGTTATTTCTTTTATATTAAGAAATATAAATTTTGTCTCATTATTTTAAATACCCCAGAATTAAGTGATAATTTATTAATTACCTGCCATTGATATTTGTTATTAACATTAATTATAGTTAATAATAATTATAATTAGTTATTGTCAATTATTAATATTAATTATATTATTTATTTATTAAAAGAAATAAAAGAGGCTCATGCTTTTTAAATACAGGCTGTAATAACAAAATAATAATTAATAGTAATTATAATAATTTATCATTAATGAATTTTTTTATTATAAATAAAATTTTTTCAGTATTAATATTAATTGATTAAATAATTAAAAGTTAATTAATGATTAAAAAAAACATATATATACATTTTTACATAAAAATATAGTATGTCTAAATGTTTTGAAATATAATTAAAATTTTTTTTTTTTTTTTTTTTTTTGTCAATTGATTTTTTTTGGGAGACTCTAATGTTAGCAATTAATATACACGATATTATAAAATTCCAAATAATTGACATTTTGCGGAAAAAAAAATTGAAAAAAAATTTTCTATTAAATTTACTAAAAAATTTTGATTAAAAATACCATCTAAACAATTTACAATATATTTAAACAAATTTTCATTACTATTGAAACACTTCTTTTTTTTCATACTGCATGAAACGAGTAATTTAGTAGAATCGGAAAATGAATAAATTGTGTTTAAAAAGAAATTCCTTTAAATTAAAAATTTTTGACTAAAAAGACATTTTTTTTCTATTTTATATAACTATGATGAAAAATAATTTTCGAGTGAGTGATCGTTGTTTAAAGCGCCTAAATCCTATTATGTATTATAATATACTCATAGTGAGTACAAATCTGTGTCAGGTTCAAGTGAAATGAATCCATATTATATGAGAATGAATTTCTATTTATAAATTTTTCATTATAAATGAACACTTTTATCGTTCAATGATTTTTTTTTCTTTTCTCTCTAATTCAAAATTTGAAAAAATGAAAAAAAAACAACTCTTTTTCTCCTTTTTGAGACTCTTTTTATGACAATTTTTATGAATCTTTTTTAGAAACTATTGAAAATTTTGACATTTTATATAATAATAATAATAATAATTATAACACAAAAATTATATTAAATACAAGAAATTCTCATTTGAATCTTGCAGATATTGTGAATAAATTCCTGCCTCTTGAGATATAAAAGACATTTTTCAGGACAAAACAAAAATTTATTACAAAAGTTCTGAATAATTCAAATTCGTATTTTTACGAAATTTTTTTTTAATTATGAAACAATGAACGAAAGAAAAGTTTAAAAAATTATAAGTACTATAACTTTCCCACACACATAAAATTGCTTTCATCTTTGATTTTTTTTTCCCAGATGTTTTTCAGTTCATTGGCAAATATTTTTTAAGAAAAATCTTTTAATTTTCACACACAGAGCAAAAAAAAAAAAAATATTTGTCTGAAAGCTATTATAAATATTTATTTGTTTCAAATAAATTTTATTTTGATAGAAATAAAATTTACTTGATTGAAATACAAATTTTATTTGGCACTGAATAAATTTTATTTGTGCTAAATAAAATTTTTTATACATAAAATTAAAAACAAAATATTATTAGGCTCTGGAGACAAATATATATTTTTATTTGATTCAAATAAATATTATTGTCTCAAAATAAACGCAAATAAAAAATTTCTCTGTGTGTTGAATTACTGACAAATAATAATAATTCAATGAAATAAAAATTCGGCTAAAAGTAAATTTTTAGAAAATGAAATTCTGTAAAATAAAAATTCTAACAATTTTAGAAAATATTATTTTTTTCAGAGTCAAATAACTTTTTTTTTTGTTTTAAATAAACAAAAAAATTGATTTAGGATAAATTAAAATGAAAAATTTTTTAAATTAATTTTTAAAATTAGAATAAAATTTTTATTTAATCCAAATAAAATTTATTTGAAAGAAAATAATTATATTTATTCGGCTCTGAGATAAATATATCTTTTTTCTGGGTGTATTTAAGCGAAATTTTTTTTATAAAAAAAATTTTATTTAAACTCTCAAATAAATGCAAATAAGTTTTTATTTTCTCTGAGTATACTTGCTGCGGGTTATAAGATATCAATAAATTTTTTTCCCCAAATAAAATCGCGTGCCTATTCGGCGATTTAGTGAGCACAGAAAAAACAAGGGATTAAATTAGTAGAATTAGGACAAATTTTGTGTGAAAATTATAATTTATTTAAAATTCGTATGTACAATGGGTTATTATTTTAATTTAATTAAAAATTAAGCCAGATAAAAATTGTATCAAATAAGAATCATAGATTAAATTAATTTTAAATCAAATAAAAAAAAAATCGAATAAAAATAATTGAACTGTTTTAAATTTGAAGATAAATTTCTGCGCCTCTTCTAAAAATTTTATTTATTTATTTATTTATTATGAGAAAATTAAATTTCAGAAAAAAATGTGACATTACTCAAAAAAATGAAGAACATATTTTTTTTAGACTTTGGATCCTTAATTTTTTCTGTGAAAAAATTTCGTATTGAGGATTTTTTTTTATTAATATTGTCGTGAATGATGTGTATAATTATAATTAACATGTGAAGCATATACTAATAATAATAATAATAATAATAATAATAATAATAATAATAATTAACAAATATCGGTATTTCTACTAAATACATAATATTTTCCCATCTCAGATTATATTATAAATTATATTCGTACTAATAATAATAATTAGAGGTACGTCGCCAATAAATTCGACAATGACTATACACTACGCGGTTATAAAGAATATTACGCTGAATTTATTATAAGCATACATTCAGTGTGTCAGAATAATAAAAAAAAATCGTTTGTAATACCAAAGCAAAATATGTAATACTGTGTCAGGTGACAAAAACAAAAAAAAAAAAAGGTGCGAAAAAAATATGAATGTGACAAAGAACGAAAAAAAAAACTATTCAACGTCCTATCGAGTAGATTTTTATAAGCTCCAAAAAGGCGAATTCAATATTGTCGACGCACAACCTAGACTACCTTATTACGTGTACATATAGCCTATTTTTTCACTAACAATTTTCTCTCCTCGAACAATATTAATATTTATAATAATTTTTGCAATTTAAAAAAAAATAATAATAAAAATATTTAGTCCCGAAATATGGACTATTTACATACACTGAATTTTCATGCGATAAGACACTGCAGGAAAATATAATAATTCATATATATCAATTTAAAAAAAAAAAAAAATGATTTCAAGTAAATATTTGTGATATCGAACAGAAAATTGTAAATAATTTGAATCGTCATATATTACAGAAAAAAAAGGAAAATTAAACATATACAGAAATAATTGTCAACAATTTGAAAAGAAAAATTAATTTTTTTTTTTTTTTTTAGGAAAATATTTTTAATTTTGGGTCAAAATTTTTAAAGAAATTTTAATCATTTCAAAAGAATTTGAATTTTAGATTCGAATAATTTGAAACTTTCTTTGCAATTTTTGAATTAATATCTTCCATACGTACCTAATTTTCGTAAGTTTCAAAGTTTTCTAAAATTTAATGAATTGCAAAATGAAAAATTATTACTTTTCACAATAATAATATAAGTAATTTAGTAAAAGTGATTAATTAATTATAATTGCTAAAAACGTAATTTTTTTGCAATTTTCCATTTTTGGGTTTTTTTTTTTCTATTGAAACTCTATTAAGGCCAGGTGAAAAAAAGACATTTTTTGGAACATTAAAACATTCTTTGAAATGAAAAAAAGATTTGGGGATATAAATTTTTGAAAAATGATGTAACAAATTTTAGTCCAAAATCTTTTTTTATTTTAGAGAAAGTTTATGGTTTTTTGCAAAACACATTTTTCCATACTGAGTCATTTTCCACACATGGTCTTAATTAAATTTTAGAAAATTGAAATTTGATTTCTCAAACAATTTTTGTGTTTACAATATTTAATTACCAAATTACAATGACAGATTTTGGTTTTTAATTATATTATATTTAACACAGTGTAGGTTATTAAGTTACTTTTAAAAAATAAGTAACAAAAAAGTAATTACCATTTTTTTTTTAAAAAAAATGTTAATAACGAACTTTTAAAATACAATGCTGTTACATAATTTTGACATTAAATAAAAACTTTCAATTACAGTTCAAATATATTAATATTTGAGAAACAATTAATATTTATATTACGTTCAGAAAAAAGTTTGTGGTATTTACAAATCATACCCAGATAGCAATCGTGCGTCGCACGTTTCTCGCACTGGTGACAGCATTTTGCGTGCAATACAGCGGTCACCTGTAATGCAGTCACTGGTGCGAGTAATATGAGTTGCACACAGGCATCACCGCATGCTTGTCGCACACTATGTCGCATGGTGCGTATTATACACATGGCAGTCACCGGTGATGCATCTATAAGTGCAAGTGATATGAGTCGCATTATAAAGATAAAATGTTTTTGAATATATAGGTATCACTTAAAATTTTTTACATAATTATTTAAATTTTTTTTATAAAAATTATAAAATATTAAATTTTTTTTTAATGTGCAATAATTGTTTATTTCATACTTATTAGTAATTAATATAATGTAATTATATTATATTATTAAATATTTTTTAAAAATTGATCCTTTTCCACACAAAAAAAAAAATTTTAAGATATAAATATATTTGTGTATTATAATTGTTGTTTCCTAAATCATTATTTTAATAGGCGATTTTAATTTTTGAGGTATAAAATTTGTTTTAGAAACCGGAAAAGTAACAATTTTTCACAATTGTTTAAAATTGATTTTGCGAAAAAATTTAATGAATCGTTGTAATTTAACATCTTATTCATCGATCAGACAAAAAAAGATTTTCGTAAAAAACTCTAATAATTCTTTTAAATTATTTTTAAAAGACGTACCAAGCAAATTTTTTTTTTTACTAATATTATTAAAAGTAATTTAATAATATTAAAGTATTATTAATTATTAAATATTTATTATTATTCTTATTGTGAATATATTGTAACTATCGTTTTATATTTTAATTAATACTCTCTAAATCTGAATCAGTCATATTTCACTGATTAGCAGTAGAAATCTACTAATTGCCATAGCGAGAATTGAGCAACTGATAATTAGTAGAAATTTACTGATTCAATTAGTAAAATATCAATTACTGATTAAATCAGTAATATAAATATATGGCGGCGGCCGCAAAATCTACTGATTTAATAGTTAATTTTAAAGGTTATGTTATATATACAAATTACTGTTTTACATAAGTTATTTTCTATTGCTTGTATATTCACTAATTATATTAATAAATTTCAAAAAATAAACTGAAACATCAGTTAAAATGAAAAGTACTGATTGAATTTAGTAAAATTTCTACTGATTTAGATTTAGAGAGTATCTTATAATTATTTCAAATTGATTTCATATAATAAATATGTATTAATAATTGCAAGTGTCAGTAGTCACATTTTAAGGGGAGGGTATACCCATATATTTTTAACTATACCAAGAAAATAATAATTTAAATATTTCATTAATTTGTTTTTATATTAATTTTTTTTGAGAAGAATTGAATAGTAGCAAAATAAAATCAGTCAGAAAATATTTTAACACTTTTTGAATTTTTATTTTTCATAAAAACAAAAATGGTAGATTTAAAAATTCATCCGTAATTCTGTAAAAAATATTTTTGTATTCACAAACAAATTGCTGAATGAAAAAAATTGATTTTTATAGATTTCTTGACATTTGTCTTAATTATTTTATTTAATTAAATTAGCATTATAATTTTCCGATCATCCTGTGGTGCGAATCATGCGACTATCACGACGTGTGAGTCATATGCGACTCATATAAAGACGCATCTGTGTGGTCCAGTGATAGCTCGTGGTGTGGATTATTCCGCACTCATGCGAGCACTGTGTCTGGCACTGTGCGCACATTTTGCTATCTGGGCACAGTTTGGATTTTCAACAACAATGCTTTATAACATAACCTTAAGTTTCTAATTAAATACTATATATATATACCTATATTACTTTTATTTTAAAAATTTTTATTATTATTAATTATACATTTGGACACGTTTTATTTTTTTTGGTAATGTAATACATAAATTTGATGTGAAAAATTCATTTTATTTCTCAAAACGTAAAACAAAAATTAATTGTGTAAAATTTTCTTATATAATTTATCATATTTTAATAAAATTAATTTTACATTTCCCAATTTTATATTAATAATAATTAATATAACCCCCACAGCACCGAAACTTTCCTAAAGATTTATTTGAAATGTTCGGAATATTTAATTGCAATGTTTAGTGAAAATTGTGTAAAGATTTAAATGTCCCACTTGAATAAATGTTTAGCGCAAAGCATTCCTGAACATTTAAATCATTACACAATTTTCACTAAAAATGCAATTAAATATTCCAAACATTTCAAATAAATTTTTAGGAAATCTTTAGGAAAGTTTCGTTGCTGTGGGAGAATATATAATTATTTACATTTTATGAAAGAAGATAAATTTTCCATATTACTTTTCAACAAAAATCTATATTATTTCGCACGCGCTCTGCCGTTAGTTTTTAGTACCGCTAAACACTGTATCTTCACGTTACTTATAAAAATAGTAAGGAGTGTTTAGTGGTACCAAAAACTTACGACAGAGCGCAGTTTGTGAAAATCCAAACATTTATACAGAATAAATTTTGCTGTGTGGACGGTTTTTTTTTCTCACTGTAATGGTAATTAAATAAATATAGTTACTTATTTCAAAATATAACTTATCCAATTTAATGATATTTTTATTTTTATATAAAGGTACAAAATCTTTTGAACTTTAAGACATTTCATTTCGTCGTCTACATTAAAAGTGAATGTAAAGGTAAAAAACTGTTATAAACATAACCTATAATTCGTTTGTTTCTAAGATTCCTTTCATCGTGACGCGTCACATTTTATTTTGGTTGTCATTTCCATCACTAGAAGTAATCTTTATTTTGCACAAAAATTTGTCCATTTTACAATATTATAAAATAAGTCTGCACAAAAAATACGATTTTCGAATTTAAAACAATATTTCACTAAATATATACTAAAATAGTTGACGCAAAAATAATTGCAATTAATTATTATATAATTAATTAGAAAACAAAATTATTTCTTACATATAGGTATTACAATATGCTTTTGTTGTTTATTTGTCATTTTATTTATTTATTTATCTACACTGAGAAAAAAAATTTAGTGTTTGCAACAAAATTGTTTGGTGTGGCAATTTTGGTTCTTGTAACCAAATTTTGGTTGGATGAAACAAAGTCGTAGAGTTATCTCAATCAAACATTTAGTTAGGCCAACAAAATTATTTGGTTAAACATTTTTAAATTCCAGCCAAAATTTGGTTACGACAACAAAATAATTTGGTTAACACAACATAATAGTTTGGTCTAGAAAACCAAATGATCGTTTGTTATCCTAACCAAAATTTGGTTGCGACAACCAAATAATTTGATTCGCTCTCAGCTTATGGATTAAGAGGATAGTTAGTTTAAATTTCTCACAAGGATGGGTAGTCCAGTGATTAGAGCTCCCGACCTTCAGTTTTAAAACAGAGGTTCGATCCCAGGCGGAGATGAGATTTTTTAAAGTCCACAAATATTTCAATTGAATAAATATAAATTCAATGTTAAATTGATAATAAATAAATAAATAATGAAATAAATAAAAAAAGATAAAAAGAAATGAGATAAGGTAGGATAAAATTTTTAATTTTACAAAAAAAATTGTTGGTTTGATCAACCCAACATTTTTGTTGGCCTAACAAAAAAAATTTGGTTGAACTAACCAAACATTTTTGGTATGCCAACAAAAAACACTCAACCAAATTTTTTGGTTGACTCAAACAAATAGTTTGGTTGCTTAAATACCATAACAAAATTTTTTTATTGGCCCAACCAAATTTTGGTTGCTCTGACTAAACATTTTTCTCAGTGTACATACATATTTATCTGCCTTTTTAATTAACTTATTTATTTATCTATTTATTTACCTATTTTTTATGTATTTAAATATTTTTTACATAAATAAATATATAGAGAAATAAATAATTTTTCTATCTATTTATCATTTTATTTATTCGTTTATCAACTAATTTATTTAAAAAAATATGTTTACATTAATTTTGACAATTACTGTTTCTGCAAAACAATAATAAATTTTTTTTTTTTTTTAACTAATTGACAATTATAATACAAATTGAAAAAGTTAATTATTTTTTGAAAAATGAATAATATTGTTTCGTGGAAAGGGAAGGAAAAATACATACTTGATTCGTTTTGTACAATTTTAATTGGCGCCGCTTGCTATATGTATATATACATAATGATTGTTCTGTACACTTTGTATGAGAAAAAAAAAAAAAGATTTTTTTTTTATCATTTTTACAAAAGAGATTTGTAAACATTGTGTGCGAAATGTGTTCTCTTGTTGCCTAATTAATGTTTTTTTTTACACATGAAAATCGCACAGATAAGTTCCATGCAAGATTACGTCCATTATTAAACGTCGTCGAGGACGTCGTGTATAAACAATATTCGAAGGTAGTCCAGCTTCCTTTTTTGTTTCAAAGACTAATCACATGTTTCACAATTATACATTATATTTTTATATAAATAATATACATATAGCACAATTGTATATGTATATTCAAACTTTTTTTATATTATTACATAAAAACCCAAATTTTTATTAATTAACAAAATTTTGTTCAAAAAAAAAAAATTTGAATTTTTTAAATTTTCTCTTTTATGAATTTTTTTCTGATAAAAACACTTTCAAATTGTGAATATTTTGAAACTTGTGATTGATACAAATAATGTTTTCTCAGTGATTTTTTTTTTTAAATAAGTGATGATATTGTTTTTTGTAGTGAAGAAAAAAATCAAGTGTGTGATTTTTTTAATTTACGAGTATAAATGAAGTGATGAAGAGGAAAAAAAAATTTATTTTAGAGAATCGAGTAATTTACAATTAATAATTATAAATAATAATTCAATGGTATGTGAATGAAAATTTTTGAATGTATACAATTTATATTTTGACAAATGGATTGCATAATATAAAAAAAATGATTATCAAGAGTAATTTTTGCCAATTATAGATAATTTTATTTATTGCAGATAATTCACATGTTAAGACTGGACACCAGAGAGTAAATTTAAATTGTAAGATTAGTATTATATTATTACGTATTATATTTTGTGCAATTGCGATAAAAAAAAAAAAAAAAAAAATACGATAACATTTCGTATATTTTGGGGGAGAAAAAAAACGTCGAAGCTATGTCTTATATCTTGCATATTATATTATATATATTATAACTTTTACAGTTAGAAAATATGTATAACAATATTATAAATATATTGTATACTTATCTCTTCTGTACCAGTTGTCATAGATATTTTGTTGTATGAACAAAAGAATGCGGAATATGTACAAGTATATATATATATATATATATATATATGTATATATAAATACATATATTGAATATATTATATGTTTAAAATAATTTGTCTTTTTCTAACAATTTCAAAAAAAAAAAAGATTGCCGTTAATGTTTACATTTTTTTTTTTTACTTTCTCTTATCGAAATCGCAATACGTTTATAATAAGTGATATGCAAACACTTTAGAACAGCAAGTCATTCCATTAATCTATGAATCAAAGTGACATATATATCTCTTTGCTTCATTTCTTCCTTTTCATTTGAAGCGCACTGTGGAAGTTTATTTTTATTTTATTTTGCATTCTTGCATTTTTTTCTTTTTTGAGAAAAGAAATTTTAATTGTGAAATTTTTGTTTTAAAAATTTTACGGATTATGTTCTAAAAATCATTAGTTAAAATTTTCATTTTATGGAATTTCATTTGTCATAATTATTTTTGAGCTGAATTTTTATTTTTTCGAATTTAGTATTTTGCAGAATTTTCATCAAACCGATTTTCTATATTACAGAATTTTTATATAACCAAAAATTCACTTCACAGAAGTTTTATTTGTTCGAATTTTTATTTGCTCGAATTGTCATTTAACATAATAGGCATTTTAAAAAATTTTTATTGGGTAGAATTTCATTGCATAGAATTTTCTTTTAGATGAATTTTCATTTGTTCGAATTATTATTCGCTATAATTTCCATATAAACCGATAATTAAAATTTTAATAAAATTCTTTTCATTTCGTGATCTTGATAACTTCAAAATCATTCCTGCAAAGTATTATAATTTTTAAAATTTAGTCAGCGACGACTTCATTCGAAATATAATGGATTGACCCCTATATAACCTTAAAATAACATTATACAATTTCTTTTGAAATCTACAAATAGTTTAACGGTTACAGTGACCGACACTCTATAGGTATACTTTCAATTTTAAATGCCATTTTATCGAAATTTAATAAAGATTTAGTTATTAAATAAATTTCAAATAAAATATTTGGGTCTAAATTTTCAATAGATACAGGCCTCGGATTATACGACTTTTTCTGACTTTTTTTTCGAAAATACAACTTTTTTTAAATAAGATGTGACTTTATCTACATTTCTTTTACAAAATTTTCAAACAAAATACGCCTTTTTTAGTTTATAATGCCGATATTCTTCATATCTTTTTTATTTAAATTATTTAACAATAAATTTTTAACTAAAATTTTTCTCTAAATTAATTATTATTAATAATTTAAAAAAAATTCTTCACAAATTCAATTACCTATCTCACATTATTTTTCAATTAAAAATTTTATGAAATTCAACAATATTATTTACAATTTAAAAAAAAAATTAAGTAAAATTACAAAAAATTTCAATTTAAAACCTTTTAAAATTTATTTATTTTTTAAATTTTCCATCTAAAACTTTTTAAATTTAATAATTTTAATTTTAACTCTTCTGAAATCCAATTATTTTTATTGATTTTTATAATATTCTTCGAAAATTTAATTATCTGAAAGAATTTTTAAATAAAAAAAATTTTTAAGTTCAATTTTTTTCTTAAATTTTTAATACTAAATTTTTCAGCAACAGAAATCACCAAAAAATTTCAATTAAAAATCACTTGATTTCAATTTAAATTCTTCTAAAATTTAATTATTTCTAAAAATGTCAACTGTATCTGTTCCAAAGTTCAATTATTTTTAATAATTGTAATATTTCTTTAAAAATTCAATTATTTAAAAAAGTTTCAAATAAAAACTCTAAAATTGAATTGTTGATGTAAATTTTTTAAATTTACCTCTTCGATTCAGAAATATTCGAAATAAATTTTCTTGATAATATTTCCATTGAATTATTTTTATTAAAGAATAAATAAAATAGATTTAATATCTAATAACATTAAATATTTAAACTAAAATACTTATTTACTAATCAAATTTAATTAAAATAAAAAAATCAACTTTTTCGACTTTTTTTAGAATGTAAATCGACTTTCTTTGGGCTTTAAAGTTGATCCGCGGCCTACATATAAGTTTAAAATTAAACAACACTTTGATAAGAGTTTATAATATTTATATCAAAATGTATGGAAAAAATTAAAACAGTGAACGACACACGGAGAAAAAAGAATTGTTGTGGTTATTAAAAATTAAGTTCACACAACAATTCCGGTTTGTCAATATAGAACCAGCAGTTCTATTTGTTGTTGGAACAAAAAAATTGTTAAAATAGGATTGTTCGGAGAACAAATAGAATTGTTTGATGAACAAAAAAAATTGTTATGGAATAGTTAAAATAACCAAACTAAATTGTTAAATCGGCAATATAATTTGTTTTATTAAGAAAACTTTGATCCGTCTAATACAATTTGTTCAGTTTCTTCGCCTTCTAAAATAATTGATTGCAGATTTCCGTATAGGTCATATATATCACTAGTTTCATTTGCATTAAAATCTGTGGAACATGCAGCTTCTGAATCAAATTCTTTGACCTGAAACCAAAAAATTATTTTGAGTTGAAATTTGTTGTTAAATAATATTTAATATACATTTTGTATTTTTTCAGGTGAGGTTATGTTTAATAGTAACCGTGTATAACTTACCGATAAACGATGAAATTGTCTTTTCATCCATACACTTGCAATAGATTTCTCACTTTAACCGGGTAAATTATTTAACAGCACTTTGTCATTTAGAAAAAAAATTAATAATAAAAGCAAAAGTGGCACACGTGTCAGAAGCAAAATGACTCGACGATCTGCACGCCAGTTTGCAAGAATTCAAGATGACCACGTGACATGGAACAATAAACCTGTCTGCTGAATAAATCCGGATTGTTTCATTAGTAATCAACAGAGAGTTTGCTTCTGCAACTGTACGGATTGAAAACTGACAATAAAAAATTCGTATTGTTGTTAAAACAACATACATTTGTATTGAAAACAATCCGAATTACACTGAAAGACTTTTTGTTTCAAAAATTAATATAATTTGTTTCAAAATGAGGATAACTGTATTTTTGTACTATTTAGTCGTATGAAAGTACTAGTTTCTAACCAAATAATACCAAAAATTAGTATGGTTCATACTAATTTTTAGTTTTTTCTAGTCAGAAACTAGTACGTTCACACGACTAAATAGTACAAAAATACAGTTATTCTCATTTTGAAACAAATTATATCAATTTTTGAAACAAAAAGTCTTTCAGTGTATAATATTAACATTTCGAATTGTAATATCAACAAATCTACTGACAACAATCCAAAAATTGTGGTGGTGCAAATAATTTTTGCATTGTTGTCAGTAGGTATGTTGATATTACAATTCGGATTGTTTTCAATACAAATGTATGTTGTTTTAACAACAATACGAATTTTTTATTGTCAGTTTTGTTCAGTTTGCAATTACGTACAGTTGCAGAAACAAACTCTCTGTCGATTGCTGATGGAACAATCTGGATTTGTTCAGCTGACAGGTTTATTGTTCCATGTCACGTGGTCATCTTGAATTCTCGCAAACAGGCGTGCAGATCGTCGAGTCATTTTGCTTCTGGCACGTGTGCCACTTTTGCTTTTATTATTAATTTTTTTTCCAAATGACAAAGTGCTATTAAATAATGAACCCGGTTAAAGTGAGAAATCTATTGCAAGTGTTGTGAATAGATGAAGAGACAATTTCATCGTTTATCGGTAAGTTATACACGGTTACTATGAAACATAACCTCACCTGAAAAAATACAAAATGTATATTAAATATTATTTAACTAATTTCAACTCAAAATAATTTTTTGTTTTCAGATCAAAGAATTTGATTCAGAAGCTGCATGTTCCACAGATTTTAATGCAAATGAAACTAATGATATATGACCTACGGAAATCTGCAATCAATTATTTTAGAAGGCGAAGAAACTGAACAAATTTTATTAGACGGATCAAAGCTTTATTAATAAAACAAATTGTATTGCCGATTTAACAATTTAGTTTTGTTATTTCAACTGTTCCATAACAATTTTCTTTGTTCATCAAACAATTCTGTTTGTTCACCGAACAATCCGAATAGTTTTAATAACAATCCCATTTTAACAATTTTTTCTTGTCCCAAAAACAAATAGAACTGCTGGTTTTATATTGACAATCCGTAATTGTTGTGTGGACTTAATTTTTAGTAACCACAACAATTCTTTTTTCTCCGTGTATTTAAATTATTTAAGTAACATAGGATATTTATTAATATTATCACAAATTTTATTATTCAGATTTAGTGTAAAAAAAAGTTGCGTTTAAAATGCAAGTACCCACACAGCACAGTATATTGCTGTAAGCTTACCTGAAGCTTACATGTAATTTTTGTAAGCTAACCCTGTAAGCTTCAGGTAAGGTCGAGGTAATATAAAAATGTCCACCATACAGTAAGCTTACACAGTAAGGCCATAGTAAACTTACATGGCAAAGTCACTGTAAGGTTACAGAAGCTTACACGGCAAGTTTTCAAAGGTATCAATAAATAATTTTTTAAAAATATTTATGCGCAGTAGCTTTCTATGGCACTTACGAATGCGCAGTAAATTTTTTTAAGCAAACCCTACCGGGGTTTTTTATATAAATGACAAAATAAATATAATTGTGCAAAACAATTTATTGTTTACTGTAAGTTGATAAATTAATACTTTGTTATTTGTTAGCAATTAATATAAGCTTACCGTGTAAGCTTACAGTGCCCCTACCATGTAAGCTTACCATGACTTTACCATGTAAGTTTACCATGGCATTACTGTGTAAGCTTACTGTATGGCGGACATTTTTATATTACCTCGACCTTACCTAAAGCTTACAGGGTTAGCTTACAAAAATTACATGTAAGCTTGAGGTAAGCTTACAGAAATATATTGTGCTGTGTAGGTATTTAACAATTTCTTCGAATATTTATATAAAAAGTAAATAATAATTTCAATTTCATTTATTAACGGGACATGCCCTTTTGTACAAAAGTACTCCTAAATTCTAATAGTTACGTAAGTAACAATACAAAATATAAAATATATAAAATAAATATAAATATAAATAAATATATAATAAATAAATATATAAATATAAAATAATAATAACACAGCCCCACAAAAAAAAAAGTGTCATGTACTTTTGACCGGAATACCCTAACCCTATGTATTTTGACGAGCTGAACACGAATCCGAAGTCCGTTTTGTTCCATCATGTCAGCATTTTTTTCTAACCTCAAAAAACTTGTCGGATTTTGAGAAGTAGGCGATTTTTTTAAAAATTGATGTATTAACTTCAAACTTGGTATCTGTGGATTTTTCGTGTCGCTGATTACGAATCTGAAGTTAGATTTTCAAAATCCAAAATGGGGGATCCAATATGGCGGACGAATTTTGAAAAAATTTTAAGATTTACTTCAAAATTGGTATCTAGGGGTTTTTTGGGTCGCTGATTACGAATCTGATGTCAGTTTTCAAAAATTGATAATGGCGTATCTAATGTGGCCGATAGAAGTCCATGTTGGATATGCCATTTTGAATTTTTGAAATCTGACATCAGATTCGTAATCAGTGACCCAAAAAACCCCCAGATACACTATTGCACATTAATTTTTGAAAAATTTCGTAAAATAATGTCCCCCTACCAAAAAAAAATTCAAGGGGTATTTCCCCCCCCATAAATCAGCTTTTGGGGAAAAACAAAACATACGTGTCAAATTGTTTTCAAAAAACTACAAAACTGCCAAGTTTCAGAAAAATCGGCGTATGGCACTTTCCCTAGTGTTATACTTGTCAGCAACTTAGAAAACCTGTAGATACCAAATTTCATAATAATCTGACAATTTTTTAAAAATAATTCCTTAATATTGAATCAGGCATATCGAATTTCGGAAATCTGACATCAGATTCGTAATCAGCGACCCAAAAAACCCCCAGATACCAAGTTTGAAGTTAATACATCAATTTTTAAAAAAATCGCCTACTTCTCAAAATCCGACATGTATTTTGAGGTTAGAAAAAAATGCTGACGTGATGGAGCAAAACGGACTTCGGATTCGTGTTCAGCGCGTCAAAATACATAGGGTTAGGGTATTCCGGTTAAAAGTACATGACACTTTTTTTTTTGTGGGGCTGTGTAATTATTTTTTTATTAATAAACAAAAATTTTTGAGGTTAAGTTTTCTAAGAAGTATAAAATATTGAGGAAAATAAAAAGAAATAAAATTTTGTGTCAACTGTATCAGTTTATAAATTTTGTATATATATATATATATATATATATATATATATATATATATATATATATATATATTAATTAATTTATACCTCTGAAAATTTATTGAAATATTATTATTTCTATAGTTATTATCGTTTTTAAAAGCAGATGTCCTTCACCGTCAAGGTGTCGGTCACTGTACCTGTTATAACCTATATATTATAAATTCTATTCACCAAATTCATTTAATTTTAAAATTTACAAAAATAATACAATATAATAATTATATATACCTAAAATATAATACAAAACAATTATGTCGAGAAAATTTTTATGCAAGGAACATAAGATCTCGAAAATGTTTATAAATATAATACAGGAAGTAGGAAACAAAGTATATCTCCGATTTGAGCGCTATATTTGAAAATTACTAACATCGTCAGTCACGTGACATTAACGTAAGAATATTTACCTACGATTTTTTTTTTAGGTGGAATATAAATGACGTGAACTTATATATATATATTGCATCAACATATATACATGTATAACGTATGCATAGTGCAAATATTACTTCATCTCAATTAAGGAATAAAAAAAAAAAATAATGTTTTTTCCTGCATATATATTGTTGAAAGACGAGTAATAAAAATTGACCTTGACACTCGGAAAAGAGAGAATCTTGTTCAGAGAGTTAATCATCACTATATACATTCAATTATAAAGTTCGTGGTATCTCTTTGGGTTGCGCGAGGCGCGTTCTGCTTTCAACAATATCTACGAGAGTTTCTGTTACAGTTGTTTGAAGCAGTATATCCTCTGGTCTCCAGACAGTAAATTGTGATAACGATACGTTCGCGAATCAATATATACATATATAATACTTTGAAGTGCAAAAATATTCAAGTTTCAATTGGATAAAAATAATTGAACAGAATAAGGAAACAAAAATGCAGATTGAAGATTTGCCGAGAATGAGAGCTTTATCACCTGAGATCAGTTTACCGAATCAAAAGAAAATGAAGACCATGTGCGAGGTACGTATAAATGTAAAATTTGTCAAGTATATGATAAGATATATATATATATATACATGTAATGTGTGATAAAACTTTCGAGTTTACTTGTCTATCGCGCGCCATAAACTTGGCAACAGCGCATTTAATGCGCGCATGTCAACGCGGGCAAAGTTCAACTTTTTTTTTCTATTAGTGTAACTATAAATTTTTTTATTATTAATGCACTTTCTTTAAAAGAGAATGTAGAAATTGAAGATTGAGAGAATTCTCCCCTCCAAAAAAATTTGTTTTCAATGATATTAATAATAATAGTGAATATTTGTGGAAAATATTATTTTAAAAAAAAATCTATTTTAAATTTGTTTAAATAAATTTGAAATTATCTTAGGATAATAAAGTTGCAATGTTTTATCGACTGTTTTGTGTTAATAATGATGAGAACTGTCGTATCGACAAGTGAAGATTTCTATTCTACCAAAGTAGATAATGCAAATTCTAAGAATTTTTGATTCATATTGATAAACTTGAAGATATTTTTATTTTTTATTTATTTTTTTTTGTATACAATTTTTTTTTATTAAGATTGCTTATCACGTGACGTAAATTGTTTAATATAATTATATTTTTTATTTTATTTTTATTTCAGAAATTCAAATCAAATAATATAATATATTTTTAATTAGATACAACTAAATAACTATTTAAATCGAGTAAATATTTTTATTATTTTTTTAGTTCTGCGGTAAATATAACGTGAGATTTACCTATGGCATTTTAAATTCGGTAAATATATTATTTTTTTTTTTATCTTTATAGAAAAAAAATGTTTACTTATTTTTTTTAAAAATGCTCAAATTTTCGAGTTATGAATTTTTACAAATCTGATTTTTTCGAGTTTTTTTTTTAAAATACACCTAATTTCAATGACATCTAATTCTAAAAATATTGAATTTAGGAATTATGACCAAAATACAAAAAAGTTTCAGTTTTTCATCGGCTTTCAAAATATGTTAATGAAAAAAAATTTTTTGAATTTGTTTATAAAAAACAGCGATTTTTTATAAACAAATTAAATTTTTTTAAATTTAGGCGCGATTTAAAAAATTTTTTTTTTCATTTTTACACACATGAAAATAAGAAGAAAATTTGGTAATAAGTTGTGGAGTGGGCATCATGATCCTTTTGTTTATATAATTTATTTTAAAAAAAATTTTTATTTTTTTTTCGTTTTTTTTTTTTATTTTTCAAAATAAAATGTATTTTAAATTGCTTTTTTATGAGTTTACTAAAAGATCCTAGTGCCCAAAAACACTTTTCATTTCGAAAAATAAAAAAAAAAACGAAAAAAAAGTAAAATTTTTTTTTTTTAACAAATTATATAAACAAAAGGATCATCATGCCCACTGCAAAACTTATTACAAAATTTTCTTCTTATTTTCATGTGTGTAAAAAAAAAAAAAAAATTGCACCTAAATTTAAAAAAATTTAATTTGTTTATAAAAAATCGCTGTTTTTTTTATAAACAAATTCAAAAAAAATTTTTTTCGTTAACATGGTTTAAAAGTCGATGAAAAACAAAAACTTTTTTGTATCTTGGTCATAATTCCTAAATTCAATACTTTTAGAATTAGATGTCATTGAAATTAGGTGTATTTAAAAAAAAAAAACTCGAAAAAAACAGATTTTCAAAAATTCATAACTCGAAAATTTGAGCATTTATAAAAAAATACGTAAATATTTTTTTTCTATAAAGATCGAAAAAATAATATATTTATCGAATTTAAAATGCCATAGGTAAATCTCACGTGGAATCGTCCATATATAATTGAGTTTATATAATTATTTAGTAATAAATTTTTTTTAATTTTGATATTAACGATAGCTGTACAAGTTTTGTAAAAAATATTTAATGAAAAATTATTTATTTATTCTTTTTTAAATACGAAAATGTGAAGTTAAAAAATAAATAAATAAATATAATAAATAAATAATAGAAAATTAAAAAAAAAAACAAATATAAATTGATAAATAAAAATAAAATTAAAAAGTTAAACAAATTATAAAATATTAAAATTATTACTCAGTAAAAATGTAACTATTAAATTTATTTAGCAGAAAATTAGTCATTAATTTAAATTCGTTAAAAATTTTTACTAATACTAATTTAGAGAGTAAAATATTACTTTTAATTTGAAATTTACAGTCAATATTTAAATTAATGTAAAAATGGTTATGGAAAAAATGAAGTAATTATCAATATTTAATATTAAAAATAAAAAAATAACAATAATAATAATAATTAATAATATTTTAATAAAAAAATATTTGTAAAAATAATATATAATAATATAATAATAAAATATAATATTAGAAACAAATATTATAAATAGTAACAAAAAAATAAATTTTTGTTAAAATTGTAAAATTATTATTATTATTATTATTTATTATTGTTGATTAATTTTTACGAGGCCTTACAATGGAAAACAGGTGTTTAAAAATTTTTTTTTTTAAATAAAATTTAATGTTTAATTATTATTGTATTATTATTATTATTATTATTATTATTAAAAATAATAATAATAATAATATTTAGTATTGTAAACAAGTTTATATCAAATATTATTAAAGGCATATATTCAATTTTATTTTTCTTGATTTTCATTTTTAATTGTTATCTTATTGTTGAAAATTATTAACAAGAAAAATTTTTAAAATCACCCTACTACAAAAGTTATAATAATTTTTTTTTATTTGCCCGAAAACTTTCATTTAATGCAACATTGTTTTTCATTCTTGTTGATGTCATCAGCTTTTTATAAAAGTTCAATTCATTTGACATTATTCCAATTGAATTGAATTATAGTGTCAATTTTTAATCCATGTTTTTATAACTTCCTGTTTATTATTAAAAAAAAAAAAAAAAATTTTTTCAAATTTTTAATAAAAATTAAAATTTTTTAATTAAATTGTTGTTAACTACGTAATTTGTTTGTTAAAATAAATAAAGAAAATTTTAATTATTAATTAATAAATAACAATAATAATAATAATAATAATAAAAAATATATATTGAAAGATTATTTTAATTTTTAAATGATTGTAATAAAACAAAGAAAACTGGAAATATCGTGTGTATATACGTTATTGAACAATTGCGAAAATGATTTCATCATTATGACAATATTGTTTAGAAAGAAAAAAAAAATTTGAATAAATTTTCAAATTTTTTTTTAAAAGAAATGTTGTTAATTATAAAATTAAATAACTAATTTATTTTTAATTTGCATTTAAATGGAAAATTATTATTATTTTTTTTGTTTACTTTTATGGAAAGAGTTTTGTTGCAAGGGGGTTAAAATGCAATTGGCACGACCCTGAGAACGACGTTGCCAGAGTGATTGCTGAGTCACATATCGTGTGCGATCTCACTTAAAGCAAGGTGTGTAATTCCGTTTGTCCGTTGAATTTGTGGTTCTTTTTTTTTTCATCGTATATTAAAGACAAATTTATTGAAAATAAATATTCACGTAATTAATAAAAATACAATAAAAATGGTGTAATTAAATAATGAAATTAACAGCCGTTTATGAGCCTCGAGAATATAAACAATTAGGGAAAAAAAAAAAAAAACAAATATACGAGTGCTCCAAAAATTTCGAGGCCGGGTTTTTGTCGCGTGTGTGTGTATATATATATATATGTTTTGTGTGATCTGTCAAGTCGTTTATATCTCTTCATAAGTCAAAAAAGAATTTTCTTTTTCTTAATATATCACAATTTGTGTAAGGTGTCAGTGATAAAAAAAGAACTATTAGTGTTTCTCTAATACTATGCTTAGAATTTGCCAGAAATTTGGATTTGCACTGTTAGTGAATCGTGTGCAGTGAAAATATAAAGCTTGACGTGGCCCCCTGTTTGTGTTTTGAGGTTATTTCTGTAACTCGCGCGTGTAACTGACCTATACCCATCGAAAGGTGGACCCACCGAAGTCTTTTATTTCCAATTCACCATCCCAACGAACAGGTTGGATATTGTTTGAACAGATAGATTAGACAAAAGAGTGTGAGAAGTATTTGTGTGAAAGAAAATTTTCTAAACGCAGGAAAATAAATAGGAAGTTTTCATCATAACCTCAAAAATCAACTGTCATATCGCGATTTTTAAATGTTTTTCAAGTATTCAAAATATAAAAGTGGAATAAATAATTCTTAATGGATAAATTGTGACGTAAACATTTTTTTTTTTTTCCTCTCAGCAATGTTTTATTTGCTGATTGTTTTTAATACCAGAGCTAATCCTCTGTGATAGCTGTGTTTTGTAATATTATCGAAAACTCCAAAGAAAAGAAAAAAAAAATTCAACGTGTCTAAGAATCTGTGATAAAAATTAGAGAATTTTTTTTTTTTGCTAATAGAAAAAAATTAAAAAAAATGCTAAGCCTAAAGAAATTTTATCGCGAGGAGCTCCTTCAGCTCGCTTTGCTTCTCTCATTGCTTCGTGTTGATCCGGATGCTTATTTAGGATTAGATATACAGACAATTGGTGTTGGATCCTTGGATTTAAATAATGGATCAGGATGGCATTTGGACGCTCATACAATTGTACATCGTCCGGTGTTTGTACATCCAAAAAATTTGGATTCAATGCTTCTTAATTATGAGAGAGATATATTCGAAGACTTAAATTCATTGGGGAGATATAATAGATTGAATAGTGCACCAAATGATATACACGCGTATTTATTAAATATCGAGGAATCTGGAAGAGATGCACCTGAACCTGGACCAAGTATAACAAATTCAACAGATCTTACGAGAAATATAACATCACCTGAAACACCTTCTTTATTACAATCACCTTCTCAACCTGATGGTGCATCAGAATTAACACAAGAGGTATTTTTTTTCAAAAAGAATTTTTTCTAATGATTAATTTTATATTATTTATTTTTTTAAATATTGATATAATTACTTCTTTTTTTTTTTTTTTTTTTTTTTTTTTACTATTTAGTAACTAAATATTTCCTTTTATGAAACTAGATGAGAATTTTCAATTTTTTTTTCTCAAAAAAAAAATTTTTTTAAACCAACAAATTTATTTAAATTAATAAGATTAATAATTAATTTTCAATTAAAGTTTATTATTTTTTTTTTTTTTACAAGATTTGTATGAAAAAACAAATTTCGTTAATATGAGCGATTAAAATATCAGGAATATGTGATTTTCATATATATTTATACTTTCTCATACAAAACAGAACATATTGTTTTTACACAGTTCAAAGTGCTTCTTTAAATCGGAATCCCATTAATTTAGTAGTGTTTATTTAAATATCGAGTAAATGCAAAGAGAGAAAAAAAAAAAAAAAAAAAAAAAAAAAAAACGTTGCAAAAATAGAATTACAAAACAAATTAAAATTTAAAAATATTCTTGCGGAAAAACTTGAAAAGAAATTGCAAAGACGGAAATTAGTAAGTTTATCCTCATTTTAAATTACATTATTTGTGAATTATTTGTATATATAATTTATTTTTTTATATTTTTAAAAATTAAAATATAAATTCAATTTTATTTCAAATTTTTTGTTTTCTCATAGAGAGTATTTTTTTTTTTATTTTTATAATAATGTGATAATTATTATTTTTTTTTTTTTTTGTAAATTATTTATACAAATGTTTTAAACATTCGTTAATAGAAACATTTTTTTACAATTCTTGTTTGAAATGATTCTTTATAGTTCAATAACACGATTTATGTGTGCTGTACAATGCATTTTTTTTTCTTTTGTCTCTCACAAATGTATTATTAACCAAATTATTTTTTTCATGAACAATATATAGTAGATATAATTATTGACTATTAGAAAGTTTTATTAATATATATTTATATTGCAAAATATATAATATAATATAATATAAAAAAATAATAATATTAATATTAAAAATAATTTATTAACGTCATTTACCTATTAAATAATAATAATAATTATTATTATGTTAATAAAAAATATACAATGTAAATTCTGAAAAACTTGATTATATTTTTTAATTTAAGTATATTATAAATTTACGTCGGTGAAATTCACAACGATTTAAAAAAAAAAAAAAATTTCCATGCAAATTATTATAATTTTATATTTAAACAATTTTTTGTAACGTTTCTCGATTAACAATTTTTTTAAGAAAAATTTGTAGGCAAAGCTTAGTTATTTTTTTTTTTTGAGAGTCAAAAATATATTTTTTTTTTTTAAATCATTGATCATAAACGTAGTGAATTTCACCGATGTACAGTTTTAATTATAGTTTAAATTTTAATAAATATTTAAATATAGTTATAATGTATATATATATATTTTACATTATATGAATGGCAAAAATTCTTTTGAATCAATAGAAGAAAACTGTTTCAATAAAAAAAATTGTACTATTCAAAAATATAAAAACGCACTATATAAATGAGCCAAAAGTTTTGAACGTTCTAATGAACAAAATATTTTTTTCAATCTATAAATTATTAAAAATAATAATGTCAATGTAAAATAAAACAGTAAATTAAACAATTATTAAATTAAATAACTTGTTTTTAGATATCTAAAACAATTTTTTATAATAAAATTCTTACTTAAAGAAGTTGCAAAAAAAATTTCGTTCATTTTAACGTTCAAAATTTTTCGCTCATCTATATAAAATGATTAAAATTCAATTAAACATTTGTTCAATATACAAGTGCGTAAAACTGTTTATTTGAATTAAATCAATTTTTTTTCTCATCCAAATTTGGGTTTTTGCAAAAAAAAAAAGAAATTCTCACACAAAAATTTGAAAAATTCTGATTTACACTTGATTTAGTTAGAACATATAAAATATTCTGTTTTCTGTGAAGGAAAAAAATTTTTTTTTACTAGAAAAAATAATTTTTCTTTTTTATAGTCATAATTTTATAAACATTTTCATTTTCATTAAAAAAATTATTTCGTTTATTTAAACGTACAAAAAAAATTTATTTAATTCAAATAATCGGTTACTTGAGTATTATCACATAAATATTTATTTGTGTCAAATAATTATTCTATGAATCAATTAAATGATATTTATTTCAAATACAAAAATTATTAATTTAAAAACAATTTATTTAATTTTTAAAAAAATTATTTGATTTAAGTAAATATTTATTTAATAATAGTCAACTAATCGAGTACATAATATTTTTCAATTCAGAAACTTCAGATACATTAAAAAAAAATTTTTACTTTTTTAAAAATGCAATAAATACATATTTATATATATATATATTATAAATATATGTAAAGAATCGCATGAGAGTAATTTAAATATTATCCTTTCTCTAAAGAGATTAAAAATCTGGAATAGTGTTGAAGACGTAATAAATATATAATCAAGTCTACTGAACTCTCACAAAATAGAAATTTAGTTGATGACACTTAACGAGTTGTACAAGTTCTAAAAAAGGAAAAAAAGTTTTTTTTCTCTTTCTCTCTAATATACCATCTAATGCAAGTAAGGAGCAGTTATAGAAAGAAAAGTGTTTTAACGTAACAGTAGTAGGGTTTATGACGATTTAAGAGGAAACTGGATTATAGCTGAAGTTACTTAAAATAATAGTCAAATAATAATAATAAAATAATTGTAATAATTCAAATAATAATATTATTAATAAAAGTAATAATGAAAATAAAAATACGAAGCTGAAGTACGCAACATTTATATAAACGATTTTTAAAGAAATAATTTTTTAAAATGAAAAATTCTAATAATTTTTTGCCTAAAAAATATTTCTTGTAGTTTTCATTAATCAACAAATTATAAAAAAATATTTTTTAGACAAAAAATTATTAGAATTTTTCATTTTAAAAAATTATTTCCTTAAAAAATTGTTTATATAAACGTTGCGTACTTCAGCTTCGTAATAAAAATAAAAAGACTCATGATTCTGTTCTAAAAATCATTAGTTAGAATTGTCATTTTATGGAATTTTATTTTTGTCATAATTATTTTTGAGTCGAATTTTTGTTTGTTCGAATTAGTATTTTGCCGAATTTTCATCAAAATGATTTTCTACATTGCAGAATTTTTATATAATCATCAATTCACCTCACAGAATTTTTATTTGTCAGAATTTTTATTTGCTCGCGAATTTTCATTTAACATAATTTTGCATTTTAAACAATTTTTAATGGGTAGAATTTTATTGCATATAGAATTTTCATTTTATTCTTTCAGATGAATTTTCATTTGTTCGAATTTATTATTTGATATAATTTCCATATAATCGATTTTTCATACTACAGAATTTTTACTTAACCGAATAATCATTTAATAGAATTTCTAAATTGATAGAATTTTCATTTGTCCAAAATTGCAAATGGCCAAACAAACAATCGACAGAAAGATTTGGGCGCGATTTTAAAATCAACCAATCACAATTGTGTTTGTTCGGACATTTGTAATTTCGGACAAATAAAAATTCGGAACGCATGATTATGTTATAAACCGAAAATTCACTTCACAGAACTTTTGTTTCTTTGCAATTTTTATTTGTCAGATTTTTTATTTTCTCGAATTTTTATTTAACATAATAGGCATTTTAAAGAATTTTTATTGGGTAAAATTTTATTGCATAGAATTTTCATTCAGATGAATTTTCATTTGTCCGAAATTGCAAATGGCCGAAACAACAATTGATTTCGGTGCGATTTTTAAAAATCAACCAATCACAATTTTATGAATAAGTTTTTATTGATTGATTTTAAAAATCGCGCCAAAATCATTCTGTCGATTGTTTGTTCGGCCATTTGCAATTTTGGACAAATGAAAATTCTATCAATTTGGAAATTTTGTTAAATGATTTTTCGGTTAAGTAAAAATTCTGTAGTATGGAAAATCGATTATATGGAAATTATATCAAATAATATAATTCGAACAAATGAAAATTCATCTGAAAGAATAAAATGAAAATTCTATATGCAATAAAATTCTATCCAATAAAAATTCTTTAAAATGCCTATTATTATGTTAAATGAAAAATCGAGCATATAAAAATTCTGACCAATAAAAATTGGAACAAATAAAAATTCTGTGAAGTAAATTTTCGGTTATATAAAAATTCTGTAATATAGAAAATCGTTTTTGATGAAAATTCTGCAAAATACTAATTTCGAACCAATAAAAAATTTGGCTCAAAAATAATTATGACAAATGAAATTCCATAAAATAAAAATTTTAACTAATTATTTGTAGAACATAATCATGCGTCCCTAAATAATAATGTTACCAATTAATAGAATTTCGTTTCTTAACTTGTGTTGCATGAATTTGAACAAAGAAAATTAGTTTTTTTTCGCGTGAAAAAAAAAGTTATGTCTTTTCTCTCCAGTAATATATTATATGTATTTTTGGCAGTAGCGATTTATATTTTTTATTCTCACTGTCTTCGCAACAGTGAAAAAATTCGAAAATAACTGTTCTAGACACAAGGTCTCGGAGTCCTTATATATGTACATTACAAGTAGCATGTGATCTCGCCCGATATATATATATATATATATTTAATTGTCGTGTAAATGACCTGTTGCAAGTGTTTTTGAACCTCTAGAAAATATAGATATGAATTTTTTGCTTGTGACCTTGTCTTTTTTGATGCATCTTTGCCTTTCTCTCTTCAGAAAAAAAAAATTCATTTCGTACATTTGTTATACTTTCATGAGTCACACATATATATAGTAACACCTAGCAGCAGGTATAAAACTCATCACAATTACTGTACACAATTTTTTCCTCATATAATGTTCCATAGAGTTTAAAAATTACAAGAATTACTCAATTCAAAGAGACTGTTTTTTTCTCATTGCTATATGAAAAAATGTTTATTCGCGAATAAAGCAAATGAAAGTTGTGTCAAATGAAAATTCTTTTAAATGAAAAGTCTATGGAAATAAAAAAAATAATAATTATAATTCAAACAAATGGAAATTCTCTCTTATAAAAATTCGTGTAAATAAATAATTTACTTTTATAAAATTTCAAACAAATAATAATGAAAATTTTGTTAAATAATATTTTCGGTTAAAATTATAAAATTATGTATTATGAAAAATTGATTTTTATATTGAAATTTTGCCAAAACAAAAGTTCAAAAAATTGAAATTTCTATATATTATATAAAAATTTATCCATGAACATAAATGTTCTGATGAATAGAAATTTATTTCAATAAAAAGTTGGACAAAGTTCATTTTAAACGTATAAATTCTATAAAATGGAGATTTGTCGAAATAGAATTTTTTTTTTGTTTTACAAATTAAATTGTATAAAAAAAATTTCACATGTAAAATACACTTTGCATAAAATTTCTATTAAATAATAATTCTATTTTACAAAAATTCGTGCAAATAATATTTCTTTTTTTTTCATATAAATTTTACAAAAAAATGTATTTTTCAAAATTATAACTTCTGCCATTTATTATAAATTAATGTTATTGAAAATTTAAACAAATCATTATTTTTTTTTATACATTTTACTTACATAAGTATATTCTGACAAAACATTGATTTCAAGAGACGAAAATTATATTAAATGAAAATTCCGCCTTTTATAATTCTAACAAAAATTCTACAAAGAATTAAAAATATGGATTTATATAATAAGAGTCGTTATTAAAAAATTATTATTATTTTTACTATTATTAAAAAACTGATTTGTTTTATTAAAACAGTGATTTTATTAAAAAAAAACTTGTAGATTTCTTTTTAATATAATTGAATAAAAAAGAAATTAAAATTTAATAAAAAAAATGATTTTTTTTATTTTAATTTGAGATTATATTACATAACTATGCGAAATTACATAATTTGAATCAATATGTATTTATGAGAATACAAATTGCTACTGAACTGACGTATAATGTTTCTAATTTTACACGATATAATAGTTAAATTCATGGAAATTATTGAATCGCAAATCCTTTAACATCATCAGTTATTATATAAACTAATTAGAAAGGTTTTTTTTAGTTCCAAAATGTAGTAATTATATCATGTAAAAAATTATTTTATGTTAAAAGAAAAGAATTTATAAATTTTGTATTTTAAGAACAAATTTTTTTAAATATAATCCCTCAAGAAAATCAGTGCGTGAAAATCAAAATTCAATCTCAATGATTAAATTGAAGTTTAATGCAATTTGATGCGGTAAAAAATGTTCTTTTTGCATTAAAATTTTGATGAGAGTTTATTATTATTTTATTTATAAAATTTTATATAATTTTCATTTGTAAGAAATTGCAAATGACTGAACAAAAAATCGACAGAAAGATTTCGTCGCGATTTTAAAAATTAACCAATCACAATTTGATGGATAATTTTTGATTGGTTAATTTTAAAAATCGCGCCAAAATCTTTCTGTCAGTACATGGAGAGAAAAATTGTAATAATATGTAATATTTTGAAATCAATTTTTCCTATAGTTGGTAGCATGTCATGGAAACTAACGGATTTCATTAATTATTATTATTATCATCACTTTTAAGAAAGTCTGAAATAAAAATAATATTATAGAATATAATTAGAAAATAAAAATTAGTAAAGTCATTTGAAGAATTAAAATTTTACTATAGGAAACTCAAATGACCGAAAAATCGCGATGGCTGTTTTTGAGGAGCCCAAAAATGTTGGGATCAGTTAGAAGAAGAAGTAATATAAAATAGCTCAAAGTTTACACATGTTTTGAAGTTTAAGGGTTGTTTTTGAGTTTAGGGGTAGAGCCCAAAAATCGGGATGGCTGTTTTTGAAGAGCTCAAAAATATTTGGATCAGTTAGAAGAAGAAATAAAATAAAATAGCGTAAATGGCTCAAAATGTACTCTTGTTTCAAAGTTCAGGGGTGGTTTTAGGGTTTAGGGGTAAAACGCCATATTTGATCCGCCATTTAAAATTTTTGAAAACAGACTGCAGATTCGTAATCAGCGACCTCGAAAACTCCCGACTAACGAGGTTTTAATGAATCCGATGAATTTTTTTTAAATTCGTCCGCCATATTGGATCCGCCATTTTGAATTTTTGAAAGCAGACTTCAGATTCGTTACCAGCGACCTCGAAAACCCCCGCATAACAAGTTTCTTGCGAATCCGATGAATTTATTAATTGGAAAACTTGGAAAATGTAATTTGCTGATATTAAAAGGGTTACTTTATTATGAAGGAATGAGTTTTATAAATCGGGAATATTTTTTTTGAAGAGCCCAAAAAAGCCCAAAAATATAGTGTAGGGGAGAGCGGGGCAAAGCCGCTGATGTAACATTTATTTATAAATATTTTTGTTATTACACCTTCAATTGACGTGATTTTTTTTTCTATTTCATCTAAAACTAATTAATAACAAATTTCAATAGTAATTATTTAATTTATTATAAGCTTGATTAATTAATTTAATTATTTTCAAAGAGATGCAAAAAAACGGCTTTGCCCCGTATGGCGGGGCAGCGACGTTTTTGCTTATATTTTTTGAAAGTAGAAAATTATAGCCGTTAAAACTGTACGAAGTTGCAGTAAATGACCTAATATCTTTGAAACATAAATATTTTATACATTTTTTAAAGAGTTTTAAGTTATTTTATAAAAAATATCAATACTTGTATTTTTAACCTCACATTTTGAATTCAACTCTTCACTTTTTCGTTGAAAAGTCTACTTTACCGACTGTTCAAATTCAAAAATAATTTAAATAACGGCGCGAAAATATTATGAAATATTAATATTATATTTACATAAAATTTATCATTTTTTTAATGTTAATAATAAATTTGAATACTAATAAATTAATTTATGTTCTAAATGAAATATTCTTTTTAAAATTATACTATTTTAATATATTATATAGTAAACACAGATTTTTTACATAAAAATAACTAATGTCCTTTATTTTATTTGATTTTGTGAAATAATGTAACATAATAATATAGGTAATATATAAGATAATAATAATAAAAAATAATTAAATTGAAATATGTAATTTTTGAAAATAAATAAAAATAATTATTTAATATTATTTTATTTAATATTAATTTATTAATTTTAATTTATGTTTTGGTTAAAAAATCAGGTTAATATTTGTTGACACTTGATTCATGTGAAGTTAGAAAAACTTCAAATATGAAGGTAATGCAGATTTTCATTTTCAACTGTTTTTACGAAACAGTTTTTAAACGGCTTTGCCCCCAATGCCATACATTTTTTATTTTTAAAATTCAATTTATTTAAACAAAAAATAAAACCTAAATTTCATGCAAATCGTGTAGATAAATGTTTCATTTATTCAAGCAAAAAGTTTTTAAGACCTAAGTGCTTAAAGCAATTTTTTAAATTTGAATCTTCGATCAACGAAATTTTCATCTCTTTCTTGCAAAAACTATTTTTATGTTATATTTCCTAATATATTTAATATTTTTTAGTTTTTTCTTTTCCAATCTATTGCTTTAATCGTATTAACAATAAACTAATAACGAAAATGGTAATAGATTAGAAAGAAAGAAGATATTTCGAAAAACGCCTTTGCCCCGCATAGCGGCTTTGCCCCGCTCTCCCCTATTTGATTTTTTTAATTTTAAGTTTTTACATAGTGGAGGTTGCTAGCTTGACGTAAGTGGGCAGCTCCACAAAAAAATTAAATTTTTGGAAAAATTTCACAGTAAACTTGGTTGTATCTTTTTCTCATGCATTTTAGGTTATGTTTATAAGCTGTCACTTTTTAATTATCGAATTGCACATTGTCTTTGATTTTCTGTTATTTTCATTTTCAAATTAAATAGTGAAATGGTCTCCGCAATTGTACTATTACCAAAATATCTGAAAAAAATTCGTTTAATTTTGAGTCGATTCAATTCGGCCATGATTGATATAAATTGATTAAATTTTTTTCATCAAAAAATGAGACCGTTTCGTGTATCATTTCTAAAAATGATACACAAAACGATCTCTTTTTGATATAACTTATGTGCATCAAAACGTTGCAAAGATTTGATGCAATTTTTGGTCTCAATTTGATACTTTTAGGAAAACTGTGATTAAAAAGCCCAAAATTTCTTAATAGGGCCCAAAAATAGCCCTAAAAAAGCCCAAAAATCTAGTGTAGTCCGATTTCTAAATTTTAATTGTGGAGCTGCTGGTTTGACGGACTTCGTGCAGTATAGTTGTGTATATATATATATCCTGCATCCTCTGCTACAATAGAGAACAATTAACAGTGATGACCCAATCCTTCGACAGGTAGCAAATAATGAAAAATTTTTTTCTTTTATTTTAAAGTCGTTTTCAATTTTCCGTATAGTTTTAGCAAACGAAATGCGCACTTTTTAATTCCGCTTCCCTTTTTCATATAGTTTTAGTAAAAATAACAAAACTTTCTTATGAATTTTAGAATGTAATTTTAATTTCTGTTAAAACTGTTTCTATACAAAGCTTTTGCTAAAAATATATTAATTTTTAATAAATAGCCTTAGTTTCCATGACTTGCTAAAGAATATACTAAATTTTTGTATCATTTTTAACATTTATTGTAAAGGATTTTCTTTCCGTGTACAGAAATGGGAAATTCATTTGCGCAGAAAAAAATATCAAAGTATAAGATATTGTTTTAAATTATTATGCACGGAAAGAAAAGGAATGGTTGGGCCAACCATAGGTATTGATAAATACGTCCCATCAATATTATATGGTTACCACAACCATATCTTTAGTTGATACAACCATAGTATGGTTGGCCTAACCAAAGGTTAGGTTGTCACATCAAAATGACGAAAAATTGCAAATTTGATGTGTCAACCTGACCTTTGGTTGCGCCAACCATACTATGGTTGTATCAACTAAAGATATGGTTGTGGTAACCATATAATATTGATGGGACGTATTTATCAATACCTATGGTTGGCCCAACCATTCCTTTTTCTCCGTGTGAATAATTGGTGCACTTCTTTATAAAAAAAATGCTATAGGAAATTTAATAAAAATCATCAAATTTTTATTGAAACAAATTACATTTTTTTTTCGCTTTTACTTTCATCGAAAAAATTTATAGAAAAAGATAGACACTATTGTAAAGTATATATTTATATAGGGAATTGAATCTGGTTACCATCAGTGTATTAAGTTTTTTTTTCCTCAACGTCCTCGTATATGCAGGTCATCCATATCGGTTACTCTTTCATTCTCAATCTGGGTTAACTAATTACTTCTTTTTTTTTATTGAAGCGTTTGTAAGTACTATTATATATATATATATATATATATATATATATATATATATATATATATATATATATGTATTGAAACTTCTTCTTACTGCTTGGGGTATTTAGATCTCGTGTATATACACCCAGAGAAATGATTTATTTGAACTAAATAAAATATATTTGAGTTAAATGAACGTATATTTGTCTCAGAGCCTACTAAATTATTTATTTGGCGTAATTAAAAATTTTATTTGTCATAAATAAATATTTCTTTGGCTCAAATAAATTTTTTATTTAAATGAAATAAAATATAGTTGCAACAAATAAAAGAGTTAGTAGGCTCGGAGACAAATATACCATTTCTCTGAGTGTAGAAGACCCTCGATCAGACATGAATAGACCGCGGAAGAGGGGACTTAACAGATTTTTATTTAATTAGTTTCTCTCCTCCATCCAAGACATGTATGTGTGTGCGCGAGAGAGCAAGGCCGTATAATCACACGAGATCACCATAAAAGAACCACAACCTTATTATTTATTCATGATAATATGACATCTATTGTTGAAAAAAAAATCATCTTCATTGTAAATCATTTTATTGTCGTTATCCTTTCCATTGAGTTATTAATTATTTATGAATTCAAAATTCGAATGATTTCAATGTTAATGTACTTAGATAAATGTTTTTTTTCTGCTTCTTTAAATAATAATAGATTTTTTTAAAACTTTAGAAAAAATAATGTTTTTTTTTTTTAAACAAAAAGGACTATCAGGCCCACTCTAAAACTTTTTGCAAAATATTCTTACACCCAGAGAAATGATATATTTGTCTTACAGCCTAATAAATATTTATTTGATTTAAATAAAAAATGTTATTTACGCTAAATAAATAATGAAGCTGAAGCTGGCACCTACTTATTAGCACCCATTTAATTTTTGAAATATTCAAGTTGGTATTAAAACAAAAGAATATCATTTGTCAAAAATCTCAAACATCAAAAGGAATGTATATAACTCAAAGGTTATTCATTAGAAAACAAATGAATAACAAGAAAAAATATCAAAAATGAATTTAAATATTTTTTAAAATAAATAATGAAAATAATAACGACAACATTGAAATTTACAATAACAAATGATTCTTTTATTATTTATTAATGAATGCATTTAGAAATAGGAAAAATATTATTACTTTTTTTAAAACAAATAGAAGTTAAAGAAAAATAATTTAATTTTTAAAAGATTTTCCGTTCAACTTCTACGAAAAATTTTTAATTTTTCTCGACAATAAAATTTAACAGTTCCCAATTTTTTTTCAGTCTTTTGGGGATTAAAAGAAGTTTAAAAAAAATTGTGACCGTGAGACTTAGATTACAAACAAAATTTCCAAGATTTAACGTTGAAAATTCGAGAAAAAAATTCCAATTTCTGCCTTGAATAAAATTTAACGGTTTACAATATTTTTTTAGTCTACTGTGGACCCAATGAAGCTAAAAAAAAATTACGACCGCGGGACTCGAACTCTGGGAGAAATTGGAATTTTTTTTCCCCAATTATGAAAGAAAAATCTCTGTAATTTCGTCCTGAGTTCGAGTCCCGCGGTCGCAATTTTTTTTTAGCTTCCTTGGGTCCCCAGTTGACTAAAAAAATATTGGGAACCGTTAAATTTTATTCAAGGCAGAAATTGGAATTTTTTTCCCCAATTATGAATGAAAAATCTCTATAATTTCGTCCAGAGTTCGAGTCCCGCGGTCGCAATTTTTTTTTAGCTTCCTTGGGTCCCCAGAAGACTAAAAAAATATTGGGAACAGTTAAATTTTATTCAAGGGAGAAATTGTAATTTTTTTTCCCCAATTATGGAAGAAAAAACTCTGTAATTTCGTCCAGAGTTCGAGTCCCGCGGTCGCAATTTTTTTTTAGCTTCCTTGGGTCCCCAGTAGACTAAAAAAATATTGGAAACATTTAAATTTTATTCAAGGCAGAAATTAGAATTTTTTTTCTTTAATTATGGAAGAAAAAACTCTATAATTTCGTCCAGAGTTCGAGTCCCGCGGTCGCAATTTTTTTTTAGCTTCCTTGGGTCCCCAGTAGACTAAAAAAATATTGGGAACAGTTAAATTTTATTCAAGGGAGAAATTGTAATTTTTTTTCCCTTATTATGGAAGAAAAAACTCTGTAATTTCGTCCAGAGTTCGAGTCCCGCGGTCGCAATTTTTTTTTAGCTTCCTTGGGTCCCCAGTAGACTAAAAAAAAAATGGAAACATTTAAATTTTATTCAAGGCAGAAATTGGAATTTTTTTTCTTTAATTATGGAAGAAAAAACTCTATAATTTCGTCCAGAGTTCGAGTCCCGCGGTCGCAATTTTTTTTTAGCTTCCTTGGGTCCCCAGTAGACTAAAAAAATATTGGGAACAGTTAAATTTTATTCAAGGGAGAAATTGTAATTTTTTTTCCCTTATTATGGAAGAAAAAACTCTGTAATTTCGTCCAGAGTTCGAGTCCCGCGGTCGCAATTTTTTTTTAGCTTCCTTGGGTCCCCAGTAGACTAAAAAAATATTGTAAACCGTTAAATTTTATTCAAGGGAGAAATTGGAATTTTTTTTCTTTAATTATGGAAGAAAAAACTCTATAATTTCGTCCAGAGTTCGAGTCCCACGGTCGCAATTTTTTTTTAGCTTCCTTGGGTCCCCAGTAGACTAAAAAAATATTGGGAACAGTTAAATTTTATTCAAGGGAGAAATTGTAATTTTTTTTCCCTTATTATGGAAGAAAAATCTCTGTAATTTCGTCCAGAGTTCGAGTCCCGCGGTCGCAATTTTTTTTTAGCTTCCTTGGGTCCCCAGTAGACTAAAAAAATATTGGAAACATTTAAATTTTATTCAAGGGAAAAATTTGGAATTTTTTTTCTTTAATTATGGAAGAAAAATCTCTGTAATTTCGTCCAGAGTTCGAGTCCGGCGGTCGCAATTTTTTTTTAGCTTCCTTGGGTCCCCAGTAGACTAAAAAAATATTGGAAACATTTAAATTTTATTCAAGGCAGAAATTGGAATTTTTTTTCTTTAATTATGGAAGAAAAAACTCTATAATTTCGTCCAGAGTTCGAGTCCCGCGGTCGCAATTTTTTTTTAGCTTCCTTGGGTCCCCAGTAGACTAAAAAAATATTGGAACCATTTAAATTTTATTCAAGGCAGAAATTGGAATTTTTTTTCTTTAATTATGGAAGAAAAAACTCTATAATTTCGTCCAGAGTTCGAGTCCCGCGGTCGCAATTTTTTTTTAGCTTCCTTGGGTCCCCAGTAGACTAAAAAAATATTGTAAACCGTTAAATTTTATTCAAGGGAGAAATTGGAATTTTTTTTCTTTAATTATGGAAGAAAAAACTCTATAATTTCGTCCAGAGTTCGAGTCCCGCGGTCGCAATTTTTTTTTAGCTTCCTTGGGTCCCCAGTAGACTAAAAAAATATTGGGAACAGTTAAATTTTATTTAAGGGAGAAATTGTAATTTTTTTTCCCTTATTATGGAAGAAAAAACTCTGTAATTTCGTCCAGAGTTCGAGTCCCGCGGTCGCAATTTTTTTTTAGCTTCCTTGGGTCCCCAGTAGACTAAAAAAATATTGGAAACATTTAAATTTTATTCAAGGCAGAAATTGGAATTTTTTTTCTTTAATTATGGAAGAAAAAACTCTATAATTTCGTCCAGAGTTCGAGTCCCGCGGTCGCAATTTTTTTTTAGCTTCCTTGGGTCCCCAGTAGACTAAAAAAATATTGGGAACAGTTAAATTTTATTCCAGGGAGAAATTGTAATTTTTTTTCCCTTATTATGGAAGAAAAAACTCTGTAATTTCGTCCAGAGTTCGAGTCCCGCGGTCGCAATTTTTTTTTAGCTTCCTTGGGTCCCCAGTAGACTAAAAAAATATTGGAACCATTTAAATTTTATTCAAGGCAGAAATTGGAATTTTTTTTCTTTAATTATGGAAGAAAAAACTCTATAATTTCGTCCAGAGTTCGAGTCCCGCGGTCGCAATTTTTTTTTAGCTTCCTTGGGTCCCCAGTAGACTAAAAAAATATTGTAAACCGTTAAATTTTATTCAAGGGAGAAATTGGAATTTTTTTTCTTTAATTATGGATGAAAAATCTCTGTAATTTCGTCCAGAGTTCGAGTCCCGCGGTCGCAATTTTTTTTTAGCTTCCTTGGGTCCCCAGTAGACTAAAAAAATATTGGAAACATTTAAATTTTATTCAAGGGAAAAATTTGGAATTTTTTTATCGAATTTTCAACGTTAAATCTTGGAAATTTTGTTGAAAAATCTCTGTAATTTCGTCCAGAGTTCGAGTCCCGCGGTCGCAATTTTTTTTTAGCTTCCTTGGGTCCCCAGTAGACTAAAAAAATATTGGAAACATTTAAATTTTATTCAAGGGAAAAATTTGGAATTTTTTTTCTTTAATTATGGAAGAAAAATCTCTGTAATTTCGTCCAGAGTTCGAGTCCGGCGGTCGCAATTTTTTTTTAGCTTCCTTGGGTCCCCAGTAGACTAAAAAAATATTGGAAACATTTAAATTTTATTCAAGGCAGAAATTGGAATTTTTTTTCTTTAATTATGGAAGAAAAAACTCTATAATTTCGTCCAGAGTTCGAGTCCCGCGGTCGCAATTTTTTTTTAGCTTCCTTGGGTCCCCAGTAGACTAAAAAAATATTGGGAACAGTTAAATTTTATTTAAGGGAGAAATTGTAATTTTTTTTCCCTTATTATGGAAGAAAAAACTCTGTAATTTCGTCCAGAGTTCGAGTCCCGCGGTCGCAATTTTTTTTTAGCTTCCTTGGGTCCCCAGTAGACTAAAAAAATATTGTAAACCGTTAAATTTTATTCAAGGGAGAAATTGGAATTTTTTTTCTTTAATTATGGAAGAAAAAACTCTATAATTTCGTCCAGAGTTCGAGTCCCGCGGTCGCAATTTTTTTTTAGCTTCCTTGGGTCCCCAGTAGACTAAAAAAATATTGGGAACAGTTAAATTTTATTTAAGGGAGAAATTGTAATTTTTTTTCCCTTATTATGGAAGAAAAAACTCTGTAATTTCGTCCAGAGTTCGAGTCCCGCGGTCGCAATTTTTTTTTAGCTTCCTTGGGTCCCCAGTAGACTAAAAAAATATTGGAAACATTTAAATTTTATTCAAGGCAGAAATTGGAATTTTTTTTCTTTAATTATGGAAGAAAAAACTCTATAATTTCGTCCAGAGTTCGAGTCCCGCGGTCGCAATTTTTTTTTAGCTTCCTTGGGTCCCCAGTAGACTAAAAAAATATTGGGAACAGTTAAATTTTATTCAAGGGAGAAATTGTAATTTTTTTTCCCTTATTATGGAAGAAAAAACTCTGTAATTTCGTCCAGAGTTCGAGTCCCGCGGTCGCAATTTTTTTTTAGCTTCCTTGGGTCCCCAGTAGACTAAAAAAATATTGGAACCATTTAAATTTTATTCAAGGCAGAAATTGGAATTTTTTTTCTTTAATTATGGAAGAAAAAACTCTATAATTTCGTCCAGAGTTCGAGTCCCGCGGTCGCAATTTTTTTTTAGCTTCCTTGGGTCCCCAGTAGACTAAAAAAATATTGTAAACCGTTAAATTTTATTCAAGGGAGAAATTGGAATTTTTTTTCTTTAATTATGGATGAAAAATCTCTGTAATTTCGTCCAGAGTTCGAGTCCCGCGGTCGCAATTTTTTTTTAGCTTCCTTGGGTCCCCAGTAGACTAAAAAAATATTGGAAACATTTAAATTTTATTCAAGGGAAAAATTTGGAATTTTTTTATCGAATTTTCAACGTTAAATCTTGGAAATTTTGTTGAAAAATCTCTGTAATTTCGTCCAGAGTTCGAGTCCCGCGGTCGCAATTTTTTTTTAGCTTCCTTGGGTCCCCAGTAGACTAAAAAAATATTGGAAACATTTAAATTTTATTCAAGGGAAAAATTTGGAATTTTTTTTCTTTAATTATGGAAGAAAAATCTCTGTAATTTCGTCCAGAGTTCGAGTCCGGCGGTCGCAATTTTTTTTTAGCTTCCTTGGGTCCCCAGTAGACTAAAAAAATATTGGAAACATTTAAATTTTATTCAAGGCAGAAATTGGAATTTTTTTTCTTTAATTATGGAAGAAAAAACTCTATAATTTCGTCCAGAGTTCGAGTCCCGCGGTCGCAATTTTTTTTTAGCTTCCTTGGGTCCGCAGTAGACTAAAAAAATATTGGGAACCGTTAAATTTTATTCAAGGCAGAAATTGGAATTTTTTTATCGAATTTTCAACGTTAAATCTTGGAAATTTTGTTTGTAATCTAAGTCTCGCGGTCACAATTTTTTTTAAACTTCTTTTAATCCCCAAAAGACTGAAAAAAAATTGGGAACTGTTAAATTTTATTGTCGAGAAAAATTAAAAATTTTTCGTAGAAGTTGAACGGAAAATCTTTTAAAAATTAAATTATTTTTCTTTAACTTCTATTTGTTTTAAAAAAAGTAATAATATTTTTCCTATTTCTTAATGCATGCATTAATAAATAATAAAAGAATCATTTGTTATTGTAAATTTCAATGTTGTCGTTATTATTTTCATTATTTATTTTAAAAAATATTTAAATTCATTTTTGATATTTTTTCTTGTTATTCATTTGTTTTCTAATGAATAACCTTTGAATTATATACATTCCTTTTGATGTTTGAGATTTTTGACAAATGATATTCTTTTGTTTTAATACCAACTTGAATATTTCAAAAATTAAATGGGTGCTAATAAGTAGGTGCCAGCTTCAGCTTCATAAATAAATAGGCTAGTAGGCTGTGAGATAAATATACGTATTTATTTAACTCAAATATATTATATTTGGTTTATTTATGTATTTTAAACAAATACTTTCTAAAATTAAATTAGAAAAAATTCGCATAATTCAAATTAGTGTAATTTTTCACTGATTTTTAGTAAAATATTATTATTTGATTATCCAAAGAAATATTTTATTTATGAGAGCAAAAAAATAGTTTATACAATCCTAATTAGTGTAAATTGTAAATAATTAAGGTCTTTAATTTTCTCTCGTCTTTATTATGAAATGGAATTTTTTTTTTTTTTTGAAAGAAAATTGTGTTATTCAAATTTGTTTAAATGATACCATGTTCTTATTACCATGCACAATTAAACCACGAGTTTAAAGATATGTATATAAATATACATATAAAAAGTTGAGAGAAGTGTGCAGAAAAATTTTTAAATTGGTACGCAGTTGTTTGATGTTCTCCTTTTTTTTTTATTGTTGATGCGAAAATAATTCGTAGCCTTAGCAGTTTATTTTTTTTTTTTTTTAAGAGAGCATCTTTTACACTCTTGCGCGGCAAAAATGGCGACACTCGTGTATAATTCTTTTTGAATCGTCTTCTGTATTTATGTAAAAATAATTTAACGCATTTTGCAAAAAAAAAAAAAAAAAAATGCCAAGAGTGCAAGCGCGACCTCAATTTCGTGGAATTAATGCGAACATGCTCGACAAATCTTTCGTGCGTCGAGGACGAATACGCTTTTCCGAAAATAGTCATGGGTCGAGGACTCTGATGAGACGAAACTTATAAATTATCGATACTTAAATATTTAGAGCAATTGTTTGTTTGTTTTTTTATTTAAATAAGCGTTATAATTGTATCTCATTTTCTACGCTCGTATCATAGTTGTTTCTATATCCGCACTTCGTATTTTTTTTTTTTTTATTTCTGATATTTGAAGTATACTAATTTTTTATGGGAAAAATTTTTTTAACTTTAAATCTTATTTAAAAAATATTGTTTTCTTTATCCGAAACTAATTGAATAATTTATTAAATGTTTAATGTTTTTTTTTATTTTTCATTGCTGTAATTTAAAAAAAAATTAATAGATCAAATAATGATTTCATTCATTTGAACGTTCAGAACTTGAGGCACATTGTAGTTCGAATTTCCAAGTCTTCGAACAGGATTGATAAAAATCTTATTTTTTTTTTTTTTTAAAAACCCCATTTTTTTATTTAAATTTTGATTTAAATAAAATTTATTTTTACATACGTAACATTTTTCAAAAGTTCATCATCAGGAAATATTTATATTTTTTATCAAAAAAAAAAAAAAACATTTTCAAATTAATAATTAAAATTGTCCAATTCATGGTTTTTGAAATTGTTGATTTTTAAAAAGTCAATAATTCCGTAACAAAATTTAAAAAATTTTAAAATTTTAATATTAATCACTCCTTGATTTAAATCATGATTTAAATGTAAATATCCCTTTAATTTAAATTGTGATTTAAATCATGATTTAAATCTCAAGTTGATTTAAATATTATTGCAGTCCTATAGTTTCGAAGTTTAAACTGAATTTTATGAAGTATTTAGAAATTATATTGAACTGAAGTTTTATACCGATGACTATTTTTATTTAAGAGAATTTTTATTTTATTTAAATAATTTTTATAAGATTGTTTTATTTAACCGAATTCACATTTTATAACAGAAAATTTATATGTAACGAAACTTCAATTCAGCCGAAATAACATTAAACAGAATTTTTAGTTGTATTGATTTTTATTTTAAAAAATTCTTATTTAACGGAATTTTGATTTTTTTTTAAATAATTAAATTATTGGTAAAAAAAACTAATTATTAGTAAAAAGTTATTAATTTTGAGGGGGCGGTTGAAGTTGCCCACAATTGAACTGCATACAGGAAAACTGCACACACTAAACTGCATACAATAAAAGTGCATACGAGTTAATTAAAAAAAAAATTTTTTTGAATTAAAATTATAAACTAAATACAAATAAAATGCGCACCGTTAAACTGCATACGGCAAAACTGTACAAGAATTAAATTAATATTTTTTGAATTAAAAAATTATTTACGACTGAACTGCTAACCGTAAAACTGCATACATCAAAAATGCCGAAAAATGCTTACAAATTTATTAATGTAGATAAATCTGTACACCCTAAAAAAAGTAATTTTCAATCTAGAGGATTCCTCTAAAATAAATGCATATTTTCCTCTTAATTTTGGTATCAAAATTATTATTCTTCATTTAAGAGGATTTTCCTCTTAAATTAAATGTCGACATCCAAACCTCGTAAAATTGTTTTTAATGTCAAAGCCATCAATAAAATATTTATAATTTCAATCAAATAATAAAATCTTTGCAGAAAATACATTTTTAAATTAAAATTAAGTAAAATTATAATAGTTCATTTCAATATAATAATAAAAATTGTTTTTTAATATAACATTAACAATGTCATGTTTTTGGTTAATTATCAACATTTTATATTGATAATTAAAATACAAAAAATAAGTTTTCATTAATCAGTTGTAATGATCAACGAGATTTTCAGTGCAAAAATAATTTTAAAACATGATGATATGTTTAAAAGTTAACATTTTTTATAGGACAGAAAAAAATTTCATATATGAAATTATTTAACGTTTTAAAACTTTTTTAAAAAAGTAAATAAAAAGATTTAAAAAATTCGAAAGATTCAAAAATGGGGTTATAGTATTTCTATTTACCTGAGTAGTAAAATTTCACAAGAAATATCCAAATTTTTTTAAATCTAAAAATAGCGTTAAAAATATTCATTTAATTTGAATTTAACTATATTTTCTGTATTTTTAATAAAGCAAATCCATTTTTTTGTCCTTTTTGTTGACATTTTACCAGAAATATTAAAACTGAAAGGTTAAAAAACAACTTCACAACTATCATACCCAGGGAAAGGGATCAAACGATTACATTATTTTTTTCCGTTTCCTTTTTTTAAATCTTCTAAATTTAAAACGGAAAATCTTAATTAAAGAGGAAAATACAAAAGGAATCCTTTTGTCATTCTTCCATTAAAATGAAGAATAAAAATATTCTACATTTCAATTGAATAATCTTGTTTTAAGAGGAAATATTTAGAGGATATTAGAAGAGGAATTTTCCTCTAAGTATAAGATTACTTTTTTTTGGGTGTAAAATTGAATTAAGAGAACAGTATACGGTTAAAATGCATACTGTTAAACTGCATACAAAAAAACTGCATACAAAAAAACTGCATAGGAATTAAAATATTATTATTTTATTTAAAAAATTATTACCGATTATACTGCATACCGTAAAACTGCATACAGCAAATGATCCCATAAATTAAATTAATTCAATTTTATTAAAAAATTATACGATTAAATTGCATACCATTAAACTGCATACAAAAAAATGTATGCAAATTAATCAAAAAATGAATTAAAAACAAATGACTTAAATTCAACACCTTTAAAGTGCACACAAATCAACTGTAGGGGAGACCGTGGTTACTTGGCGCACTTTTTACTCTTTGTTGTGTAACTCACTTATTTTTGCTTTTTTTAAAAAGTTAATGTATAAAAAACTTGTTGTAACATATCAGCTTTAATTAAAAAAAAGAAAGTTGAAATATATTTAATACTTTTATTTTTAAACCACTTTATTTGAAGCTGTGCAAAGCGCGCCAAGCAACCCCGGGCCGGGGTTGCGTGGCGCAGGAGTGAAATTAAAATTAAATTATATGATTTAAAGTTTAAATAATATAAGACTTAACAAAATAAGTCTTGTACTGTAATTTTACAATAAAATTATTTTAAATTTAAAAATTAGAAAATTTCATTTAAGTTAAATGAAATCGTAAAATTACCAAAAAATATTTTTTTTTTTGATAATAACGCTGTGAATATTTAAAAACCATTATTCGGTTAAATTTTTTGAATAGGATTGTTATTGGTGCTTATTAATGTGTAAATTTCATATAATCAACTTCATTTTATTAATATTTAACAAAATTTTCAGATAACCGCACCACCTAACCCCGAATGTACTTTTGAAATATTTATTAATTTTTTATAAAAACTGTTAATATAAATCAAAAATTTTTTTTTGTTTCTTAATAACAAATGTATAGAGCTCAAAACTTAATATTTGAGCTCTTCTAAAATTAATTTTTTAAAGAGATATCACAAAAAAATGAAGAGGTTAAAAAATTACTTTGGAGTGCTAAAATCAGTTATTTTAATCTATACTCCACAATAATTAATGAATATTAATGAAATTTTGTACAAACTTACAGTTCATCAAGTACTTTAAGCAGAATAAAGAGAAAAATTAATGTAACTTAACACTTTTGAATAAACTCAAGTGCGCCAAGCAACCCCTGCGCCAAGCAGCCCCTGTCTCCCCTATACATAGCCAAATCTAATCTAATTTGTGGGATCTTTTGCTGTATGCTGTTTTACGGTATGCAGTGTAATCGGTAATAATTTTTTTAATAAAAATATTAATATTTAAAATCGTGTGCAGTTTTTTTGTATGCATTTTAACTGTCTACTGTTTTCTTAATTCAATTTTACAGATTTATCTACATTAATAAATTTGTAACCATTTTGGTTTTATGCAGTTTTACGGTTAGCAGTTCAGTCGTAAATAATTTTTTAATTCAAAAAATATTAATTTAATTTTTGTACAGTTTTGCCGTATGCAGTTTAACGGTGCGCATTTTAATTGTATATTTAGTTTATAATTTTAATTCAAAAAAATTTTTTTTTAAATAACTCGTATGCCTTTTTATTGTATGCAGTTCAATTGTCGGTAACTTCAACCGACCCATTTTAAGTGGAAAAATAACTGAAAAAATATTCAAATTTGATAAATTGTATTAGTTATACCAGAAATTTTAGTTATTTGACATATAACCTAAAATTAAAATACAAATTAAGATGCAATTAAAGAAGTTCAAAACTAAATAATATAAATTCAAGTTAAATAATAAGAATTTTATATTAAAGACAACAATTTCTTTGAATAAAAAAATAAAGAAAAGAATTATTATTTTCCTAGTTTCTTTCAAACACATTTTTTTTCTATTATAGTTGATGGATGAAAAAAAATATTCTTAGCAACCGTTGCTAGGCATATTATATATATACACACATATATATATATATATATATATATATATATATATATATATATATATATATATATATATATTGTTAGGGCGACATACACGCAAAATTGACTTTATTTTGAATTTTATAAATTACGTTAATCTTGATTTTAATTCAAATGTCAAAACGCGTAAATGTCTTGATAATTAATTTGATAATTATCAGTAGTTATGACGTATAAGGTGAAGTCAATGATAACACCAGGATTTTAAAAGTAAAAAACAATATATTTTCTAGACTACAGTGCTTGACGGTGGTGAACAGACAACTGGTCTTACAATTATACCTGTTTAAGTCTGAAAGTGACAATTGGTAAACTCAGTATTTACGAAAATACACGAAGTTAGACGGAAAATGTCGATTATCTTCAATTCTTAATTTCGACCTGAAGGGTCCTAGTGTACAGGGTTTGTTACCTGCGTTGATAATTACAAGAGTTTAGTCTCCAGATCGTTTATTACCTTTTTGAATGACTATGTTTTTCAGACAAAATTTACAATAAGGATTATAGCAATTTGAAAACTTATAAATTCTAATAAAAGTATTAAGTTGTACGTGACAAATCTTAAATTCAGAATATTATAAACTAAAATTCAAAATATAGAAAATATTGTAAAGTTTTGAGGATTATCTTAAATTACTTTACAAATATATTTTAATGCGCCTAAACATTCTCCCCCCGTTGAGAGGTAGTGCGAACAACAATTTTTATTTTATTTTTTATGAGAGATAGAATTTTCAATTATTGGCAAAGGAGAAAGTCTTTTAATATTTCTTTTAAATAGACTATTCGATGTTTTTACAGTAACAACTCTAATTATTCCGTCTTCTCCAGGATGAGTCTCAGTAACTCGTCCCAAGGCCCATTGCATCGGTGGTAAATTATCTTCCTTGATGACCACTACTGTTCCTTCCTTGATTTGGTGATTACCATCCGCCCATTTGACACGAGTATTTAGGTTATTTAAATACTCTTTTGACCATCGACCCCAAAAGTGTTGTCGAAGCTTTTGGAGGTGTTGCCAGGTGGATAGCTTATTTGTGGGCGTGTCCTGGAAATCTTCTTCTGGAAGACTTGTTAACGCATCACCGATCAGGAAGTGACCAGGTGTGAGGACTAGGAGGTCGTTAGGATCTGAGGAAATAGGAGTGAGTGGGCGGGAATTAAGCACAGCTTCTATTTCAATAACTAATGTATTAATTTCTTCAAATGTAAGCAACTGATCTGTGATTACACGTTTTAAATGATGCTTGAAACTCTTGACCGCTGATTCCCATATTCCCCCAAAGTGCGGAGAAAGAGGAGGAATAAAATGCCATTTGATTTTTCGCTTGTTGGCAAAATTAACGCATTGGATTTTATGATTTTCGGAATTTAAAAGAGCAAAAAGATCTTTCAATTCGTTATTTGCTCCGATAAAGTTTTTTCCATTATCGGAATAAATATTAGAAGGTTTTCCCCTTCGTGCAACAAAACGTTTTAAAGCACCGAGAAAACCTTCTGTCGTCAAATCACTCACAACTTCAAGATGTATCGCTTTCACGACAAGACAAACAAAGACCGCGACATACACTTTTATCCGACCACGATTTCTAAATTTTTTCTCTTTAATATAAAAGTGACCGCAATAATCGACTCCGACGTTTTGAAATGGTCGAGCTTTTGTTAGCCTCACGCTGGGTAAATTACCCATTTTGTATTCAGTTATATTCGGATTTGCTCGGAAACATCTTACGCAAGTACGTATAATCTTGCGTACCTGATTACGTCCATCAGGTATCCAAAATTTTCGACGCAATGCGTAAAGAGTTGATTGACAACCAGAATGGAAATTATTTAAATGTAGTTTGTTGACAATCAAGGTTGTAATGTGATGTGATCGAGGAAGTAGAATTGGCTGCTTTTGATATGAAGGTAATGAGGAATTGTTTAGTCTTCCTCCAACGCGTAAAATACCCTCATTATCTATAAAAGGATTCAGTAATAACAATTTACTTTTTTTATTGACATCATTTCCTTGTTTTAAGTTAATGATATCTTTGCTAAATTCTCGAGATTGAATTAATTTTATGATTGTTTTTTCAGCAGCGGCCAATTCTTCTACCTTAAGAAGACCTTTGTATAGTTTTTGATGTTTAAATCGTAAACAATATGCAACTATACGAATGAGTTTATCGTATGAAGAAAATGATTGCAAAAAATTCGAATCAAGCCGTGTAATTGCTAAGCAAGTGGCTTTTTTCCGTTCTGGGATTTCGCCTAATTGATTGGGCTGTAAGATGGGCCAATGAGATTCATTTAAGATGAGCCACGATGGGCCATTAATCCATTGAGAATTATTTAAAAAATCGCGAGGCAGTTGACCTCGAGATAACGCATCTGCTGGATTGTCGTTTGATCGGATGTGTCGCCATTGATTAGAGTTTGACACTCTGTGTATGTCAGCGACGCGATTGGCAACAAACGTTTTTAGTAAATGTGGGGAGGTTTGAATCCAGCTTAAAGCAATAGTAGAGTCCGTCCAGAAAACAGTTTTTTCAAAATCAACTTTTATTATTGAAGTGACTTGCCTTGCTAAACGTGCTAAAAGTAGAGCACCACATAATTCGAGACGTGGTAACGACACGGTCTTTATCGGTGCGACCTTTGATTTCGCATAAAACAGTTTTGCGATTGTTCTATTGGAAGAATCTGTCGAACGAATATATATGCAAGCCCCATAACCGGCTTCACTTGCATCGCAAAACCCATGCATTTGAACGTTGGTTGTATCATCCAATATTATTTTTCTATCAAAGGACAGATTGTTGACCAACAAGAGCTGATCACAAAATTCTGACCATGATGTAAATATACTGGAGGTGACAGATTCATCCCACTCTAATTTTGATTGCCAAATTTTTTGTATTATTATTTTTGCATACAGAACAATGGGTCCTACAAGTCCTAATGGGTCAAAAAATTTTGCAATTTCAGATAAGATCGTACGTTTTGTCTTGACAACAGATAGATTTATCGGATGTGCAGTGAAAGTAATGGAATCTTTCTTAGCGTTCCAAAATACACCTAATGTTTTAACAGGTTGATCTTTATCTAATTGAAAATTTGGAATTATGCTACTTTCTGGCAAACCGTGTAATATTCGTGGATCGTTTGAACCCCATTGCCGTAAATTAAAACCTGCGAGTTTAAGTAGAGTAATCATTTCTTCTCTAATTTTTATTGCCCCTTCAATCGTATCGGATCCCGAGAGAAGATTGTCAACGTAAACATCATTTTTTAATATGTTTGCTGTTGTGGGAAATCTTTCGCCTTCGTCTTCAGCGAGTTGCTGCAGACAACGTATAGCGAGAAACGGAGCACATGCGAGTCCAAAAGTAACCGTATTTAATTCGTAAGTATCTACGCTGTTTTCCGTTCCCCAGAGTAACCTCTGGTATTTTCGATCCTCTTTGCGTACGAGAATTTGTCGGTACATTTTCTCTACGTCAGCGGTGATAACATATTTATGAATTCGAAATTTCAAAAGTAAAGAAATAATATCCTGCTGAATCGTAGGGCCGACCATAAGCTCGTCATTCAAGGACAGACCATTGTTGGTTTTAGCCGACGCATCAAAGACTACCCGTAATTTGGTAGATAAACTAGTTTCTTTAATTACTGCCAGGTGTGGCAAGTAGAAACCATCAGTTTTGTCTACCTCATTAACTTTCGTCATGTGATTTAACGAGATGTATTCGTCGATCACTTCCGTATATTGAGTTTTTAGATCAGGGGTTGATCTTTATCTAATTGAAAATTTGGAATTTGAATAATAGAGATTTAAAACGTTTAAGAGCTTTTTGATAGGATTCTCCTACATTTACCTCGGCCTTTTTAAATGGCAGTGCCACAACGTATTTTCCGGATTGGTCGCGACTGACGTGTTCCTGAAAGTGTTTTTCGCATTCTAATTCTTCCGCAGAAAAGTGTCGAGAGACTTGTCCTTCTTCTATTTCCCAGAATCGAACGAGACTTTCGCGTAATTCTATTAAATGACAATCAAGTTTAAGCTTTTTTGATTTAGTTTTTAGCAATTTTAGATTACTATTAGGTGTTCCGCCTATGATCCAACCTACACGTGTTTTTTGAATATAAAGGTCTTCTCCGTTTTTTGAAAGATCATTTTGTCCGACACAAAGCATTGATAAGGTGGGACCAGAACCTAATAATAAATCGATTGCTGCAGGTTTATTAAAATTTGGATCGGCCAGAGGCAGATTTGATGGGATATTGAATAACTCTCGTTTAAGAAATTCATTAGGTACAGATCTAGAAATTTCCGGTACACTTAAACAAGTGATAGTTTTTTCGAACGCATTATATCTTGAACGTATGGTTAATTTAACGATGTGCTTAGTTACCGTTGACAAATCGTTTAATGCTCCTATAGGTATAGAACATTTTTGTTTAGGTAAATTGAGTTTATCTAAAAAGTTTTCAGTTATGAAATTTGCGGTAGCACAAGTATCGAGCAATGCTCGACCAATCTTTAATTGTTTGTTTCTGTCATAAACGTTAATTACCGCACTAGTGATTAGTTGACTAGTCGGCACATTAATTGTAGTTGCAAAACTAAAATGTTCCATACCCGTAGGATTTAGCTGTCAACTTCCTTGCGTTTTTGAATCGTGAAGTAACGTATTGTGAGGTTCCGAGCAAATCAGACAATTGGAAAAGTTACAAGGTTTATCCCCGTGACTTCTTAAGCAATTCAAGCAAAGAGTTGCTTCTTTGGCTGCTTGGATTCGCTTAGGAACACTTAACGCTCGAAATTTGTTACATTTATATACAGGATGTCCTGCTTCACGGCAAATTGAACAAGTTTTTTCGGTTTTCGAAACGAAAGCTTGTCTTGTCGCGTCTGGCGACTTATTTTTAGTATTTTTATTGTTTAACGGTTTACCGGAGTTAGAAGGTTGAGTTGATTTTTGAGTATTGTTATCTCTTTCGCGTTTAGAGACTCTAGAAGCAACTTTATATAAAAACTCTATCATTTCGTCTAATTTTGGAAAAGTATCGCGTGTCAGAGTTTCCTCCCATTTCTCCGCTGTGATTTTAAATAATTTTTCTTCTAAAATTTGAATAACAATCTCTTCGCTGATTTTAATATCCAGTGTTTTTAAGGACTCTAAATGCTGTTGCGTTTCGTCTGCTAAACGTCTCAGCCCTTCCGCGGTTTCTCTTTCTTGTTTAGGAAGCCGAAGAAGGAGGCTGAGATGTCTGGAAATAATTAAACGTTTATCTGCGTATGCACTCTTTAACAAGTTCCACGCGCGGTCATAATTACCATCAGTTATAGCCAATGTCTTAATTTTATTCGCGGCTTCGTCGACTACTGCCGATTTTAAATATTGGAGTTTTTCAACGTTGCTTAAATCTTCCTGGTCATGAATCATAGATGTAAAGGCATCTTTGAAAGATAACCAGTCTTCATATTTTCCGCTAAATTTAGGAAGTGAAGCTTCTGGTAATTTGACACGTCGTTTCATTGTTCGTGAGGCAAAATTTGATGCTGTATTCGCATCTTGGGAACCTGAAATATTCGCGATACCACTTTGAGTATTTGGTTGTGCAACAGCTTTTAGTTCCTCAAATTCTGTTAAAATATTGATATAATCTTCTTCGATTTCAAATCTTTGTACGTCATGACTGCTAGCTTCGTCAAGAGTTTCAAGATCATCCGAAACCTGATCAAAATTTTCAAAACTAGCTTTGAACTTTTCTAAACGAACGTTTAATTTAATTAAGCTTGTCGGAAGCTTTTTATACTCTTCGAGAAATTTCTTATAATTAGTAATTTGTGCTTTGTGAGTTGAGCGTTTTCTAATCAGGGATTTAACTTTGTCTTGGATTTCTGCCATTATGAAACGAGGATTAATGGATTAGATTCAGAGGAAAGTTTTGGATAAAGCGATAACAAGCCTACCTTTTGTAGAAATCCTTGTGCGTTGGTGGCAGCCCTTGGCAGTTGGTAGAGATCCTCTCCAGGTTGAACTAGATTGTGTTGATCTTCGGTTGTTGATAATTTTTTAGAAAACAGCTCCACAAATTGATTGTGTTCAGTGTCTTTTAACTTGCACTCACACTTTTAACTGCGTATAAGTACCGAAATTACACTGTTCGTATATAAGAGTCAAAAGTTCCAATGTTTTGTTATACACCACAAACACGATTTGAGATGTTAACTAATTAAATGTTAAAATGTTCAGTGATTGGACTTTGTAATCCTTTTTCGATTATTAAAGGAGTATAATTTAGACACAATCACTGTTAAGTATCACCACGAAATTTTATTTTTTCGTTTTATAAAACAGTTGATTCGGGTTACGATTAAACGTCTAAGTTGTCTTTAAGTATGAAATGACACACACTTATCACCACTTCGCGGTCGCGTAGTTAGAATATCCGGCTCGAAGGACCATTTGTTAGGGCGACATACACGCAAAATTGACTTTATTTTGAATTTTATAAATTACGTTAATCTTGATTTTAATTCAAATGTCAAAACGCGTAAATGTCTTGATAATTAATTTGATAATTATCAGTAGTTATGACGTATAAGGTGAAGTCAATGATAACACCAGGATTTTAAAAGTAAAAAACAATATATTTTCTAGACTACAGTGCTTGACGGTGGTGAACAGACAACTGGTCTTACAATTATACCTGTTTAAGTCTGAAAGTGACAATTGGTAAACTCAGTATTTACGAAAATACACGAAGTTAGACGGAAAATGTCGATTATCTTCAATTCTTAATTTCGACCTGAAGGGTCCTAGTGTACAGGGTTTGTTACCTGCGTTGATAATTACAAGAGTTTAGTCTCCAGATCGTTTATTACCTTTTTGAATGACTATGTTTTTCAGACAAAATTTACAATAAGGATTATAGCAATTTGAAAACTTATAAATTCTAATAAAAGTATTAAGTTGTACGTGACAAATCTTAAATTCAGAATATTATAAACTAAAATTCAAAATATAGAAAATATTGTAAAGTTTTGAGGATTATCTTAAATTACTTTACAAATATATTTTAATGCGCCTAAACATATATATATATATATATATATATTACAGTAAACTTGGTTGTATCTTTCTCTATTGCAACGTTTTGATGCACATAAGTTATATCAAAAAGAGATCGTTTTGTGTATCATTTTTAGAAATGATACACGAAACGGTCTCATTTTTTGATGCAAAAAATTTAATCAATTTATATCAATCATGGCCGAATTGAATCGACTCAAAATTAAACGAATTTTTTTCAGATATTTTGGTAATAGTACAATTGCGGAGACCATTTCACTATTTAATTTGAAAATGAAAATAACAGAAAATCAAAGACAATGTGCAATTCGATAATTAAAAAGTGACAGCTTATAAACATAACCTAAAATGCATGAGAAAAAATTTGTCGATAAAATCAATATAGCCGAGCTTTTTAGAAGGTAGATGGCAGCACTCATCTATTTTCTTTCTTTAAATTTTTTCTGAATCGTTTTTATAAAAAGCAAAACTGCCATCTACCTTCTAAAAAGCTCGGCTATATTGATTTTATCGACAAATTTTTTCTCATGCATTTTAGGTTATGTTTATAAGCTGTCACTTTTTAATTATCGAATTGCACATTGTCTTTGATTTTCTGTTATTTTCATTTTCAAATTAAATAGTGAAATGGTCTCCGCAATTGTACTATTACCAAAATATCTGAAAAAAATTCGTTTAATTTTGAGTCGATTCAATTCGGCCATGATTGATATAAATTGATTAAATTTTTTGCATCAAAAAATGAGACCGTTTCGTGTATCATTTCTAAAAATGATACACAAAACGATCTCTTTTTGATATAACTTATGTGCATCAAAACGTTGCAAAGATTTGATGCAATTTTTGGTCTTAATTTGATACTTTTAGGAAAACTGTGATTATATTATTATAATGATATTTTATGTTAATATATTATAATATTATATTTGACTATTTGAAATTTAACGATTATCACGAAAAAGCGTTACTTGTATGACCTTTTTATAATAGGAAAAACTGTTATTGGGTTAGTCCACTCACTTTCGTCTAATAGTGGTTGCGATCAAATTTTTAAAAAATCTAGTTTTAATATATGTGAAACTCGATGATTCCCTGAGTTCATTAACCATAATATTATGGTAAAAATTTTATTCCCTTTTAAAAATATTAAATATCAAAAGTAGGAGGTTCACAATGTGATTTTATAACCTTAAATTTTTCAATTTTTTTAAAAACGCTATTATTAAAAAACTATTAAAAATTAGATGTTGAACTCACCAAAAACATAAATCACTTTATTCTGCACAGAGGAACGAAAGAATTATTGCAAAAATTTATTATTTTTGGATGATATACGATTTTAAAAAAAATTGTATTTAAATATTCTCAAGATTTTTATTTACTTATTATAACTTTTTTGTTGGTGCTCCGAAAAAATTGAGGTTTTGCACGAAGATTTTTTATAATATTCTTTACCTTCTATTAAAATCTTACGAAGGTGTTTTTCTTTGTTTTGGAGATATTAATTTTCAAAATTTTTTATTTAAAAAGGTTAATTAAAAGACTTGAAGTTAACTGACCAATTTCAAATCGCTACATTTTAATATATTTTTATAAAAAATGGAGCAGTTTGAATTTGGTTAGTTAACTTCAAGTCTTTTAATTAACCTTTTACATAAAATTTTTTTAAAATTATTATCTCCAAAACGAAGCAGAACACCTTCGTAAGATTTTAATAGAAGGTAAAGAATATTAAAAAAAAACTTTATGCAAAACCTCAATTTTTTCGGAGCACCAACAAAAAAGTTATAAGTAAATAAAAATCTTGAGAATATTTAAATAAAATTTTTTTTAAAATCGTATATCATCCAAAAATAATAAATTTTTGCAATAATTCTTTCGTTCCTCTGTGCAGAATAAAGTGATTTATGTTTTTGGTGAGTTCCAACGATCTAATTTTTAATAGTTTTTTAATAATATCGTTTTTAAAAAAATTGAAAAATTTAAGGTTATAAAATCACATTGTGAACCTCCTACTTTTGATATTTAATATTTTTAAAAGGGAATAAAATTTTTACCATAATATTATGGTTAATGAACTCAGGGAATCATCGAGTTTCACATATATTAAAACTAGATTTTTTAAAAATTTGGTCGCAACCACTATTAGACGAAAGTCTGTGGACTGACCCTATTACACTTTGATGAATTTGGATTAATTAAATCAACTTTTGTTTCGCAATCTAACAGAAAACGATAAAGGTGCTTTGCATTCACATGCGAACTAAGAAAAAATTAGCTCCGTGAAGTTAGCACTACAACGATTCCAAACGATTCCAATAAAAAAAGTATGGTTATTTTATGGTTGTAGTGCTAACTTCACGGAGCTGAAAAAATTGTAGAGAGACTTCTATGTCCTCTAAAAAAAATTGGTTCTGCGCAACTCTGATCACAGATGGCGCCACTAAACGCCCGCATATATTTAAAATTAACGTTAGCTTCTAATAAAAAAAACTCTAATGTTGAAAATTATTTACTATTATATTATATAATAATATTAATAATAATAATAATAATAATAATAGATAAATAAATAAATAATTTTTATAAACTCGGATCCGTTATTTGTTTTATTTTAACATTTATTTATTAAAAATTTTGATTTATTGTATATATTTTTGTTTTGCTTTTTTTATTGCATTTAGATTGTATATTATTTTATGGTACATTTATTATTTTTCATTTGTCATCGTACGCGCGTATATGAGAAAATGTTTTATTACACATTTGCGCGCAGTAAGCAATAAATCATATACCATTAAATGATCATTAGCAAACAATGACCTTTTGGCACAAACTTGAGAAATTTATATAAACTACATCTTTATCTTTAATTTTACAATTGTATATGCATTACACGTGGAGTTTTATATTACGCGTAGATTTTAAAAAGATTTTTCATGGTTACTTTCCTAAATATGTAAATTTAGCCTCACTGTGTACTATCCGCATATATATTTATTTTATTTTAGTTAAACACTTTCTAATGTTTCTTCTATGAATTGTTTATAAGAGAATATTATTTATTAAAATTTATTTTCTAATTTTCTAAAAAAAAAAATTAATTTAAAAATATATTATACAAAATATAATTTTATCAAAAATAGTAACATATTATATAAAATAGGTAAAATTATATTATAATATTATATAATTATATACCTAATAATAAATATATAATAATAATAATAATAATAATAATAATAAGAAATAATAATAAATATAATAAATATTAAAGTATAATATTTTATAACGTTTCTGCATATATTATTAGTATGACTGAATTTAAGATAAAAAAAAATTTTGAAAAAAAATAAATATATAAAAATTCTGGCAATAAACATGTGATGCAAAATTTTTTTTCGTTTTATAACTCTAGGAGTTGATGGCCTTGGCATCAGTAGCTTATCGATGTCACGTATCATTTTATCAATGCCTCAAACTTTTTTTTTTTTTACTTCCATATGAATCACAATCAATTTATGCAGCACGTTCATTATATTAAGTTAGTCGCATGTTGTTTTAGATTTTTATTGTATAAACAACGTATTTATAAAAAAGAAAAACTAATATTCCGAAACGATTGTTGAAATTTTATTTTATTTTATTTTTTTTTGCCTTCTGTTTAGCCTATATTTATATTATCTATTTTCTTTGTTATTATATATCATTATTATTATTTTTCAATGAACATTAATTATTTTTATTATTAACATTGTTTATAATTATCATGTTTTTTTATCATCTTTTTTTTTTTTATTGTTTGTACAATGTTTCACTGGTTCATAATAATAGAAGCTTTGTTTATAATGATCCAGTTTTTTTTTTCTGTTTTTTATTATAATCGGAAGTATATTTAATAATAATTTGAAGACAATGATAAACAAAAAGGAAGATAATGAAAACTATGTTGTTTTTATCATAAAATTTAGGAATGAAAAGAATGCAAGTGTTTTCAAATTGGCCAAATGCCCAGAGGCTATAATAGATTCTCGCACAACTAGGATATGAGTATCTATACACTTGTCAAGAATATATGACACGTGTCGACTATCTATCTATATTATACATTAATTATTATATATAATTATTATTATATATATATTATACATTAATAAATAAATATTTATTTGTATCAAATAATTTATTATTTGAGTTAATTAAATGTTATTCGTTTCAAATACAAAAATTATTAATTCAAATACAATTTATTTACATACATTATTGCATTTAAAGAAAACCATATTATATAAATATTAGTAAAAAAAATTGTGGATAAAATTATTACCAAGGAAAATATGATTATTTAAAAAAAAAACTAGCTAAATTAGTCAAACCAGATTGAAAGTGAAAGAAAATTAATTTGTTTGAAGTATATTTAGTAAAAGAAGAATGAAGTAATTCTTTAGAAAAAATAATTAAGTTTAATTAGAGTTTCTCGGTTTATATATATATATATATATATATATATACTTTGAAATTGTAACCTCATAAATGCACATAAATTATAACAGAATCATCAGCCAAGCGTATATCATACAATGTTGAACAATTCTGCCAAAGGATTGATCATAACTAATTCTATAATAACAATAACACAGAAAATTAAAAGCCATTAAAATAAGCTGCGACGCTTATTATTTTAATACAATTTTACTTATTTTAATCCATTTTGATATTAAAATAAGCAAAATTGGATTAAAATAATAAGCGTTGCAGCTTATTTTAATACTTTACAATTTTCTGTGAAAATGAAAAAACAAATTAACAATCCTGAAGTTTACAACGTTTATAATCAACGATTTTTAAAGAAGTATTTTTTGATATGAAAAATTCTATGATTTTTTTTGGGTAATTTTCACGTAGAATTGCTTCAATATATAATTATTTTGTGTCACTTGTTTTGTGAAAGTACTTAGAAATATGTTTCATCACTCTTTAATATACTAGTCAGGTGTCAATAATGATCGGTACGATTATTATTATTACTTTTTTTTAGTATATGCGTCAGGTCGATAAGAAACTAAAACAAAATAGGGAAAAAAAATTTATTTTTAGGGTTACATACATTCGAAGTAGTGACCAATTATTTTTTTTTCCTTATTTGAATTATTATATGTAGTTTTGATATATATATATATATATATCGATTCGATACAAAATTAACCAACCTTTCTGACAACACCTAAAACGAAAAATTACATAAGCTAAATTTATTTTCATGTTGAAAAAATAAAAAAAAAAGTCCAACTGTGCTGAAGTTCACATAACGTTTATGATGAACGATTTTTAAAGAAATATTTTTTTGAATAGAAAAATACTATGCATTTCCGTGTCAATAATATTTTTTGCAATGATGATTCGATCAAAAAATTATATATGAATAACATTTTTTTTAGATAAAAAATTTTGGGACGCATATGATTATGTTTTAAAAATCATTAGTTAGAATTTTTATTTTATGGAATTTCATTTCTCATAATTGTTTTTGAGCCGAATTTTTATTTTTTCGAATTAGTATTTTGCATAATTTTCATCAAACCGATTTTCTATATATATATTTTAGAATTTTTATATAACCGAAAATTCACTTTACATAATTTTTATTTGTTCGAATTTTTATTTGTCAAAATTTTTATTTTCTCGAATTTTTATTTAACATAATAGGCATTTTAAGAAATTATATCAAATAATTATTCGAACAAATGAAAATTCATCTGAAAGAATAAAATGAAAATTCTATGCAATGAAATTCTACCCAATAAAAATTCTTTAAAATGCCTATCACGTTAAATAAAAATTCGAGCAAATAAAAATGCAAAGAAACAAAAATTCTGTGAAGTAAATTTTCGGTTATATAAAAATTCAGTAATATAGAAAATCGTTTTGATGAAAATTCTGCAAAATACTAATTCGAAGAAATAAAAATTTGACTCAAAAATAATTATGACAAATGAAATTTCATAAAATGAAAATTTTAACTAATGATTTTTAGAACATAATCATGCGTCCCAAAATTTTATAATTTCACAGAAAATTAAAAGGCATTAAAATAATAAGCGTTGCAGCTTATTTTAATGCCTTTTAATTTTCTGTGTTTTTGATTAAAAAAATACTTTCTAATTGTTGATCATACACGTTGTCGAATTCAGTATCGGAAAATTTCAAATAGTAAATTGAAAAAAATTTTTCCAATTTTTTTTTTTTAAATTCAAAAATAGAAAAACATTTTTTTTTTAGTGATAATTATCAGTTTAAATAAACTATATAAATTATATTAAAGAATGCGGAATTCTCGAATACAATAACATGCTTTCGACATGATTGAGTGATTTAAATAAGTATTTCCGAAATTGCATATGTACCAAAAGATGAAAACAATCAACATTGTATGCGTATATAAATTTTGAGGAAAATAACTATGTAGAAGCTATGTATTTATGTTATTTCTTTGTTAAATGAAAAAAAAAATTTTTTTTCGAAAAATATTAACCTTTGATTCGGTGCCAGATTATTCTTTTTATAAATGTTGAAAAATTCTATTATTGTTCCTTAAAATTCTATAATTATTTTGAGGATTTTTTTATTATAATGATTTTAAACTATACAGAGTGATTTTTATGTTCCGGACCCCCTAAAAAAATTTTCTTTTAATTTTATTTTTTTCATTTTTTAAACAAAAAACAGAGGAATTAAAAAAAAATTTAGTAGATCCGGAACATAAAAATCGCTCTGTATATATTTTTTTTTATTAATTTTTAATTTATCACTCGGTGGTATTTTAATATAATTATTGATACATGACTTAATTTCAGCATTTCCAATTTTACAAAAAAAAAAATAAAATAAAAATATAATAAATAAAAAAATGAATTTAAAAAAATCGATTTTTTAATGATTAAAAATATTTATTTATCAGAAGTCTTACAGTACATTGGACCATGTTACATTCAATATAATGTATTGCAATATACTGATTTGTATAAGACCTCAATACACCATTAATGGTCAACCTTGTACTGCTTCACCATATTATCACAAACTTTATATTTTACGTTCACTGTATATTGTAAATGTATTTTTTTTTGCATTTACAATAAGATTTTCCTAATTTTCGTTTTAATAATTAAAAAATTTTTATAATCGTTTAGGGTGAAAATAAAAATAATACACACTAAAAAAAAAAAATTTTCTTTGATTCAAATAATCAGTTACATGACTATTATTAAATAAATATTTATTTGTATCAAATAATTATTATTTGAGATGGTCTTTTTTTTCAAATACAGAAATTATTTGTTCAAATACAGTTTATTTAATGCAAATAAAAATTATTTGGCTCAAGTAAATATTTATTTGATAATAGTCAAGTAAGTATTTGAATCAAATAAATTTTTTTTTCAGTACAATGTATTGAAATGTATAAAAAAATAATTAAAAAAAAAAATTACATAAATCAAAATTCCTAAGTATGTATAGTTTGAAAGAACACAGTTTTTTTTTTTTATTAATTCAAGGAATAATATATTTTTAATTATAATTTTAAATCAAACTCTTTTTCATAGTACATTTTTTTTTCTTTAAAACCTAATATATGATATTTTTTGTATAATATATTGTTTATATTTTTGGTAAATTTTCTTACTTACATAAATATGCAATATGTCTATTTTTTTTTATTATTGTTTTCCTCTCACTATTTTTTATACTGTATTTGATGCAAAATTAAAATCGACCTTGTCGCAAATGTGAAAGTTTTTTCTTTATTTAATTTTTTTCAGAAATTTGAATTTTTAAATTATCAAGATCATTGAATATATAATTAATATACATATAATTATTTTACTATTGTATTGCATCATAAATTATTATCATTATCACTAACTAACGCCTCAATTTGATTGATAAATCGAATTTAAATAATTTCTATTTAATTAATTTAATTTTTTTTTATTTTTCTACATTAAATTGTACATATATGTATAATATATTTCCGTGCAGAAATTGAGATGAAGTACTGACCAAATTTCTCTATTTCTAATAGTGACCTTGGCAGTTTTTCTTTAAATTGACCCATTTTATGAGATTATTATTATTATATTTTACATAAATGACAGTTTTTACAATTTTTTTATTTTTAACTTACATTCTATTTAAGATTATTACATATACAGTATATAAAAACTCTTAAGAATAATTTTGAAAAATCTCGCACGCATGAGGGATTGAACCCAGGACCTTTGAGACGCGAGCCGTGTACTTTGACCACACAGCTACGTTGACTTATTACCTAACACTTCTTCTTAAATATAGAAACTATACTACCTTCTGTTTGTGATAACAAAATAACTACATCATCCATCCAATCAAATAATTACGAATAAGTCAATAGCAGAGATACTTTTGTAGAATATAAATTTTTCACAAAAAATTAATTAAAGCAAAGTGGAACAATTTCTTATAAATTTCAATTGTATTGAGTTTATGTTTACCTATTGATTTTTTAACTTTTCTAAATTTTGAGATTATGTTCGCTCATCTTTTTCTGTATGAATTTCAATGTTAAAATCATCTTCGAATTCTACCGCGAACCTTTGATGAAATTAACCTCAAAATTTAGGGTTATAGATATTTTGACCTAATTTTGAGGTTATGTCTATCAGTGTAGAATATAATTTTTATTGTATTATTATTTAATAATACTATATATTAAATCATGAATTACTATTATATTTTGTTAACCTTATTGCAAAACAGTGATAAATTAAAAAAAAAATTAACTGTTCACACTTTTAATTGTTGGATCAGTTAAAAAATTTTGCCCCATATAAAAATATGTGAATGAAATTAATGAAAAAATTATATGAAGAAAAAAAAAACGGAGAAATTTCTTTTTAACCATCGAATTCTATTGACCTGACAGTTCGATTGACGTCGGAAGTAAGAGCCACGCGAGTCCATCGAGTATCCATATATTTTCATAAATCAGAATGAAAAATGCATGCAAACGATGACTTTTGTGACCTAACATGGACGAAGTTTTACTGTGAGGGACGTTTGCTTGAATCTCAGTCTCGAGTTTAGTTTTTCACTTGGTTTTGTCAACTCGTAAGGTTCATTCTTAAATTTTCAAAAAATATTAAATAATAATTATATAAATAAAATATTTTATTTATGAAAAATAAACCCTTAAATAGTTTGTGAAGTGTGAATTGGAAAAAAAAAATGGTGCGAAAAAAAAAGAAACAACCCAGGATGATTTCGGTTTTTGTTCCTGATGACGTATGAAATATTTCTTATTATTTTGAATAAATAATATTCGAAATTTTTAATAATAGTTATTTTTATGTTGTCATTGTATGTAATTTCATTTCATGTTGTTTCTTAAAAATGAACAAATTTAAAATTCAAAACATATATATATGTTCTAATTTTTGTTATTTCTTTTTGTTACAGGTATGTATTATTTGACATATTTCTGTCCAGGCATCTTTTTATTTTTTTAAAGATGTTTGACTGCTTTTTATCTCTTGAGAAATAATGAAACGAGTTTTAACGTCATCATTTTCATGTAATTTGGTAAGTCTTGTTATTTGAATTGTATTTTATGATAGAGAGAGAGAGAGAGAACTATATGTCATATAAACAAAAGCATTATAGTGGTTGTTGATTACGCTATAATACTGTAAGTACCATTTTTACAAAATAGAAACGTCGTTTAATGCATAATTGAACTTAAGTGACTAAATTAGTATACTATGTCAGGCAAAAATTTACAGTTCATTAATTTAAAAAAAAATGCATGGTACTGCAATAATATTTAAATTGCTTTTAAAAAGATTTTTCAAAAACTAATCTGAATGACTAAAATCACATTTGCATCAACTTAGAATAATTTTATCATAAAACATAATTTTTTTAAACCAAATTTTCATTAAAACAGAATTTCTAATTATTATTTGAAACGTGTAACGTATAAATTTTCCATAAAAATCAATGATTAGAATTTATTTTATTAAATGAATTTTTATTTAACAACATTTTGTAGATACCAAATTTTTATTTAACAGAATTTTTCTTCATTGACAATTTATTTAAAAAATTTTAATTTAATTGAATATTAATTTAGCATAATTCTCATATTCAATAGAATTTTTAGTGATTTCAATTTATAAATGCCATAATTCTTTGAATTTTTATTCGCAGGAATTTATTTTTATTTGATAGAATTTTTAAAAAAAAGGTCAAATTTTCATTTGTCCAAAAATAAAAATGACCGATAACTAATGGATAGAAAAATTTTGGCGCTTATTTTAAAATTAACCAATCATAATTTTTTGTTTGATAATTTCTAATTGATCAATATTTTAAAAATCTCGCCAAAATCTTTCTTTTTTTTTTTTTATTCATTCGTTTATAATTTCGGACAATAGAAAATTCGATGTTCTAAGTATTCTATCAATTAAAAATTCGGAGAATTGAAAATTCGGACATTTAAAAATTTGAATCCCTCAAAATTCCGTTGAACGAGAATTCTGATTAATTAATATTTGATTAAATTAGTATTTTTTAAATAAAAAGTTTGGAAAAGAGAAATTTTTTTGAAATAAAAATTATAATAAATAAAAATTTGTCAAATATAAAATGTTGATAAGTAAATTTTCGTTTAAAAAGAATTTGTTTTTCTATTTGAAATTTTAAACAAATAATAGAAAATTCGGTAAAAAAAAAAAATAGTTCCACTTACCACCAATGCAAAAGTGTAACTAACAGAGTAGTTGGATTTACCATTTATTTTAGTAAACGCGGTTGGCAATTGTTAGCAATTCGGTTGGCAACACTGTGAAGCACGCTCATGCTCGTGAAAAGCATTGTCGTGAGAAAACGTGGTCATTTGTGTTTATGTTCTTATACATTTTATGTAATTATATAATTTCTATATAAATTATAAATTATTTTATTGAATATTAAAAAAGTGCCATGGATTTGCGGGAGTTATTAATCTTATGGGGGTTCGAAGATTATGTAGATTGTTTTGAATGTAAGTAACAATTTAACCTATAAATCTAACCTATAAAATTTATTTATTATTATTCGCATGATACAAAAAATATGTTTAATATAAGATTTATATATCTTACTTGGTACAGCAAGAAAGTTATATTAACCTTACAATAAATATATTTTTTTAAATGTGACTAATATTAAATAAATCGAATTACCTGTTTTATTAGTAAGCTTACCTAAATTTTATTAGTAAGGTTAAATAACCAAATGTTATATGTTACAATATTTATTAGTTGTTAGTACTACTAACACATTCCTCTTACTAATAAAATGGTAACGATACCTATTTAACTTTTTACTATTATAAATGGTATCCCTGACTATCGAATTAGCAGTAGTATAGTTTACTAACCAAAATGGTATTCGTAACCATTTTATTAGTTGCCTCAACCACTTTGTTCTCTGAGTGATAAATTCACCCTATATAAATTAGTTCAAAATATTATAACTATATCTAATTAATTAGAATCTTATGATCTCCATTTATATAATCAAAATTTTAATCGATATAGTATAAATGAATAGATAAAATTCTTTGACAATTAAATATGTTAGAAATATTTTTGTTTTTTTGGATTTTCTTTTTTTTTTTGTATTAAAAACTGAATTTCTAGGAATTTTGTCATTTTGTTGTTGCCAAATATGATGAAACATATTTACGTAAAAGTAAAAGAATTCAAATTAAAAATATACGTTACTCTATTTTAAAAATATATATATTATAGTTTAACGCACGCGCTATTACAGTTAGAAATTTTACAAAATTTACAATTTGAAGACGTATTAAAGAAAATGTATAAACGTATACAAATTTATTTATCACCTTTATATGCGACGATATAAACTAGACATAAAGTCATCACTGATTTCTTTTAAATTGTGCGCGAGAAAAAAGAAAATCTTACTAACAAAATTTTAAGAAATTCTCATCACAGAAAATTAAAAGGCATTAAAATAAGCTGCAACGCTTATTATTTTTATCCAATTTTGCTTATTTTAATACCAAAATGGATTAAAATAATAAGCGTTGCAACTTATTTTAATGCCTTTTAATTTTCTGTGATTATTCTTTTTATTTTTTATGGTTTCTAATACATATTGTTTCATTAGCAAATTCTTACTAATAATTTTTCATCATTGAAGTAATTTTTAAAAAGAACAAATAATTTTATTAACAAAAATTTCTAATTAGTGTAAAAATACCAGACTTACAATAACACTGGTACACAAAAAAAATTAATATGTTCTGAGCTTTTGATCAGACCATGACTAATTTTAGTCCAGGATCTCTATAAAAAAATGGTCATTTTGTGCCAAAAAATCATACTAGACTTCTGATAACGGATTCATGAAGAGTGGGGAACGGTAGATAATATGTATATATGTTTCCGCAACTCGAGATTTTTTAAGCTGTACTGTTAAAAAATTATGAAAGCTCTGTTTAACTACAGTTTTTCAATTACCATTAATTCCCATGACATTTTCGAAGAAAACTTTCTGTACAAGAATTGTAGAGCTTAAAAATACATTTAAAATGACGGGTCTGAAGTTAAAAAATATTAATTTGTTTAGTTGCAAATGAATTTAAACCATTAAAATCGTTACTTTTTTAATTGTTAATTAACTCTAAAAATAATAAATAAATAATTATAATACATTGTGAAAGTATGACACTTATGACCCTTAATAAGCATACAAAATTTGTCCCCAAAAGAAAAAGTAGTTTTTGCAAAATTTAATTAATAAGTATAAATTTTACTACCAATAAAGTTCAAAGTAAAAATATATAGTTAAAAATTACTTTTTTCAAAAAATAAAATTTTTAAAAAAATTATTATTAATTTTTAATTTTATTTACAACTTTATAAATAAAAGAATCACATATTTAAATTAGTTAAGAAAAAGTTAGCCCTGTTCCAAAAAAGAAAGATCAAAATCTATCAATATGTCTTTAAGTCATAACATCTTTTGTGAATTTGAAAGCTCGAAATCAATTTTGGCGCGAGCGCCTATTGTAATTGGCAAGCTTCCCCCACTCCACTGGTTGTCGCGAGATATATTCTTACCCCTAATTTAACGTTATTTTTTATAAGAAACTTTTTACTAAAGCGTGCATAGATTTTTTATCCATTAGTTTAATTAATTAACTAAATAAATCATAAAAAATCAAATAAAAATATTTAAAAACACACGTGAGGCAAAATTCCTGAAATGTCCGAACAAAAAATTAAAAGTTCTCGAATTTAATCCATACTTTTCTAAAATGTTGTTATTGTTGGTGAAAGTCTAAAAATCAATTATTATTGAATTTAATAAAATAGTTTTTGAATTACAACGTTTTTAATTTTTGACTTTTGAAAACAAAAATTTTTTTATTAGAATGTGAAAATTTTGATCCACGGAAGGTATTTAAAATAACACAAATTTTATGTCATTTTTTAATTTATTGCTAAGCAACGTTTCGATGACATGGTTTTGTCATCCTCTTCAGGCTGATAAAGAAATTTATACACCAATTAAAATAAAATAAAAAATAAAATATAAAAAAAAAAAAAAAAAAACTAAGATACACAAAAACACAGTATTCACAATAAATTAAATAAAAAAGTCAATTACCAAGTATAAAATTAAAATTACATTTTTTGTAATTAGTCAAATGAATATGAGATTTTGTGTCTTGTCATGGCAAGCAAATTTTCGAAACTAACAATAAATATTATAAGTTTGATGCGAATAGTGACGATGACAGGGTGAATGAACTCAGATATAAACAATGCGACAAATAAAAGTGAAGACAAGTCATGAATCTAATCTTTCAATTATAGGAAAGTAAATTTTGTTTAAGTATAAAATATCATTTTTTCTATTAATAGTATTTTTGTTATTTTTTATATGTAACATTTCAGAAAAACAGCGTTTTTTGAAATCTTGTTCTCGATCGAGAATAATAGTATTAGACCAATCAAATTCATGACCTGGTTCAGATTGATGTTCATTCACTACAGTTTTTTTAGAATTATCAATCTTTTTATGTTCATCAATGCGTGTTTGTAATGTACGTTTCGTTTCACCTATGTAACAGGCTGGACATTTTTTACATTTAAATTTATATACTACATTAGTTTCTGACCATTTTTCGGTTTTATCTTTGCCTAATTTTACAATTGTTTTTAAATTTTTGTTAACTATTGGAATGCTCTGAATATTGTAGGATTTTAAAATATTGGATAACCTAATGAAGTCAGGATAATTAAAAGGGATACAAACTTTTGGGGTTTGTTTATAAATGCGTGAGCGAATACTCTTTAAATTTTGATTGTTAATATTACGAGATTTTAAACAATTTAATCGAACTTTTGTATGTTTTTTAATGAACTCGATAGGATAATCATTGTTTAGAAGAATTTGTTTTAGCTTCATTAGGTTATCATTGTGAAACGACGAGTGTGAGAGTAAAATTGCTCTGTCTACTAAGTTATAGACTATATTTACTTTTTGCTGTACAGGATGATTTGAAAAGTAATTGATAAGTCTCCCGGAAGAAATAGATTTTTGATACCAGTTGCAAATAATATTTTGATTATTATTAATTGTCAAAGTGACATCTAAAAAATTAATTTTTTCATTTTCTTGAATTTCAAGTGTGAATTGTATATTACTATTATATGAATTGAAAACATCGATAAATAAGTTAATGTTATCTTTGTGAATACATAGAATGGTATCGTCAACGTATCTGAAATAAAATAATGGGATGCAATTATATTGATTTTTTAAAATGTGGAGACAATCACACTCCAAATCATCCATCACAATATCAGCAAAAAGTGATGAAATCGGGGAACCCATGGGTGTACCATCGAGTTGTTGATAATATTCATTATTAAAGACAAAAAATGTGTTTTCAAAGAGAAAAGTAGTACAGTTTAAGATTTCGTTGAATGGTATTCTACAATTAATTAGCGATGACAATCTACGTTCTAAACTTTGTATAACTAATTTTAATGGTATTTTAGTAAAAAGTGAAGTGGCGTCAAGTGAAATTAAAATGTGATCAGCGGGAACAGAAATATTGTCCAATTTTTTTATAAGGTCAAAGCTGTTGTCAATATGAGACTTTGGAAGTGGGATATTTTCCTTTAAATCGTCGAGTAAAATTTTTGCTAAAAAATGAGTGGGACTGTTAATCAGTGAAGTTATAGGACGGAATGGAATATCTTTTTTGTGTACTTTGGGAAGTCCATAGAATTTTGGTAAAACTGTGTCTGTTAGTGTCAATTGGTTGTTATGATGTTTATATTTTAAATAATCATTCGTATTCAAATTTTGAAGTATTTTTTTGGTCGAGGATTGAAGTTTGCTTAAAGGATTTGAAGTGAGGAGTTTGTAAGTGGAAGTATCAGAAAGCATCTCAGTTAGTTTTGTGTAATAAACCGATTTATAAAGACAGACAGTAGTGTTACCTTTATCGGAGTTAGTGACCATTATGTCTGGATTTTGTTTTAGAAAATTGTTAGTCTCTTTTATTTTTTTATTAAATATCTTGTCTTCATGAGAAATGTGCGGTAACTTATTTAAGTTGGTGTTGAGATTATTTGTGACTTTTTGACGAATATTGTTTTTAATGTCGTTGTCAGTATCTAAACTATTAATTGAAGTTTCTATGTTTTTTAAAATGTTGACAATTTCTTTATTCGAACAAGTTTTTGATGAACTGAAATTTGAGCCTAGGGAGATAACGTCGACTACGTCTTTTGGTAAATTTACATTCGTGAGATTTATAACCCATTCTTTTTTATCCGAGATTTCATAATTTTTTGTATTTTTTGAAATTAACCAATTAAATTTTCGAAAATATTTTCTTTTCAGTGCTTGACGAATCGAAGAAAACTTATTTTGCGATAATTCGAAGAAATTAGTTATAATATTAAGTTCTAAATTACAATTTTCGATAAGAGATTTTATTTTTTGTAGTTTTTTGTTTAGAGACGCGATATTCGCGTGAATATCATTAATTTCAATTTTTAATAATTTATGTAAAAATTGGTATTTTAGTTTTAAAAATTCGTTGCGACAAGTGTTAGTGTGAAAAGTCAAGTGCTTAAAAGACGTACCAATATTAAAGATGTGTTGTGGAATAATGTTATGTGTCTTACAACTTAACAAAAATTGTCGTTTCGACATTGATATGGCCAATTGGCGATGAACTGAAGTCCAATCCATGAGTAGATTTTGGGCGGTGGAACCATAATTTAAAAGAATAAATTTAAAAAAGCTTGGTGTAGCTGATTGTGGAGAGTCCATTGTTGATCAGGTACTCGAGATATTAAATTATAATGATAATTTCCTTCCCAATTATGTATTAGAATGTGAAAATTTTGATCCACGGAAGGTATTTAAAATAACACAAATTTTATGTCATTTTTTAATTTATTGCTAAGCAACGTTTCGATGACATGGTTTTGTCATCCTCTTCAGGCTGATAAAGAAATTTATACACCAATTAAAATAAAATAAAAAATAAAATATAAAAAAAAAAAAAAAAAAAAAAAAAAAAAAACTAAGATACACAAAAACACAGTATTCACAATAAATTAAATAAAAAAGTCAATTACCAAGTATAAAATTAAAATTACATTTTTTGTAATTAGTCAAATGAATATGAGATTTTGTGTCTTGTCAATGTACAATATTTATAAGTAGAATGAATAAAAGTTAACATATATATAATGATTTTTGAAGCTTTTTTGACGGGCTACACGCTGTTAATAAAATTTTTTTTTTTAATACCATTTGACCTTGAAATTCAAGGTCAAAATGTTAATTTACGTTTATCTCAAAATCGGATTTTTTAAAATTATTTTTAACTATCTCAATGGAAAGCTTGACTAATTTCCTACAAAACATGTAATTTTCAGAGTGGGATCTTTTAAAGTTTTTGAGATATTAATTAATTAATTAATTAATTAATTAATTAATGTTTATAACAAATGAAATATTTTACAAACGAATAAAGTTACCGTAATTCTGAAGTTAGTAATTGAAAGTTAACGTAATTCCGCATCCAACGAGCCCTATATGAAGTATTTTGGATAAGTAGATTGTTAATAAACAATTAGTTAACATTGCAATTGTTTATTAACAATCTACTTATCCCAAATACTTCATATAGGGCCCGTTGGATGCGGAATTACCTTAACTTTCAATTGGTTAGTTTAGATTTACGATAACTTTATTTGTTTGTAAGATATTTAATTTTTTACTAACAACAAGCATCCAAAAGCCCTATATGAAGTATTTTTGTTCAATTTTAGTTAAATAACAATAAAAAATTAAATATCTTACAAACAAATAAAGTTATCGTAAATCTAAACTAACCAATTGAAAGTTAAGGTAATTCCGCATCCAACGGGCCCTATATGAAGTATTTGGGATAAGTAGATTGTTAATAAACAATTGCAATGTTAACTAATTGTTTATTAACAATCTACTTATCCAAAATACTTCATATAGGGCTCGTTGGATGCGGAATTACGTTAACTTTCAATTACTAACTTCAGAATTACGGTAACTTTATTCGTTTGTAAAATATTTCATTTGTTATAAACATTAATTAATTAATTAATTAATTAATTAATTAATATCTCAAAAACTTTAAAAGATCCCACTCTGAAAATTACATGTTTTGTAGGAAATTAGTCAAGCTTTCCATTGAGATAGTTAAAAATAATTTTAAAAAATCCGATTTTGAGATAAACGTAAATTAACATTTTGACCTTGAATTTCAAGGTCAAATGGTATTAAAAAAAAAAATTTTATTAACAGCGTGTAGCCCGTCAAAAAAGCTTCAAAAATCATTATATATATGTTAACTTTTATTCATTCTACTTATAAATATTGTACATTGAAAAAAATTTTTGTTTTCAAAAGTCAAAAATTAAAAACGTTGTAATTCAAAAACTATTTTATTAAATTCAATAATAATTGATTTTTAGACTTTCACCAACAGTAACAACATTTTAGAAAAGTATGGATTAAATTCGAGAACTTTTAATTTTTTGTTCGGACATTTCAGGAATTTTGCCTCACGTTTAGGATTTTTTTGAAAAAAAAAATTATCTCCCCTCCCCTTAGAGCCATTTCAACTTTCTTTTTTTTTAAATTTGCAAAAAAATATACTTAATCGAATGTCTTTTACGCCAAATTGTCAAATTTTAATTTGTAATTGTTATTTGCAATTGTTTATAAGCATAAAATACCCCCCCCCCCCTTAGAGCGCTTTTTTACTAAATAAACAATTAACCGCAATGCATAAAAATGATTGATTGGCTCTTCCTAAATAAAATGAGATAAAGAAAATTGATTTTCTTTCGACTAGTAATGAACAAATTCAGTTGCTAAAAAACCATGTTTTTAATAAACAAATGGAATTTTGCAAAAATCTACTTTTTCTTTTAGGGTCAAATTTTGTATGCTTATTAAGGGTCATAAGTGGCATACTTTCACAAAGTCTTAAAATTATTTATTTATTATTTTCAGAGTTAATTAACAATTTAAAAAGTGACGATTTTAATGGTTTAAATTCATTTGGAACTAAACAAATTAATATTTTTTAACTTCCGACCCGTCATTTTAAAGGTATTTTTAAGCTCTACAATTCTTGTACAGAAAGATTTCTTTGAAAATGTCATGGGAATTAATGGTAATTGAAAAACTGGTTTAACAGAGCTTTCATAATTTTTTAACAACACAGCATAAAAAATCTCGAGTTGGAAACATATATACATATTATCTACCTTTCCCCACTCTTCATGAATCCGTTATCAGAAGTCTAGTATGATTTTTGGCACACAATTTAATAGGAAGCCTAGACTATTTATCTGGTGTTTTCGGGATCTCTGAAACCGAATCTAAAGTCCGTTTAACTCCATCACGTCAGGATTATGAAATAATCTCAAAAAACACTAAATTTTTGAAATCAAGAAAAATTTATGTCTCCAAGTCTTATCAGGACTATACTTTAAGTTTTTGGGGTCGTTGAATGCGAATCTGCAGTCTATTTAACGCCATCACATCAGGATTTTGAAATAACCTCAACAAAACCAAAATTTGAACCAAAAATTTTGAAATCAGGAAAAATTCTTATCTCGAAGTCTTACCATGACTATACTTTATGTTTTTGGGGTCGCTAAATGCAAATGTGAAGTCTATTTAACCACATCACGTCAGGGTTTTTAAATAATTTCAAAAAAAAACCCTAAATTTTTGTTTTTTTAAAGTTATGTCAAAACCCTGACATGATGGGGTTAAATATAGAGTTCAGATTCGCATTCAGCGACTCCGAAAACATAAAGTAGTCATGGTAAGGTTTGGAGATATAAATTTTTCTTGATTTCAATAAAATTTGGGGTTAAATTTTTGTTTTTTGAGGTTATTTAAAAATCCTGACGTGATGGGCTTAAACGAACTTCAGATTCGGTATCAGTGACCCCGAAAACATGGTCTGATCAACATCAATTTTTTTAAATTGCATTTTTCACCTTTTTAAATAAAATTTGCTAAGTATATAATATTTATTGATATGAAGAAGGTCAAAAAAATTACTTTTTGAGTAGAAACAATTGTTCATTTAATTCTAAATAAAACTTTGTTTTAAATATTGAAAAAGTATTTCTTTAAATTAAACAATTTTTTTTAAATCAAAGAAATTCTTCTTTGATTCAAAGAAACATTTTTCTGGGTGTAGCCTTGGTATACTAAATATTAAAAATAAAATTTTTGTGATAAAAAAATCTCTTGGAGTGACAGATAAATTTTTTCTGAAATTTCTTTTTAATTAAAATTGATTTTTGTTACACTCACGATATATTTTTTTTTTTTGAAAAAAATTGAAAAATATACAATAAATTTAATTTTTAATTGCTTAAACAGAGAAACAAATAATTTCTTTCTCTCTCTCTCTTTTTTTAATGTAGGCGTTCAGAAAAGACCTCAGTTCATATTTTTTGCTGAAAGTTTATTCGCAAACACAACTCATGAAAGTGCATACAACGAACCTTGTAAAAATAACTGCTGATCTATATATTTTGGAGCGTCAGCTCCTTTGAGTTCAATATACCAATATCCTTCGTTCTTTAGCCCACGCGCAAAAAACGCATTTCGTGATTTTTTTTTTTTTTTTTTTCAAAACCTTTTATAATTTTCGAAGAAAAGTGTCATACTTTATTTTGAAACACGTGTCATGCGCATTTTTATATAAACACACCAATTTAATGGATTAAATAAAGTTAATAATTTTAATATTCATATGGCATAAAAAATTTGCTGCATTGCTTCCTTGTTGTTTTAAGATTCTTTTTATTATTTTTATCTATTGCATATTCAAGAATGTGTATATATGCAAGAGATAAGATTGCAAAAAGAATGTATAGTAATATGTAATGGTAAAGAAAAATATGAATTTTTTTAAATTATTATATTTTTTTATATGATTAATTATCATTTATGCATACATAGTGTATATATATATATTATGAATTTGAAAAAAATCACAAAAGCAGTTAATCCAAGTGAAATGTTTTAATATTACTCTTTAAGCCTTCAAATCTATATTAGTAAAATATTAAACAAAGTATTTATCGCTAATTTTATGCAAAGAATTATGGATTGAATTTCTGATTTTATTGAGTTAAATAAATAAAGTAATATACTTAGATATTTATGTAAACATTGTAGAAATTATTTAACATTGAAAATTTTACTTTTATTTCCTTTTTATTATTATTTTTGCATTTTTAAAGTATTTCAATATATTTGAAAAACTACACATTATTTTCAAATTGATTTTATTTTTGTAATTTATTCTTATTTATTTATAGTAATTTATTATATAAAAATTATAAAATAATAATTTTTTATCAATTTACAATTCAAAAATTAATCTGCATATTTCTTTAACTTACTAATAATTTTTTAAAAATGGTTAAGTTAGCTTTATATAAATTAAAATAAATTTTATAATTTGTTTTGAAAAACAACTTCTTGCTTTTTGAAATTAATTTTTTCATTACTCTCTAAATTTAAATTAGTGAGAATTCGTTCACTAATGTAAATTAGTGAAAATTTCTACTAATTTTTAGTAATTTTTCTCTATAACTTTAGTAAACAAAAAAAAGTATTACCAAATCAAATAGTAATTATTTACTAAAAATTAGTTAAAATTTCTACTAATTTGAATTAATAAACAAATTCTCACTAATTAAAATATAGAGGAAAATATAATGTAAAAGAAAAATTATAAACAAACTTTTTAAAAAAAACTATTAAGGGGAGGGACCGGTGAAATTTCAGCCTACTGAAGTTATTATTGTTAAAGAGTGTCAATTTTTTTTCTGGCATAATTTAGGATCCAAAATTATTATAAATTATTAAAATTTCAAAAAAAATTTTTTTTAGCCATTTTAGAAAATTTATTTTTTGGAAAAATTAAATTTCTTTAAATTCCATACGATTGTTTAAAATCGTGAAAAAAGCGTATAAAAAAATCGGCAGTCAAAAATAATTAAAATTGTGAGAGAAGTTTAAATTTTAAATTGTCGAGAATTTTGAATTTGATTTTAAAAATTATTAACAAATTTATAGTTTTTCAATTTTTCATGATATATTATACATTTAAATAATTAATATTGTCAGAAAAAAAATTGACCACCCTTAAACAGCTTTAATTTTGATGTGTTAAAATTTCAGCGGTCCCTCCCCTTAATTAAATTAAAAAAAAATTATAAATGAAAAATTTTCTAATTCATAAATAATAAATTACAAAATTTAATTAGAGTTTAAATTAATTTTAAATTTAATTAAAATTTTGAAAAATTAAATATTAAATAAAATTTTATTTTTATTATTACGTAAATAATGAAGCTGAAGTACGCAACGTTTATATAAACGATTTTTAAAGAAATAATTTTTAAAAATAAAAAATTCTATAATTTTTTGCCTAAAAAATATTTTTTTATAATTTGTTGATTAATGAAAACTACAAGAAATATTTTTTAAGCAAAAAATTATAGAATTTTTCATTTTAAAAAATTATTTCTTTAAAAATTGTTTATCATAAACATTGCGTAATTTAGCTTCGTTACACGTTTATGTTGAAAATAAATAAATAAATTGTTATTTTGAAATATTTGTAAAGTAAAATAAATGTTTTAAATTTCAAAATAAAATTTTCTAAATAAATGATTTTAAAAAAATGTTAATAATTACTAATACAATATTAAAGTCATTTGTAAACAAGTGAAAAATTATTTTAAAAACTATTCTTAAATTTAAATATTTGTTTATACAAAAAGTTTATTTTTTTTTAATATTACAGATTTGAAATATTTTTACCTTAAGATTTCAATGTTATCGGTAAGTGGGATAAAGTAGATCCCGCTTTTTTTCTCACTGGATAAGTTATCTTCTACAAAGTAAAAAGTTGCATTGCTCTCTACTAGATACCGCCACAATACTATAAAATAACTTTTTTTTTTTGAATTTTTGTTTCACCATAATTTATGTAACAAATTTTTGAACAATTATCAAGAGAGAGTTTACTATTTAGCAAATTTTTTTTTTTATTTAAAATTCTTTGCTTTTAAATTTTAACAATATTTTAAAGATATTTTGTAATTTTACAAAGTGTATATAGAATTTTACCTTTTATAAGATGTAAACTTTTAATGTCAATTAATATCTTTGATAATGAATCTTTTTATAAATTTCTTATCTAAGTATATATCCAGTTGTATAATATATTTGAAGCAAGTAGACTAGATGTGAAGATAATTTATTAAGTGTTTAATATATCTAAATACCTTTTATTTTATTGCCTAATAAGAAAAAATTATTACATTGTAACGAGATAAATTATTATTCGTTTAAAAATAATTTCCTATTAATTATAAATTTTTTTGATCTATAAGATTTTTCTAATTTTTTGTTTATAAATTGAAATAATCAGTAAAATTTGTTTTGAATTAATTGATATAAAATCGATATCTTATTATTATTTAAAATAAAATAGAATTGAATGAAATAAATAAAATAAATATTTAAATTAATAAATAAAAAATAAAATATAGTATTTAAAAAACACTTAAGACATTCGCATGTGACATATATGGTTGTAACTAGTCATTAATAACATTCTTATACGTTTGAAATCCTTCTTTCTGATATAATTATCAATATTACACGCAAATGTTGATTGGTCCTGTTCTTTTTTTTTCTATATCGTGCAGAATGTTAAAGAGATATTTTTTTTTAAATCGTCAATAAACGCATAAATAAATTGTATGTTTCAAGTATGACGTATAATTCACATTAAGTAACATACACAATAAGTAATTGTAAGCTATAGAAATAAGAAGAGAATAATAAGTTGGTTGATCACTACTTTGATATCAGTCTTTGGAGCCTCAGAAATTGTAAAATTCCGTAAGTGCGCACACTATTACATATGTAGAAATTTTTTTTATACTTTACATATAGTCAACTTAGTTTATTTATAAATATCTAAACGTTGTTTCTTGATATAATATTCAATTTTCTTTTTGCTCTATTTTGAAAATATATTGCTTTTAGAAAATTGTTTTCTTCATTACTTTTAAAATATTCCATGGAAACTGATTTTTATTTTTATAATTAAAAAAGAACCTATAATTTAACTTTAAACTATCATGAACATAACCTATATATAATTAATTTTATGATATACTCTCTAAATCTGAATTAGTAAAAAAGTTTACTATAATTTGAAATAGTGACTCACTTTTTGCTTCTCAATTAGTAAAATTTTACTAATTATTAGTAACTTTTACTAATAATTAGTAAAATTTAACTAATTCTAAAGCAAAAAGTGAGTAACTAATTTAAATTAGTAAACATTTTTACTTATTCAGATTTAGAGAGTATGGGACATTCTACGTATAAAGCTAACAATTTCGATCTTTTTGTTTTTCAACATTACTTTCAATATTATACTTTAGTTTTATTAAAAATTCATTAAACAAAGAAAAATACATTTAGATTTTAGTATTAATGTAACAGAATACACATTAAATCGAATTTTATGTGATTCAAATTTTTAAATGAAAGAAATTTCAATTTAATGAATTTTAATTTCTTCGAATTTTCATTTGTCCGAAATTACAAATGTCCGAACAAACAATCGACAGAAAGATTTCGGCACAATTTTCAAAAATTGACCAATCACGATTTTCTTGATAATTTCTGATTGGTCAATTTCTGAAAATTGCGCCAAAATCTTTCTATCGATTGTTTGTTCGGCCATTTGTAATTTCGGACAAATGAAAATTCGAGACGCATGATTATGTTATAAAAATCATTAGTTAAAATTTTCATTTTATGGAATTTCATTTTTCATAATTATATTTTTGAGTCGAATTTTTATTTCTTCGAATTAGTATTTTGCAGAATTTTCATCAAACCGATTTTCTTTATTAAAGAATTTTTATATAACCGAAAATTCACTTCACAGAATTTTTTTGTTTCTTTGCCAGAATTTATTTGTCAGAATTTTTATTTGCTCGAATTTTTATTTAACATAATAGACATTTTAAAGAATTTTTATTGGGTAGAATTTTATTGCATAGAATTTTCATTCAGATGAATTTTCATTTGTTCCAATTATTTTTATTTGATATAATTCTTTAAAATGCGCCTATTATGTTAAATGAAATATCGAGCAAATAAATATTGTGACAATTAAAAATTCTGTGAAGTGAATTTTCGGTTATATAAAAATTCTGTAAAATAGAAAATCGTTTTGATGAAAATTCTGCAAAATTCTAATTCGAACAAATAAAAATTTGGCTCGAATATAATTATGACAAATAAAATTTTATAAAATGAAAATTCTAACTAATGATTTTTTGAAACATATATAATCATGTGCACCGAAAATTCGGTGTCATAAAATTGCGGACAAATTAAAATTCGGTGAATTGGAAATTCTGCCATTTAAAAAATTCAACTCACATAAAATTCAATTGAATGAGCAATTTTGTTACATTAAAATTCTTTTATATAAAAAGTCATATTAAGAAAATGATTCTAAAATAAAAATTCGTGCGTTAAATAATAAGAAACATAAAACTTATGTTTCGATTTATTTCGATCCAACAACTATAGTAATTATTATATATATATATATATATATATATGAATTAAAAAAAAAGTTTTTCTAAATAAATAATATTAATAATAAATTAAATAAAATAATTAATAATATTAATGTAGAATTATTCGTAATTATTTAATATCATTTGGTCGTTATCGATTAAACAGTTGTGCAAATATAAGTAGGGTATAGATATATACTAACAACAAAGTATTGACTATATATAACATATATAAATGTGATTAACAAGTCGATAGCTGCTTCATATTTTACACTATATTTGACATTGACATTAAACTTGAACTTGATGTATATTATCAGTATTTTACTGTACTTCTTACGTTTAAGAGAGAAGACGCACCTGTGAATGCGTTTATTGTGATAATATATTTGTTCATTAAATTTCTCGTCTTTTGCTTTTTAAATCAAGGAGAGCTATATACTCATTTATAATTATCATGTTCAGTTGTTCAGAAATCGGTAATTAATCTTTAAATATTTTCTTATTCTGTGTATTTTTTTTATGTTATTATTTGTGTATAGATTTTGTTTATTGTTTCGTGTTCTAATTCTGGGTTTTTTTACTTAAATAAAGGTATGTAACGAAGCTAAATTACGCAATGTTTATGATAAACAATTTTTAAAGAAATAATTTTTTAAAATAAAAAATTCTATAATTTATTGCCTAAAAAATATTTTTTTTTCCCGAAATAAGTACATACAAATAGCCGAACATACAATCGATAGAAAGATTTCGGAGCAATTTTCAAAAATTGACCAATTAGAAATTATCAAGAAAATCGTGATTGGTTAATTTTTGAAAATTGTGCGCCGAAATCTTTCTGTCGGATTGTTTGTTCGGCAATTTGTAATTTCGGACAAATAAAAATTCGGCGTCTTAAAAATTATATCAATTAAAAATTCAAAAATTGTGTTATGTAAAAAATCATGTAAAAAGAAAATTTTTCTAAAACAGTTTAAAAAAAAATTAAAAATTTAATACATTTTTATTGTCGAATTTTTTGTTGTTTGTGATTTAATACATATTTTGCTATTTAAAATTTGATCTATTTTTTAGATTTATGCTAAGAGGTACAAGTATATATACATATGTATAAGAGTATAATTTTTTATGTTATTCCTAATCGTGGCACGTCGTGTGTTTATCATACACGATCGATCTATTGATAAGGGCCAATGGTTCAAATCTTCTTCCCCAGTCGGATCTTAAGCATATATCCAATCAGGCTCAGTCAAATCGGCCTTAGCTTGACAAATTATAGTAGTCGTAGTTTTTGAAGATAACTATAGTGAGATATATATATATATATATATATATGTAGTTGGCACGAGCGTGGGTGCGAGGTGGTCTTCTGTCACAGTTCTGTCAATATGTCATGTCCTCATAAATATTTCTTGTCTAGACATATAGTATGCAATGTACATAAATTCATAAAAAAAAAAAAATCTTTTCTTTCTTACTTATTTTAATTATACTTTTTGAAAATTAAATTTCCCATTCGAATTCAATTGAAAAATAATAATCGTACATTACTTTGTTTTTCTTTTTAATTAAGGGTCAGAATTTCTCAAACGTATCACCTAAAATTAACAAATTTAATTATTTTCAGTGTTAAATAATAATAATAATAATAATATCTTTATTTTGTTCCAAGCAAGCTATATAATAATTCAAATACAGAATAAAGATTATATATAAAAAATTTAAAATAACAAAAAATTAACTAGTCCAGCACAATTATTAAATTTGTTATTTTTTTAATCACATAACCTAGGCAGAAATCGACGACCGGCGTGATACCGGCATTTTCGCCGGCCCGGAGCCGGTCCAGTCAACAATGATAACCCGGGAAATATACGCCCCGGTGCCGATAAATCGCAGGCCCGGTTCTTGCTTTTACTGTTTTCATTCCGGTTTACTGCCGGCGAGATACCGGCCCGGTTCCGGCATTTCCGCCGGCCGGTGCTAAAAAAAATACTTTGTTAATTTTCTGCCGGCGTTATGCTGGCGCGGTGTTAGATCAGTATATTTTATTAACAACACATTTCATATTTTTTAAACATTAAACAGTATTAATTATTATTTAATTTAATTGTAAACACTAAAGAGAATGCCGAAACATATGAATCATTATTAATAATTAAAAGATCATCTGAAGACACGAGGAATTGAACTCAGGACCCTTGGACTGCAAAGTCGACGCCACATCCGCTAACCTAAACCTGCTTATGAGAAGTAAATGCAAAGTGCGCTTATAAAGTAGGGATGGTAAAATCGAAATCGATTATAAGCAAAAATCGAATAGTAGGTGTTGATTAATCGAATAATAGAAATCGATTAGTAAGATATACTAATCGACAGTAGTCGAATACTCTATTCGATTAATCGGCAAAAAAGCGTGGCAAGTTTTGGAAACACATTTTGGCTCACAACATGAGCGGTTAATCGTCCCTGCCACAATCAGATTCTACAACGACCGTCAAATGTCTATTAACGACTTTAATGGTTAAATCGGTTAAACTAAGAAGACAAGTGAATAATAACAAAGCTTTTACCCATGTTTTACCACAGTGGTGTTTGCCAAAATTTTTAAGTAAGTATATTCTTAAATACATATAAAAACTTTCGAGAAAAATATACGGGTGATTCTCTCAAAAAGGACAAATTACGCTTTTAAGATATTTTGTTAAAAAATATAAAAATTAATTGAAATTATTTAAAATTCTGTCAGCCATACGTTAGGATTTAACAATTTTCAATCGGACCACTAAAGAAAATTTTAAAAAAAGGTAAAATAACTGAAATATTGAATAAAAACTGATGTTACGGAATGGAGTATGGCTGGGAGAATGTTTATTAATTGAAATTAATGTTATTATTTTTTAACAAAAACCTCGTCCAAAATTGTGCACAAATAATTTGTTCTTTTTGAGAGAATCACCCATACACTAATAAAATTTAAACTTAAAAATAATAGGTTATCGGAATCATGATACATGCACTTTATTATTAAAATTGGTTAGTAGAAACAAGAAATTATGAAAAAAAAATCAGTCAATTTTTTTCAGATTTTTTTTCTTTTTCAAATATTAACTAAATAATTTTATACTTTTCAGATTTATTATAAAAAATTATTAAATGTTAATAATTTAATTTTATAATTGTTTGTGGAAATAAATGCTTTCTTAATGATAAATTATGAATTTATTTATTGAAAATTTTTTCGTCAACGCAATTTTTTTACCTATTTATGGATTTAAAAAAATCGAATAAAGTCGAATATATTCGAATTTTATTGTCGATTAATCGACTTCTTTTTACTGTTCTAGAAGATTCGATCGATTAATCGATATTCGATTACTTCATTTCGATTCCCATCCCTATTATAAAGTTGGAAACCAGGACCATTTGCAAAAAGTTCTAAATTAATAGAAAACAACTTATCTAAAAGTCAATTTCAATTATGTAATGGCAAAGTTAATTATTATTTAGTACTGTACATACATTTATAACAATATACGTTGGGACGGAGGCAAAAGATAAACCGCTGGCACGGTACCGGCCCGGTATTGGCTTTAAAGAAAAAACTTTCAGAAACGCAGTGGAATGAAATTAATTTAATATCTTATTAAATTATCAAAATTCTATAAGATTAAATCGGAAAAGACTTGATATGATGCCGGCGAAACTTCACCATTGTCGGTGAAAAAACGGTATTGAAAAGTGGTACCGGGCCGATGCCGGGCCGGGACTTAATTATGATTCCGGCAAAACTCCATTTCCGGTATAAAAATGGTATTGAAAAGTGGTACCGGGCCGGTATTATATAATTATGATGCCGGCAAAACTCAATTGCCGGTAGAAAAATGGTATTGAAAAGTGGTACCGGGCCGGTACTAATTATGATGCCGGCAAAACTCCATTGCCGTTGAAAAAACGTTATTGAAAAGTGGTACCGGGCCGGTATATAACCGCTGGAATTTAAATTTATTTTATTCATTATTCCACGACACATACACGGAAAAATTTTTGGTGCATCAGATGCGCAATCTACGGTAGAACTGTTGTACTATTTGTTGAGGACAACTGTTATCCTGATTTGACGCGTCAGAAGCGCTGTAGGGGACATCAGACGCACTGTAGGGGACATATAGGTTGTACCAAACCGGGATAACTGATGTCCGTTTTTAAAGTACAATAATTTTTTAACTAACCAGTACAACCGGTGCATCAAAATTTTTTCCGTGTAGGAATTGTCATTTCAGTTGCATTTGTAAACTTTATTTTTGTAATTATTCTACTATTTAATTAATATTAATAATTAATAATTGAAATTTCCCAATTCAATTATTATTCAATTTTTTTAATTTTAGATGATCCGTTTGAGAAATTCTGACCCTTTATTAATTTTATAATGTTTAGGGCGATAGAAAATATTATAAATTATAGGAGGACACAATTTTTGGCGGATATATGATATATGTTAAAAGTATTAGAGAAATTATGAAAAGATTTTTTTGAGTAATGGTTTCTTATATATATGTTACAAATGATTTTCTTATATATATATATATATATATAGTTGTAGTGGTATATTTCCGTACAGTGTGGTTAAGTAATTAGTGTTTTATTATTGACAAAAATAAGTCGGCTTTTTTTTGAAAATTTTCTTAAAGAGTATATCGAAGATGAGCGCTGAAAAATGATCATCTAAGTTTGGACCACCTTCGGTGTCATAGAGCAAGGAGTCGTGTAGGATTACCATAAACACCTTTTCTATATAACCTTCCACCCTACGTAGACAAAAAAATAGTTTTGCTCATCCTCCTTTAAAGGGCCGGTGAAATGCTGGAGAAAAAAAATGACTAATGATTTTAAAGAACGTCGACGGGAAAAGCATCAAGATATGAATATAAGCGTAGAAACATGTTCTTAATATTATTATAGAAATCATTTTTTTTTTTTTTTTTTTTTTTTTTGAGATGCACCGCCTCTAAAAGAGACAAGGCACCGTTTTTTAACAAGTGAATGTTTGTAGTTATTTTTATCTCCTTCAAAAATTGAAAAGTTTATAACAATAGATATGTTTCGTATATATTGACTTTCATATTTTGAAATACATTAATTTATATAAGTATACCTCTGAATATGTTTTTGTCAAAAACATTATCTCTATGGTTATGTTGAAAATTGTTAAGGAATTTATTATTAAGAAATTTTGTAAATATATATTTCTCTTTTTTCTCTTTATTCATCATCATAAAGATGCATTGATCGCATCTCTCTTTCAATGCAGTTAATTCTGACATATACATATACGCATATACAGAGAGACGTTTGGTAATTATGAATGTTTGTTACTTTATTTCCTTTTTTATTTCTCTCATGATTGGACATAATAATATTTCTTTGACATCATTATAAATTACAATACTTACCTCGCTACCATTGCACATGCGCAGAATACACAAAATGCGTGCGAGGTTAGAAAAGAAAAACGTGAAATTTTTGTAATGAAGACCACATCAGGCAATTATAATTATATGCCAATGTTTTGTGTTTGTGATGTATATACATGTGCAACAAAAAGATATGTATCTCATTAGTTGTACGTTTATCATATCCTTATCCTTAATGATTATCTTTAATCAACTTATAGTTCATATAAACAAAAAATCTTTAAAGTTTAGACATTCACTTATGTAGCGGATGTAGGTATATATAAATACTCTTTTAGATTTATATAGATTTTTTTGCGGTGTTTGTTCACAGAGACTATACAATCAAAAAAATCTAGACATATTTATGTTCCTTATTGTTATCATTTTATGAATTTTAGTATTATTAAATTTGAGTTAATTCAAGCTTTATATTGTTTTAAAAAAAATATTTTTTTTGCAAAGAAAAGTATAATATAGCTTAAAAAGTGTAAATTTTTTTAGGTTATGTTATTGATTTTAATAATCTTATATTGGTAACACTGCAGGAAATAAGATTTCTAAAAAAAAATTATAAAAATGTATATAATATTGGTTCGTTTTAAAAACAAAAAATTCTAATTAATTTTTAATTATAAATAAATATAGCCACAGTTATCCTAAAAGTATCAAATTGAGACCAAAAATTGCATCAAATCTTTGCAACGTTTTGATGCACATAAGTTATATCAAAAAGAGATCGTTTTGTGTATCATTTTTAGAAATGATACACGAAACGGTCTCATTTTTTGATGCAAAAAATTTAATCAATTTATATCAATCATGGCCGAATTGAATTGACTCAAAATTAAACGAATTTTTTTCAGATATTTTGGTAATAGTACAATTGCGGAGACCATTTCACTATTTGATTTGAAAATGAAAATAACAGAAAATCAAAGACAATGTGCAATTCGATAATTAAAAAGTGACAGCTTATAAACATAACCTAAAATGCATGAGAAAAAATTTGTCGATAAAATCAATATAGCCGAGCTTTTTAGAAGGTAGATGGCAGCACTCATCTATTTTCTTTCTTTAAATTTTTTCTGAATCGTTTTTATAAAAAGCAAAACTGCCATCTACCTTCTAAAAAGCTCGGCTATATTGATTTTATCGACAAATTTTTTCTCATGCATTTTAGGTTATGTTTATAAGCTGTCACTTTTTAATTATCGAATTGCACATTGTCTTTGATTTTCTGTTATTTTCATTTTCAAATTAAATAGTGAAATGGTCTCCGCAATTGTACTATTACCAAAATATCTGCAAAAAATTCGTTTAATTTTGAGTCGATTCAATTTGGCCATGATTGATATAAATTGATTAAATTTTTTACATCAAAAAATGAGACCGTTTCGTGTATCATTTCTAAAAATGATACACAAAACGATCTCTTTTTGATATAACTTATGTGCATCAAAATGTTGCAATAGAAAAAGACACAACCAAGTTTACTGTGAGTTACTTTATTTCAACAATTTTTGAATTTAGCGCCATTATCTGTATAGTTTTGCGTTACATGGTTGGCCCTTGTGTATATTGTCAATTCACAAGATTTCTAACCTAAGTTAATAGTTAATTCAAAAAAAATGAGAAAAATATATGCTATTTGATCAACAGCATTTCTGCCAAAGGTATAAAAATTTTGATTCAATAGCATATATTTTTCTCAGTGTATAAAAAATACTAATATTAGTATTTAAAGCGTATAAAAGCGTTTTTCTAAAGATTAGAATTTCTAATATACATTTTAAAAGTAAAATCTGAACTGTTCGGAGTTTCTGCGCATTTCTGGTAATTTTTACTCTAAAAATAGTAAAATTTACTATTTTTTATACTATTTATATACCATTGCAGGTATATTGCAGTTCAGGTTTTACTTTTAAAGTATAGTAAAAGTTACTTTATTCGTTTATTCTATATTTTTCTCCATGCATATTTTCTACGACTTGAAAAATACTTTTATAAAATTATTTTACTATCTCTCTAAATCTGAATAAGTGAAATTTCACTTAAAATGTGTCAAAAATCTTCCACGTAGAAAAATAAGTGTATATGCACTTTTAAATAAGTGGTTTTCACTCAAAAATAAGTGAAGTTTCACTTATTTTTAAGTGCATATACACTTATTTTTCTACGTGGAAGACTTTTGACACATTTTAAGTGAAATTTCACTTATTCAGATTTAGAGAGTACACTGAAAAAAAAGTTCTGGTTAAAGTTACTAGATGCGTTTGGTTAAAAAATTTCTAGTTATTTTAACAAGAAAATATAGTTAAAAAGACTAAACAGTTCTAGTTAAATAAGTATTATGGTTAAATTATTCTGGTTAAAATAATTCTGGTTAAAAACGCGCGTTCGCGGACACTGCATAGCGTCTGATGTTCTTTTTCGAATAGTTTATCTTGCGGATCGCAAGAATGGATGAAAAAGTTAACCAAGCTCTGGAAAATTGGGGTTTGGGAGAATTTAAAGATCTGTTTAAAGGTAGGTTAATTAATTTTATAATATAAGTGAAAAAATTGTTGACGAACAGCAAACCCGTTTGAGTGGAAAATAGTTTGAAGGTTATGTTAAAAACGTGCTCGACACGTTTTATCAGAATTTTAGTTCTGAATAATCATATTTAAATAAACATTATTAAGAGAATTTCAGTGTAAAGGTGTTATTATTTGATTGCATTTATATGTACATAATACAAATTTTTATAATACATATTTTATAATATTTTATAATATAATATAATAATAATAAATTTAATTAATTCTCGGATTAACTAGAATTTCTGGTAAGATCATCCAGAAATTTTTTTACCAAAATTATCCAAAAATTTTTAACTAGAAAAATTCTGGTAAGATTAACTTGAAATTCTGATTAAATTAACCAGAATTTTTTAACCAAATTTTCTAGTACTTTTAACCAGAAAAAGTAGTAAGGGTATATATAACTTTCTATTCTGGTTAGATTAACCAGAATTCTGATTATTTTAACCAGACTTTTTTTCAGTGTAGAAATTAAAATTTATGATTTTTATAGTCTTATTATTCCCATCTATTATATTTTGAAATTATATTGTCAATGCTATCAAACGAGTAAACGTTTTTTTTTTTTTTTTTTTTCCTTTTTTCTGAGATGAAGGATGTGATGATAGTATAAGGTATACAGCATTACATCCGTTGTACTCTCTAGGGACACTTATATATATATGGTTATACTTAAAAATTTCACGCTAAATTGTGTAATTTCATAAAAAAAAAAATTAACAAAGGAATTTATTATATATATTGTGGGATTGATATTTTTTGGAAAATTTTGTTTATATCTTGCGATATGGTAGTCTATAATAGTGTTAACGATACGTGGAAATATTTTGACATAGAAGAATACAAGCATATATATGATGGATGTCTGTTCCCCCGAGATTGCGAGGTGAATTGCGTTTTCTTTGCGCGATCCTTCCGCGCTCCCGCATAGATCTTTTGGATCGACACGTGTTGTTTCTGGTGGTGGGAAAGTATATATATATATATAGCCTGCAAATCCGTTGGTTTATCTCTCTCTATATATATACATACACAGAAACCGATAGTCCCTTCACTTTTTTTTATTTTTCCATATTTTCCGCACCCAATAACAAAAATTCTTTGAAAAATGAAAATAGTATTTGCTTTTTATTTCAAACAGAAATATTACTTTTAGTTTTCAGGCGCCTGAAAAAAAAATTCCGAATTCGCATTCGATATTTTTTTGGGTCCTGTATCATATTGACACAAATTTTTTTGTGAAAATTGTTATGGTCCAAAAGCGGAGAGCGACTCCGCTGGACCAAAAACTCTTTATAAGTTAGTTCGAATCTTGACTCTGACTTGAAAGGGTATAAACGGTGATAATGTTATTTTGTAAAACTATTAAAATCCAAAATGTATACAACTAAAAATTGAAAGTTAATTTATTCTTAAAAATTCGTGTATTTTTGGAACAATTTGTAACTTTTTCTACATATATTATACTATTCTGTATAGAGTAAATTGATAGGTATAGAATGTAATGAACCATTTAATTGTCAGCATTACAAATTGAAACTTTGGATGATTTTTCAATCAGGAACATAAAACTGCGATAACCAGAAGAAACTTATATATGATAAAAAAACTCGTGACGTCAGACAATTTATAGTTACGAAAGCAATCAATCTCTTCCTAATTCCATATATCTTATATATATGCGGTGCATATATTTAAGATCTATTCTATTGATTCTTTAGTACATTTTCCTTCCTTTTTATAAAAATCCATATACAGCACCTATAATCTTCCAGCAAAACTGATGGCAAAAATTTTCTCAAGATATTCTAATACTATAAAATATATATATTGAGAATTTAATAATAATTAATAATAATTTAATAGAATTCCTAAAACAGCGAATTTTTATTTGACAGAAATTAACAATGGCCGAACAAACACGTCAGAAAGATTTCGGCGCATATAGTTTTTAAAATAGTCCAATCAGAAATTATTAAGAAAATTGTGATTGCGGTCTATTTTAAAATTAGCTCTGAAATTTTTCTAACGTTTAGTTTGTTTGTTCGGCCATTGTCAATTTCTGTCAAATAATAATTCGTGTTAAAATAAAAATTATGTTAAATAAAAATTCGGTACCTATAAAAATTATGTTAAATAAAATTTCGTTTACAAAGAAAGTAATGCAAATATAATGCTAAATCGAAAAATAAAAATTTCGTCTAAAAAGAAATTCTGTCAAATGAAATTCATACAAATGACGCTTTAATAAATCGAAGATTAAAATAATCCATCTAAAAATTATAATTGCAGTAACATTCAAAAATTGTTAGAAATGCAGTGCGTTCATCGCTTACGCCATGATTTTTTTCTATTAGAGTTATATACTATGAATATTTAGATAATATTAGAAATATGTATTCCTGAAATTTTAGATGCTGTGTTTAAATACTATAGCAATTAAATTTAGTAAAGGAAAAAAATTTTAATAAAAAAAATTCAATCAAATTTCCGCGAATTATATTTATCATAATGTGAAATCGTGATAATTTGTTGTATAATTATCATATATGAATTAAATAGTTACATTCTGCATTTTAATTAAAGAAAGGGCTTTGATTACAGAAATAATATAAATATACAGTCAATATATAATCGCCGCCATTCTTGGGAATATCCAATCGGAGTGAGGATCCAATAAGCTTCGAGCGCTTCTCTACGGGTGGCGCCAGGTCAGACATGCCGCTGTGCGTGGTCAAATCCGGATTCGATGCCGCTCGTTGTCTTCTGTTTTTTTTTTTTTTAATTAATTCCCATACTACCGTCTTTGTCCCTCAGAAATTTTCTCTATCTTCTTGCTACACCAATTACCATATATACCAATATCTTCCACCTCTACTTTCTCTTGTTTTATATATTACCAAAAAAAAGGTAATTTCTCAATTTAAGAATATCATTCTTGGCGCCTATTTATATAAGAATATTTCCCCTGAATTTTACTCTTAAAAAAGGGACACATGATTATTTTATAAAAATCATCAATTAAAATTTTCATTTTAAAGAATTTTATTAGAAATAATTAATTTTTAGACGAATTTTCAAATTATAGCATATATGTATTTGACAGAATTTCTTTTTATACGAATTTTTACTTAATAAAATTTAAAACTACCGAATTTTTGTTTGGCAGAATTTTTATTTTTTACAGTCATTTTCTTAAGATATGACTTCTTATTTAAAAAAAAATTTAATTTAAACGAATTTTAATTTAACAGAATTTTTATTTAATCAAATTTTGATTCGTCCGAATTTTTATTTGTACGAATTTTAAATTGCCGAATTATTCACATTTGTCCGAAATTAAAAATGGCCGAACAAACAATCGACAGAAAGATTTCGGCGCAATTTTTTTAAAATTGACCAATGACGATTTTCTTGATAAATTCTAATTGGTCAATTTTTGAAAATTGCGCCGAAATCTTTCTTTCAATTTTTTGTTCGGCCATTTGTAATTTCGGACAAATTAAAATACAGCGTCTTAAAAATTGGTACAAATAAAAATTCAGACAAATAAAAATTCATATACAAATTTGAAATTCGGTGAATATTGGAATTTCTGTCATTTAAAAATTCGAATTTTTATTTGTCAAAATTTTTATTTGCTCGAAATTTTCATTTATAACATAATAGGCATTTTAAAGAATTTTTATTGGGTAGAATAATTCATTGCATGGAATTTTCTTTCAGATGAATTTTTATTTGTTCGAAATTCCTTACGACCGATTTTTCATACTACAGAATTTTTTTTTAAAATGCCGCTATTATGTTAAATGAAAATTTCGAGCAAATAAAAATTCTGACAAATAAAAATTCGAACAAATAAAAATTCTGTGAAGTAAATTTTTTGTTATTTAAAAAATTCTGTAATATAGAAAATCGGATAGATGAAAATTATATGTAAAATACTAATTCGAACAAATACAAATTCGTCTAAAAAATAATTATATAATTCTTTAAAATGAAAATTCTAATAAATGATTTTTATGGTATATCTTTTATTTTTTTTTTATTTATTATACTTTTGGAATTGATTTTTAAGTTTAAAAATTTTGCTCGAAATTCTGGTAGCTTATTTAATAACTATATAAATAAAAGGCTACCAGAATTTTTTTTTTTTCACCAAAAAAATGTGTTATAATTCATATATATAGGAATAATTTTTTTTCCTTCACTTTTTTTTTTTGCTTATATGAGTAACTTTTTGAATGTTTTCAAAAGGTCGCTCCATATGGACAAATAGTTATATTCCATTTCCACTATTATTCACTTTTTGCAATTCATGATGTAATATAATATATATAGTGAATGTGCGTTAAATTATTTTTATAATACAACTTTTGTGGAATTTTTGATGATCTCAATTGTGAAGCAGAAATGACCATTGCCGCAATTCATCAACAGAATGAAACTGATAATGTTTCTGCATTGATAGAGGAAAAAAAAGAAATAAATATAGAGGGTGGATCGTATTTACGTCTGTCTACATTTCTGATAAGTGGGCTGAACTAGATTTCATCTTGAACAAATGATCTGTTCTTATTCTCATCTCTCTCTCTCTCTATATATATATATATGTGTGTGCGTGATGGTTTCTGGCATTATGCCATCCGATTATCCACGGGCGGGAACCAATCGGAATACAACGAGATATGTATAATGGAGGAACCTCTTCATGATCTCCCTCCTAGGAAAATTCCTATTCAATATAAAAGGTCGCGTATATATATTATATTTTCAATGGAATCTTCTAAGTACTTTCAGAAAATGCCTTCTTTCTAAATTTGAATTAGTATATATAAGAATTCATTAATTAATTTAAATTAGGGAAAATTTCTACCAATTTTTAGTCATTTTTTACTAAAAATTTAGTAAATTCTATTAAATCTATACTAAATGTATAGTGCGTATACCGAAGAAAGATACAAAAGAAGCAAATGAATTATAGGTTATGTTTAGGATTGTTTTACCTTGATTAAAAGTTTTTTTTTCTTATTTATATATGAAATCGAAATAAGTTTTTATTGAATATTTTGAATGTATATAAGACTCTTGATTTTTATTGTATTTGTATTCCCAAGCAAAAATTTACAACCGGCACAGTGTTGCGCCAGTACTGGCAATTACTGCGGCAAAGTACTGACCGCCAATATTGAACCAATACTGACATATATGTGTAGGATAATAACGTTTATTAGTACTGATCATTAGTAATGGCTTAGTACTGGCGTTCAGTACTGGTTCAATATTGGAATTTAGCAGTAATTCTGTATTTTGCCAGTACGGGCAAAATTATAGTAACCGCAGAAATAAGCCAGCACCGGTAGATATTCAAAATTTAGGGTTCCTTTTTTCTTTTTACATTATAATTGTGCAGCTCTTGATCAAAGAACCGACTCTTCGCTCGAACCGCACGCGCTCATAGCATTAACTGTTAATAGTAATAAATTATTATAATAACTTTTAAATTATTATTTTTTTATATTAACATTTTACTCTTTATTTTATTATTCAAATAATTTCTTCAAATTTCTTCAAATATATATTTATTTTTATTTGTTTAAATTACCGAAATTAAATGAAATTATTGGTTAAAATAGAGTTTATTTGATTGAAATATATTTTTTCAATGTAAGAAAAATAATTTGAGAACTTCATTAATTATGTATTTCTTTTAATAAAATGTTTTAATATTAAATTTAAATTTTATAATTCCGTTAACGAACGCATTGCAGTAATCGAAAGAAATATTAAAATAATTTCAAAAAAATATGTATGTAAATTTAATTTCCAACCAACAAAATATACACAATTTTCACGTCTATGAAGTTGGCGTCGACGACGCTCAACGTCGAAAATTATTTTTCACGGGACCAAAAATAACAAATCATTTTTAAAAAAGTTTTGGGTTCACATAATACCTTAAAAAGTATTTCTTATAAGACATTACATATATTTGGACCGAAACACAGTTTTCCTAAAAGTCTCAAATTGAGACCAAAAATTGCATCAAATGTTTGCAACGTTTTGATGCACATAAGTTATATCAAAAAGAGATTGTTTTGTGTATCATTTTTAGAAATGATGCACGAAACGGTCTCATTTTTTGATGCAAAAAATTTAATCAATTTATATCAATCATGGCCGAATTGAATCGACTCAAAATTAAACGAATTTTTTTCAGATATTTTGGTAATAGTACAATTGCGGAGACCATTTCACTATTTAATTTGAAAATGAAAATAACAGAAAATCAAAGACAATGTGCAATTCGATAATTAAAAAGTGACAGCTTATAAACATAACCTAAAATGCATGAGAAAAAATTTGTCGATAAAATCAATATAGCCGAGCTTTTTAGAAGGTAGATGGCAGCACTCATCTATTTTCCTTCTTTAAATTTTTTCTGAATCGTTTTTATAAAAAGCAAAACTGCCATCTACCTTCTAAAAAGCTCGGCTATATTGATTTTATCGACAAATTTTTTCTCATGCATTTTAGGTTATGTTTATAAGCTGTCACTTTTTAATTATCGAATTGCACATTGTCTTTGATTTTCTGTTATTTTCATTTTCAAATTAAATAGTGAAATGGTCTCCGCACAATTGTACTATTACCAAAATATCTGAAAAAAATTCGTTTAATTTTGAGTCGATTCAATTCGGCCATGATTGATATAAATTGATTAAATTTTTTGCATCAAAAAATGAGACCGTTTCGTGTATCATTTCTAAAAATGATACACAAAACGATCTTTTTTTGATATAACTTATGTGCATCAAAACGTTGCAATAGAAAAAGAGACAACCAAGTTTACTGTGAAATCTTTAAAAATGCAGTATTGACGCACAGTACAGAATTTAATCTATATCAGTATACTGAACCAATACTGGTAAGCCGCAACTGTCGGCCAGCCAGTATTGTTGCATGATTGCGTTGTTAATGTTAAAAAAATTAATATTTTTGGTAACCGGTAAAAATAGTCAAATTTGACTAATTTTCCATTTATTTTTCCATTGAAAATTAGTTATGTACTTTCTACTAAAATATATTTGGATATGTATATATTTATATTTCTAATTACTGAAGGAAAAAAACAGTCAAGATTTTACTAAGAATTATTTATTTTTAACATAGGTAATTCAGATTTAGACTAATAATTAAATAATATTTAAATCAAAATTTAAATTTATATAATTACAAAGTAGTTTAAATAATATAAAAGCAATTTGAAATTTATTATTATACCTTTATACCTGGCATCCCGGAGTTGTATATATACATATATGTTAATTTACATTGAAGTATACAAAGGCTACCTTACGCAAAAGGTCATAACAATAATGTGTATTGAAAACATCCCAAGAATAATTCAATCAGTTGCATTAATGTATTGACCTCTTTAAATGTGGTCACTTATAAATTTTTAGAAAAAAGTTTCTTGTTTCTTAATTTAATAAATACAGTTTCAGGAAGTGTTCGAAATTTTTTAAGTCGCGTGTGCGGTTTTAGAAAAAATATCATCCGAAGAAAATGATGCCTAACTTCTACTTCGGTTACATATACCTATATATATATATATATATATATAGGCTAAGGTTAGATATATATATTTTTATGAATAATAATTGCATGTTTTTTTTACTGAAAAACTTAAAAATATTACATTGATTTTTATACACGATATTATTTTAAATTTCGTATATATATGATCATTTTCTTCATATCGTTTCCAATTAAAATTTTGTAAAAATGATCCGATTTAAATTAATAATGGATTAATATATCTTCAAATCTTTTAGAAAATTTTAAAGAAGCAATATGAAGAAAATTTTCATAATATGGAAAATATAAATAAATAATTTTTTTAAGTTTTAAATTTTCTTGAAAATTGGTATCTATATATATTCTAACAGCGGAAATTATTACATAATAATAATTCTATTAATTTTTTAAACGTCAATTAAATATTTTTTTAAATTTTTTCTGAAGGTCTGCATTCCTATGGGTATATAACGATAAGCTGCTCTCTATATCAGAATTAGTAAAAATGTTTACTAATTTGAATTAGTGACTCACTTTTTGCTTCTGAATTAGTAAAATTTTACTAATTGTTAGTAAAAGTTACTAATAATTAGTAGAATTTTACTAATTGTTAGTAAAAGTTACTAATAATTAGTAGAATTTTACTAATTGAGAAGCAAAAAGTGAGTCACTAATTCAAATTAGTAAACATTTTTGCTAATTCAGATTTACTATCAGATCTACTACTTACTATAATCTATAGATAGTACCAGGTACCATATTTGATCTTACATATATACGGACAGCAATCTAGATTCTATCAGTAACAATCCAGATTGTACAGGGTAACATCTTGATTGTAGTGGGTAACATAACCATACTTTTTGTAACATCTTTGATAGTACCGAGTATAGTATAATGATAGTACCGGATAACATCTACTTTTTACCATCTTAAGATCATAAATTCTTACCATCTATTTCTCTCCGTGTTAATATGAAAAATTCTATAATTTTTGCCTAAAAAATATTTCTTGTAGTTTTCAATAATCAACAAATTATAAAAAAATATTTTTTAAGCAAAAACTTGTAGAATTTTTCATTTTAAAAAATTATTTCTTTAAAAAACGTTTATCATAAACGTTTCGTGTATGGGTATAACCTTAAAATAATTTTACTGTGCTTTATTTATTATTTTATTATTATTATTATTTATTCATTATTTATTTATGGGCTGTTTTAATTCTTCATATTTATTCTTTATACTCTTTTAATTATAGAAACATTAGAACAAAATGAACTTCTCATCTGAATTATAACAGAAAGTCCAGTTTGTTTAATCAGTGGAGCCGTTTTATCTTTAAATGAACCATTGGATCATTTTGATCGCATTTACTAGAAATAAAGCACGCGCGCACATTCGATATAGAAAATTCACGAATAATATTACGATCCCATTGGAGGCTAAGGGGTATATATAAACTTTTATAATCAAGATCGCAAATATTGTGTCAAGCTTGATAAATAATGATACATTTATTATTCTTTATATCAGAGTATATGAATTTTATAAAAATACATTAGGTACGAGAAAAAAATTATTTGATTCAACACAGTTTTCCTAAAAGTCTCAAATTGAGACCAAAAATTGCATCAAATGTTTGCAACGTTTTGATGCACATAAGTTATATCAAAAAGAGATTGTTTTGTGTATCATTTTTAGAAATGATGCACGAAACGGTCTCATTTTTTGATGCAAAAAATTTAATCAATTTATATCAATCATGGCCGAATTGAATCGACTCAAAATTAAACGAATTTTTTTCAGATATTTTGGTAATAGTACAATTGCGGAGACCATTTCACTATTTAATTTGAAAATGAAAATAACAGAAAATCAAAGACAATGTGCAATTCGATAATTAAAAAGTGACAGCTTATAAACATAACCTAAAATGCATGAGAAAAAATTTGTCGATAAAATCAATATAGCCGAGCTTTTTAGAAGGTAGATGGCAGCACTCATCTATTTTCCTTCTTTAAATTTTTTCTGAATCGTTTTTATAAAAAGCAAAACTGCCATCTACCTTCTAAAAAGCTCGGCTATATTGATTTTATCGACAAATTTTTTCTCATGCATTTTAGGTTATGTTTATAAGCTGTCACTTTTTAATTATCGAATTGCACATTGTCTTTGATTTTCTGTTATTTTCATTTTCAAATTAAATAGTGAAATGGTCTCCGCACAATTGTACTATTACCAAAATATCTGAAAAAAATTCGTTTAATTTTGAGTCGATTCAATTCGGCCATGATTGATATAAATTGATTAAATTTTTTGCATCAAAAAATGAGACCGTTTCGTGTATCATTTCTAAAAATGATACACAAAACGATCTTTTTTTGATATAACTTATGTGCATCAAAACGTTGCAATAGAAAAAGAGACAACCAAGTTTACTGTGAAATAATCCGTTACTTGACTATTGTCAAATAAATATTTATTTGTATTAAATAATTATATCATATATTATCTTCTATATTATGTCTTCGAAATAAAGAGACGCATGAATATATATGTTCTAAAAATCATTAGTTAGAATTTTCATATTATGGAATTTCGTTTGTCATAATTATTTTTGAACCGAATTTTTATTTGTTCGAATTAGTATTTTGCAGAATTTTCATCAAACCGCGATTTTCTATATTTCTGAATTTTTATATAAACGAAAATTCACTTCACAGAATTTTTATTTGTCAAAATTTTTCATTTGCTCAAATTTTCGTTTAACCTAATAAGCATTTTTAAGAATTTTTATTGGGTAGAATTTCATTGCATAGAATTTTCTTTCAGATAAATTTTCATTTTTTCGAATTATTATTTGATATAATTTCCATATAACCGATTTTTCATACTACAGAATTTTTACTTAACCAAAAAATCATTTAACAGAATTTCTCATTGATAGAATTTTCATTTGTCCAAAATTGCAAATGGCCGAACAAACAATCGACAGAAAGATTTCGGCCATTTGCAATTTCGGACAAATGAAAATTTTATCAATGAGAAATTCTGTTAAATGATTTTTTGGTTAAGTAAAAATTCTGTAGTATGAAAAATCGGTTATATGGAAATTATATCAAATAATAATTCAAACAAATGAAAATTCATCTTAAAGAAAATTCTATGCAATGAAATTCTACCCAATAAAAATTTTTTATAATGCCTATTTTTTTCAATGAAAATTCGAGCAAATAAAAATTCTGAAAAATAAAAATTCGAACAAATTTATTGAACCAATAATTTCTGTATTTGAAACAAAAAAAAAACTATTGGTTCAAATATAGTTTATTAAATTCAAATAAAAAATTACTTGGTTTAAGTATAAATATTTATTTGATAATACCTGTAGTCAACTATAACCGATTATTTGAATCAAAATTTTATTTCACTGTATAATAAAATTCATATTTCCTTTATTATTAAAAAGTTGACTTTAAAAAAAAAAAGTTTACCACCAGTTAAATTTTAGACAGGATATTGCTTTTTTGAGGCGTTTTATGCCAATGAACACGACAAAAAAAATAATCGTGTTTAAAGGCTTGGTTGAAATATATTATTAAGGGGCTGATTTAAAAGAAGTCCACCCTTTTGCCTATATGTATGGATATGAATATTCGTGATGAACAGCGCCAATTCTTTTGTACACGCGAAGTCTATATAGTTTACTACTCTTTTGATATATATATCTTGTGGCATATATCCACACTGTCACCCTATATATACTTTTACACAGTTTCTTTATCCTTCAATGAAAAATTATTAATTGACTATATATATATAGACATTATCAATAATTACACAGTTAGATTAAATATCAATAGATCAATAAATATATTAACGAAATAATAATAAAGTATGTACAAAAATAATTGTGATAACACACTAAAAAAAAGTAGAATTTTTACACCAAAATCAATGTAAAAATTAACTGCAACAAATTTTATCCTAGTTGGGGGCGCCACCGTCTATGTGAAATTAGCATTGGTTAAAATTACCCGCAAGAAAATTTATCCAGCGTTTTTTCTGTGAATAATAATTGTTTTTTTAAATTCGTTTTTCGTTTTTATTTAGATATTTTTTACACGGCCTTAAACGATTATAATTAAATGTTTAAGGTCATGTTAAAAATACGTAGAAAAAATAATTGTTTTTCACGAATAATCGTATTTTAATTCAGGAGGATAAAGATTTTAACATAACCTCAAAACTGAAAAATGATTTTAACGCAAACAAAAAGTTAATGATAATTATTTTCAAACAATTTTAGAGGAATATTATTTATATATTTTTTTGTCTGTTTTGAAATAAAAAAGTCAAAATGTTAAGAAAAATAATTATTTAACAAAAGATTTTAAGTTAACATAATTTTTTCCAAAAAGTTTATAACTAGATCTTCTGAAATTGTTTGATATTATTAATTTTTTTTTTAATTATATATAAGTTTTGATTGCATTAAAAACCATTTTTCAGGTTATGTTACGGCCTCCATCCTTTTTAAAAAAATATATAATTATAATAATTTGAATTAATAGTTATTATTTAACAAAATAATGGGTTGTTTATTTAATATATTATTTAAAAAATTTATAATAATTTACGAAATTAAATTTCAGAATTTTTAGGTTAGGAAGATTATAAATATTGTAAATTGATATAATACACACAATCACATAAATAAATAAATTACACTTTTAATAAATTATTTAAGATTTACTAAATAGGTATAGTAAAAAAAATTTTTTTTACTCAATTCACATTTAGAAAAGAAAAAAAAAATTTTTACTACCTATTTAGTAAAATTTAACTAATATAAAAGTAAGGTTTATTTTATTTATGTGATCGTGTGTTTCGTTTTCGATTTATAAATTAGTATTTGTCACTAATTTAAATTATAGTGAAAGTTTCTTCTAATTTTTAATCATTTTTTAAAAAAAAAATTTAATTAAAAAGAACATTACTAAATCGTATAGTATAATATTTTACTAAAAATTAGTTGAAATTTCTACTAAATTTTAGTGATTTTTCACTACAACTTTAGTAAAAGAAAAAATATTACTATATGTATATATCAAATAGGAATATTTTACTAAAAATAAGTGAAAATTTCTACTACTTTGAATTATAAAGATCGAATTTTCACTAATTCAAATTTAGAGAGTAATTAATTATAGTAACTGTATATATTATAGACTGTATATATTTTTTTCTATGGTTTAATTTTTTGTAAGCAACATAAAATGCTGAGAGTAATCAACCGTATATTTTTTTCGATTTAAACCTATACTCTGAAAAAGGTAAAGGAAATATTCGTAGAATCAAATCGAAGTTCGACAGAAGGATCGTTGCTCGCTCTCTCTCTCTCTAGTAAAACAGGCGTCCCCCAGGATACGGTTTCCTCCCTTCCTCTCTTCATTCTTGATCCCACAGGATCATTAATCAAACTCCCCTCCAAGTTCACCTCCTTTTCGACCCCCTCCCATATTCTGACAAGCAACACTGCCGCCATTACAGTGCGGCTGCGTGCACAACGCACTAATTAAAACCAGGAAATTAATGCTTTATGCGCCTCTGAACATTTTCTACGGGAAACGTTGAAAGTTTTATATATGGTCTACATCGCGATTCTCGAGGAGTATTTTTTTTCGTTAGAATATAATAATGCGAAAGATTGACGATATATACTATTATCACTTTTTAATTATCGTCCATATATATATATATACTCTTCATTTTTTATTATGCTAGTAATGTAATTGGAGTTACAGCAATTAAAATACATGCACTTTATAATTTTACATCTAATTTATATATAGAAGAGTGTAATGCACGTAAATGTTAATTTCAATTTAAAATTGAATTATTAAAATTTTACTAACTAAAGATGTTTATTCTATACCCTTTTAGGGTTGCTAAAACTGAATCCGAAGTCCATTTTAAGTCATAATATACATATATGTCTTGATTTTGACGTAACCTCAAAAATAATTCACAAAAAAAAAATAATTCAACCCTGAAATTTACCCAGTGGGAAAAGCACGATTGGCTGAATATTGGTCCAATATTGGGATTACTTTTGCCAATCTTGGTCCATTATTTTAGCCAATATTGGATCAAGTCTTGGACCAAAGTCTTGGAGTGTATAGAGACCAATGCCATAAGGCTCGAATTTCAATATTGGGCCAATATTCAACGAATATTCAAAAATACAAAAAATCAGACTTCAGCCAAGATTAAAAAAAATTAATTATTAAAACTGAAATATAATAAAATTTTTTGTTATATTTATATATTATATTTTATTATATATAATAACTTTATTATTTCCCTTCGGAACAACGGTTATATATAAATTCATCCGCAATAAACGGAAAAAAATATTTTCTAACGTCCTGCTGAGCATTAACAATTATCAGCTAAGTAAAAGAGATACATATTGTGAAGATTCTGTACATATCGCGGATACTTATACCCTAACCAATTGATGTTGTTCGTGAGAGAGAAAAACACTGCCATCTGGCGGATAGTTGGAAAATTAACCTAGCGCGGAATTCAAACTGCCTGAAGGAAAAACTGTATAAGTGTAAAGAATTAAAATTAAAAAAATTATTTGTGACCATTGTAACATTAATTAAGTTTTGTTTAATGCAATATAGTATGCATTCTTAAGTAAATATGTACATTTTCAAGTAAATGTTTATACTTACAGTTTTTCCTTCACGCAATTCGAATTTCACGCTACGTTAATTTTCCAACTATCCGCCAGATGGCAGTGTTTTTCTCTCTCACGAACAACATCAATTGGTTAGGGTATAAGTATCCGCGATATGTACAGAATCTTTACAATATCTCTTTTATTTAGCTGATAATTGTTAATGCTCAGCAGTCATGTACCCCCATTTTTCTCAAAATCTTGACGTGTACTATACAATTTTCGGATCCGGAGTCGTATATTCAGCGGACAAAAATACATTGAAAACCACTCCGCTATGGAAAATAAGAAAATCATGCAGGTTCGTGTGGTAAAACATTTTAAGAAAACTTGGGATAAAGTCCCCAAAAAATTTGTTTGGTTATTTTTTATATCGGAGTGGTTTTCAATGTACCTTTTTTCCGCTGAACACGATCACGGGTTTTAAAATTTTATAGAACCGTCAGGATTTTGAGAAAAATTCGTATAAGGAGAAGACAAATTGAAAACACCTAAAAACACGTTTTTTGGGGATGTTTATTATCCCCACTTTTCTTAAAATCCTGACGTGCTAAACAATTTTTAGATTCAGAATCGTATTCAGCGGAATAAAATACATTGAAAACCACTATCCGATATCAGAAATAAAAAAACCATGCAGATCTGTGTTATTTTACGATAAGGTGATAATTAGTTTTAATCTTATTTATAATTTTTGAGGTTGTACCTATATTTAAATTTTTATGAAATTTAAATTTTTTTAACATTTTCTAAAGATAAAACAAATTTTGAATAAATAATGATCACCTCATAGGTTAAATTTTTCTCAAATTTCGTAACATCATTAGAATGACATGATGATGTCTATAACTATATTCTGAAATATATATATAAAGAGCCATGAATTACAACCGGTTAATAACCGTAAAGTTTAGGCTGCACCTTACAGTAGTTTTGCAGTGATAGATCAGTGTATGTGTGTTCCGCTCATAAAGCAATGACCCCCAACATAAAGAAAAGAAAACCGTAGCTGTAACCAATGGTGAATCCGCAAATCCCTGCCCTCTATGACCGTAAATTACTTAGCGCGATTCTTACGCACTTGTTGTTGTGGTGTGTATAGCTTGGACATTTTGCGGTGAACCGACATGGACCACTGACCACTAATGGTCTATTGGTCTCCACGGGCCATGACCCTCCAAACAACTATCAATGGTCCAGCAAATGTCTACTTTTACTTTTAAATTTTAAAACCTACCGCAACATTTTTACTGTATTTTTTTTTTTTTTTTTTTTTTAGATTTGCGCACTTTATATTTTCATTTTGATTTAAATCCTTCTAATATGGCTTTGCGGTATATGTGCACATTACTCATATGGAGGAATTTAAAAGACTTTATAGTCAAAACAATTTTAATATTAATTTTTATAACATATCTGTTAGTGTTTTCTCTGATTGTTTATTTTATCTTCAATTACTTTCAAGTTTAATAAGTATTTTGTTCTAACCCCTCTAACTCCCAATTTTTGTTTTTGGATAATGTATAAAATACCAATTCCAATTCTATACCAATTTAATTTTTTCCAATTATTTTTGATATACGATTTTTTTTCTATACTAAACTTTTAAATTTCCCACTTTTCTCACTAGTGCCTTCTGCCACTAATTTCCACCAATTACGCTAGTCAAGCGATCACTTGATTTCTTTTTGACATTATGCTAATCTCAAAAATTAGATCCATCTTATTTTTTGTCATCAATTAATCGCATTTAAAAAATATTTGAATTTCAATAGTTTTGAAATTTAGCGCCATAATAATTATTTTTGAGATAAAATTTTCAATTTTCGGATTAAAATTTGTCAGTTTTTCTTTTTATACGAATTTTTAGATAACAAAATTTTTAGCTATACTGAATTTTTTATTTTATTAGTTATTTTCTTTAAATGACTTTTTATTTAAAAGAATTTTAATTTAACAGAATTATTCTCATTCAAATACAATTTTATGTAATTCGAATTTTTAAATGACAGAAATGATCCAATTCACTGAATTTCAAATTTGTCAAAATTTTTATTTGTACCAATTTTTTAATTGATAAAATTTTTAAGACGCCAAATTTGCATTTAGCCGAAATTATACAAATGAACGAACAAACAATGAACAAAAAGATATTGGCGCAATTTTTAAAATTGACCATAATCACGATTTTTTAAAGTAATTTCTAATTGCTCAGTTTTAAAAATTGCTCTGAAATCTTTCTGTTCATTATTGTTTGTTCGGACAAATGAAAATTTGCCGACTTAAAAATTCTTTTACCTATAATTAATAATTCATACAAATAAAAATTTGGGCAAATTGGAATTTCTGTCAATTTAAAAATTCGAATCAAATAAAATTCAATTGAATGAGAATTTAATAAATTAAAATTCCGTTAAATGAAAATTTTCTTAAATAAAAAGACATGTAAATTAAATGACTATAAAATAAAAATTCTGCCAAAGAAAAATCGTATTTTTTTTTGAGATGAAAATTTAGTTTTTTATTTTTTTATCTTTATGCGAGACAAACATTGATTTTTAAATTTTTGTAGACATACATTAAATAACGCGCAATAGATTTTGACACTAACCTAAAATTATTCCTAAAGGAATTTAAAAAAGACTTGTATTAAAATTTTTCTTTATATTTATACAAAAAAAAAATTAATTTAAAAATAACTTGTCTATATTCCAAACATATATATATATATATATATATATATATATATATATATATTAAGATGAAAATTTACATGATGACATATATAAAAAAATTTTTTTCTTGCGGCATATATGCTTTGAAGTCACATTTTCATGTTTTCCCCACTATAATTCTTTATATCTTATATAGATAACATTAGAAAAAAAAATATTTTTAAAACATATCACGTAACGCAATCAATTTTAACGCGGCAAATAGAAAATTCCCTCAGGGGAATAGAGCAGAAAATTCTTGAGACTTATTTTATATAATATATATATATATATATATATATATAGGAACAAACATATATATATATATTGTTATAGCGTACCTTTCATCGTTCAGGGACATAGAATTTTTCTCCCCTATAAATTTTTAAGAGACGCGGCACATAACCCTTTCTTTAAAATTCCAATTGGAATTTGGAACTAATCTGTCCCATGGGAATGAGAGAGAAAAAGAGAGTCAAACGCCGAATGAGAATTCGGCGCTCGTCAGATGAGGTTAGAAGTGCGACAGGTGAAGAAAAGAGGAGGAAAAAAGAGAGAGTCAAACATAACGATGGTAATAACGTTCTTATCCGTGAATCACGACCACGGGGGGGTTCCGCGTTCATCTGATATCGGGTTTATATTCTCGTAATATCCAACACACACACACACCCGCGTTGACCCCGACGGCGCAAATCGCTTTGAGACCAACATTTAAAAAAGAAGAATCGGTTTCAAATATGTCTTTTGACAAACGCGCACTTTTAATCCAGAGAAAAAAAATTTGAAGAGGATGTATAATTTTTTTTTATTCATACCCGGGTTTAAGAATTAATCTGGTCTCGAACCAAGTATTCATAAATTAAGGAAAAGTATATACCTATACATAATTTTTAAATAGTATGCGTAAAGGTCCGAAATAATATAACAGGGAATACAAATTCGGGTCAAATTTTGGACCCGGAAAACTAACAACGTTTTACAATGTCTTTTTTTACTTTAAACTCGGAATCTATCGTTAGATTTTCTTTAACACATCAAATTTCAAAATGGCGGATCCAATATGGCGGGGAAAAAAAATTAAAAATCAATAGCATTCACTTGAAACATGTTACTTGGGGTTTTTTTTTTTTGGGTCGCTGATTACGAATATGAACTCAGGTTTCAAAAAAACAAAATGGCGAATCTAATATAGTGGCCGAAAAAATAAAAAATCAATTTAATTAGCTTGAAACTATTTATTACTAGTTTTTTTTTGTTTTTTTGGGGGTCTATGATTACGAATATGACGCCAGATTTTACAAATTGAAAATAATATATAAGTTTTAAGCAAATCTATGTTTGATTTTTATTATTTTTGTGCGCCGCATATTGGATCCGCCATTTTGTATTTGAAATCTGACTTCAAATTCATAATCGCAGCAACCCTGAAAACCCCCCAAGTAAGGTAAATGTACACAATTACGGCATGTTAAGGCCCTTCCTGAGAATTTTATTTTTCTTATTTTATCAAGTAACTTAAAGTTTAAGAAAACAATTGTATTGTAAAAATTAATCAATCATTTTCAATTTTTCATTTTATATATCTGTTCAAAAACTAAATTTATATTATTTTTTAACATATTTTAAATCCTTTCAATTGTATGTAATTCCGTTTTAAAAATATTGTCATGTAACTAATTCCGTTCCAACTTGTCCATAATTGCGGCATATTCCAGGTTTTCACACATACTTATATATAAAATATCAATTTGTTTGATAATAATTATTCTTATAAGAATATTAATAACATAATCTTAAAATTAGTTTAAGATTGTGTTTAAAAGGGAATTTTTTACACAGATGTCAAATAAAATAATGTTTATTCAAATGATAATTTTTGTAATATTCAGTCATTATTTTTCTTCTTTGGTTACTCGCTTTGGTCATTAACTTGTTTTGAAATAATATTATAAATCATTAAACATATATACTTTACGGTCATCAAATAATACTAGAGGATTCAGTTTTTTTAAAACATCTTGAGCATCGTAGATGAGGATATCGTCTCTATCAAGCCAGCGCCAGTTTGTCCCACTCATTTGATTAATTTTTAATTGATATTTTTTCACATTTTGCTTCAATTATTTTCGTGACAATACCTAATAATTCTTATAAAAAACGATACTTTTAAAAATTTGCCTCTTGAAATGATAATTAATAAGTTTAAAATTAAAGAATTGTGAACAAACTCTTTTTCCATTTTACTTAAACTTAAATACGGCGTATAGCACGGAATAATGAATGTATGTATAAAATGTTTTGAACCTAATTCCGTTCATATAATTTCTAATAAAATATTTCAAATATGGTTAATAAAATACTAGTACGCAATTACCTCATTTGTTTATTTATAATTTCATTTTTTGTTAAAAAATGTAAACACATTTAATATTCTTATTAGATTCATTAAAATAAGTATAATATAAAACAATGTAATTCCCTATTTACGTGTTTCAAACGGAATAATGTACTTCGTGTGAGAAGAGCGAACATAATTCCGTCTATTTAAAAAAGTATTTTTATATAAAGAAAACTTTTAAAAATAATTCAGCAATAGAAAATATAATTTAAATAGATCATAATTAATCAACAAATTAAAAAATAAATTAAAAAATAAACACACTTCACTTTTAATATCCTTACGAAGATCACCTTCAGTCCTAGTTGTCACTTAATGTATATTGTATTGCACAAAGCTCAGTCGTCGACTGATTGACAAAAACTTTTATTTTCAATACATAAACAAAATAGATGCAATTAAAACACAGAATATTGATGTAATAAATAACAAAGTTTGTGTTGCAATTTTTCACTTGTTGAAACATTTTATTAATTTCTTATTTCAATTAGTATAAAGAAATAGCACGTAATAACGTACTAGGCCGTAATTGTGTACGTTTACATAAGTTTCTGCAAATACGTTTAATTTTTAATATTTTTATGTGCCATATTGGATCCGCCATTTTGAATTTTTAAAATCTGTCTTAAAATTTGTAATCAGCATTCCCAAAAACCAAAAAATGATTTTTTTCTAAGTCATATATATATAGAAAAAAAAATAAAATTGCAATTATCTCAAAAACCTAACGTTTAATAGTGCAAAAACGCGGACTTGTTAAAATTAACCTTAAAAATAGGTTTTCCTTGCTGCAGTCCAAAACCTTATAAACCTGCGTGTAAAAACGAAAATTAATTTACTAGAATTTGGTATGATATAGAATTACATTAGATAGAATTTTCTTTTCGACAAATTTATAATAATTGTTCGAATTAATCATTCCTCCAATTATAATTTTTTTAAATTTGTCGGCATACCCCCACCAGCACCGAAACTTTCCTAAAGATTTATTTGAAATGTTCGGAATATTTAATTGCAAAGTTTAGTGAAAATTGTGTAAAAATTTAAATGTCCCGATTACACGGAGAGAAATAGATGGTAAGAATATACTTATGATCTTAAGATGGTTAAAAATAGATGTTATCCGGTACCATCATTATGCTACTATCGGTACTATCAAAGATGTTACAAAAAGTATGGTTATGTTACCCACTACAATCAAGATGTTACTTTACACACAGAAAAAACTTAGTCTCATTTTGATATGCAGCAAAAATGAGTCAATGCTAAACGACATAGCCAGTGGCGCCACCAATCTGACTCATTTTTGCTGCATATCCAAATGAGTAGCATACGCTATCATTTTGAGTTCAAGTTTTTTCTGTGTACATATAACTTTCAATAAACATTGCAATTAAATATTCCGAACATTTCAAATAAATAATCTTTAGGAAATCTTTAGGAAAGTTTCGGTGCTGTGGGGGCAATGACTTTAGTCTAAACATAATGAAATGATAATATTATAATGAAATGACTTAATAATAAAATAGAAAAATAAAATATTTTTAAAAAATTGCTTTTTAATTTTTGGCGAATTTTTCTTTTTTTTTTCTAATCCCAAAAGCAAATATTGATATTGTTTTTAAATTATCGGAGAATCTTTGTTTTCCTTCTTCTATTTTGAGACCGATAGAGATTGGTCGAAATATTCCTTTTGAATTTTTCAAGTAAAATGACACTAAAGCCTGGCAATTTGTGGTACACCTCTCTTGTCCTCTCCACAGTGATCCTCCAGGTATACAAAAGAATGGCGTGAAAATTGAAGATAATGCTGCGGCTAACCTAACTCCCACTGCTAAGGACGGACATTAGGGGATATTTAGGAAATTTCCATAAAGTCAGGTACACATTGTTACCAGGGGATTACAGGTTTCAATATGTTGACTTGTGATGGCAGAACCCTACTGATGGGCACAAAAGACTTTTCTAAATTTAGCGTAAAACGATTCGTTAAAATACACACACATTTGTATATGTACTATAACCAAATATATAATCCTTTCAAGGTACGTTGTTTCCTATATCAAAATATTCAACTAGAGAAGTATAAATAATTTTCAAATTTATCCAATTTTTTTATTTTAATTATTTTCAAAGGTGAAATTTTTTATAATTTCTTAATTGTTTTGTTCTATTTATATTTAAAATGTTAATATCAGCTGTATTAAAAATTTTAGAATTCAATGTGAATGTATTTAGTATATCATAGGAAATAATAATAGTCCTCAATAGAGTATAGGTAAAACTTTAGAAAATTTAAATTCCCCTTTTGCATATATTATATTAAAAATCGTTTGATAAGCGGCGATGCTTTGATAAATTTACATATACACTGTTCCGGGGCACGATAAATATTAATCGAACAATTAGCATTGAAAATCAAAGTGGAACGTATGAATTTCAAAATTCAAACTAATATGTTTTTTTTGGAATATATATTTTAAAAAAATAATTCGAGAATCGAATTTCTACCACTTATTGCCGATGAGTTTTTATAAAGAAATTATTTTTATTGTAAATAAATTACGGTCTTTACAGTTTTTTTTATTATTTATTTTTATTATCATATATTATATTTATTATTATATTTGCAGTATATAAAACACTTGAGAATAATTTTAAAAAATCTCACACGCATGGGGAATCGAACCCAAGAGCCTTGGGACGCGAGCCATACGTACCCTGATCACACAGCCACAATGAATTACACATTTTTTAACACTATTCTTCTTGAATATTAAAACTGAATTCCCTTTTGTTTGTGATAACAAAATGACTGCATTATTTTAAAATTTTTACATCTAATAATAATAATAATTTATTAGCCTTTTCAATGACATAGCCATACTAAAAAAAACCAGTTCTTATAACCTCAAAAAACCCTAAATTCGAGCAAAGAATTCCAAAAAAAAAATTTCTTTCTGATCTTAGAGTATGACCATATTTATTATATGTTTTTGGGGTCACTGAATCTGATTCTGAGGTCTATTTAACCCCATCACTTTAGGATTCTGTCATAACCTCAAAAACCACATTACAAACACACATTTTTTTTGAGGTTATGGCAGAATTCTGAAGTGATGGAGTTAAATGGACCTCAGACTAAGCAAGATTTAAGGATCCCGAAAACATATATATGTGACCCAACTGTCCCATGACCTACGTCCTTGAATTTTTAGGTTACGTTTCAACTAAGGCCTTGAATCCTGGTATGTTTTCGACAGTCAATATGGGTGTTAGCACCCAGTGTCAACAGTTGTGCTCAATCTAAATTTTCACATAAATCTTTGGTGTTTGTTTTGAGTGGCCAATTCCATAAGCTTCTCATTTTAATTGGCGCAAAATTTCAAAATTACGTCATCAAAGTAAAACCTACTTTTTGGGAAATTTAGTGATTTCCCCTAAAAAAAATTCCACTACGACCCCCGGTGTTAACTCATCTGTATAGTTGCATTGCATTTGCTACTGCATGTGCGTGCTCTCTAAATCTGAATCAGTCATATTTTACTGTTTAGCAGTAGAAATCTACTAATTGCCATAGCGAGAATTGAGCAACTGACAATTAGTAGAAATTTACTGATTCAATTAGTAAAATATCAATTACTGATTGAATCAGTAATATAAATATATGGCGGCGGCCACAAAATCTACTGATTTAATAGTTAATTTTAAAGGTTATGTTATGTACAAATTACTGATTTACATAAGTTATTTTCTATTGTTTGGATATTGACTAATTATATTAGTAAATTTCAAAAAATAACTGAAACTTCAGTTAAAATGAAAAGTACTGATTGAATTAGTAAAATTTCTACTGATTCAGATTTAGAGAGTGTACGCATATCAATTTTCCGTTATGGAATATTAAATTAATTAATAAATTACTAATTAATTAGTAAGCCTATTATATAATAAATAAATAAATTAATTAATAATAATTCATTAATTAATTCTATATTCGATATCTGGAAATTGATGTGCGCTCTCACATACAAAATCAAATGCAAAGCAAGTGCAGATACAAGTACTGATGCAAGTTGTTATAGAAGCTCCTTGAAAATGGCAGATTTTTGAAAAAATTGAATTTTATATAAATAAAATTTGATTTATGTAATTTTAAATATAATATTGTAAATTTTAAATATTTTTTATCCTGTTAACATTTTAGTAAAAAAAAGTGTAAATATTATTGATAATAATAACTTTCTTGTTATGTGTATTACTTCAATATTTAAATAGATTCTTTGTAATTTTTCGTATTTAATGATTAATTAATGCATAAATTTTTTGATATTATTTGCTTTTTAATATAACATAAAATTCAATTGTTCTAAAATATATTTTCGTTTTAATTGAAAATAACACCGTGCATCTAGAGAGAGTGCCAGTAGCAGATATATATTTTAAATTAAAGCCCTATTCACATGTTGCAATTTGCCATTTTTGATTAAAAATACTTGAGCATAACTGTTGACACCGGGTGCTAACACCCATTGACTGTCGAAAACATCCGTGGAAACTTATATGCCCTACAATTTTGAGGTTATGATCGTTTTAACCTTCGTATAGTACAATCCTGGAGACAGCGGCGAAATCTTATTATAATAGAGAGAGATATATATATAATTATATATATAAATTAATAGTACAAAAATGCGGAACTAATTTTAGGAAATGAAAAACGACTGTTAAAACAATGTCAGCATATTTTTAAAAACACACCCAACAACTGCGGGTTGTACATTAAATAAGTTAATATTTCTCTAAATAAGCAAAACACATATTCTTATTTTCTCAATTTGGGTCCAATAAAAAAAATATATAAATATATATATATATATAAAATGTATAATGTTGGTGTAACACGTAATGAAAAAAAATGTGGGCTGACCGTATGCCCATCGAACCCCAATGTGGGTGCGGCGGGCGTCCCGCTGTGTCTCCAATATGGCCGACATCTATCGCACACCCACGCTATATCTCGTTTTGAATTAATGTCCGCAACAAATAGTTTTTTTTTCTGAAAGCGGATGATGTTAATGACTTTAAACAGGTTAAACACCTCCTTCATTTTAATAACAAAGAAACAATTAACTTATAACATCGGGATTATTTTGTAATGTCCCTTCAATATAATATGCTGTATATATAAATGTTATATACGTACGTTTATACTTATAATTGTATACCTTATATATACATATTATAACAAGGGACCTTTTCCATTTTTTGTTATTTAATAATATATTTTTAAAATATTTAAAAAAGCCGTTATTACTAAATTCTCGATGGAAAGATTGGAAAATTTATTGTTTATAAAATACAAAAAAAGTTGATTGTTTTGGGTTTATAATAATAAAAATAAACACGAAGAAAAAAGGAATAAAGTAACTTTTTACTACTTCAAAAGTAAAACCGGAACTGTCCGCAGCAATGTAAAAACAAAGTAGAATTTTTACCCCAAAATCGGTATAAATTAAAATTACCTGCAACAAATTTTATCCTAGTTGAGGGCGTCACCGTCTATGTGAATTAGCATTGGTGAAAATTACCCGCAACAAAATTTACCCAGCGTTTTTTCTATGAGTTTCTGCGCGCATTTCTGGCAATTTTGACGCCAGAAATTGTAAAAATTATTATGAGGCTGAAGTCCGCAACGTTTTCAAAATCGAAAAATTAAAATAGAATGATTTCTTCATGTCAATTTATTTTTAATTTTGATTTGCACAAACTTTCAAGAAATTAATACTTTTATAAAAACCAGTTACCCCCGAATAACTTTAATTTTAACCAAATTTAATGGATATTGTCTAATTATTTTTTCGTTTTCGTTTATAAAAACTTTGCGGACTTCAGCATCATAAATTATTCCGAATGCGCAGAAACTCCAGACAGTTCCGGTTTTACTTTTGAAGTATAGTAAAAGTTACTTTTTATTCGTTTTTACATTTTTCTCTATATGTAAAAATGAAAAAAAAATTCGTTTTGAATTTATAAAAAGCAAATTAAATGAAATTTGTTTTAGGTTTATATAAATTTAAAATAAAAAAAATTCGTTTTGGATTTATATATGAAATAAAAAAAATCGTTTTGAAATTAGAAAATAAAAAAAAATAGTTTTGAATTTATAAAATAAAAAAAAAAGAAGGGAACAGTTGTAACTCTCTTTCAATTATAGATTTGTGAAATTTAGCTTGGTGTTTTAACATTATAAACTTTCTCGCAAGATTCTTTTAATGATTTGCATAAAATATAATCAAGTTTAGAAAGTTTCGTGAAAACAATACTCGTTGTCGCGTTGTTGTAAAAAGAGAATATATATATATATAAAATATGCATCGATATGATGCGCTTCTGTAATTTTGGGAGATGAACCATGACAATTGTACAGGGAAATTGTAAACGATTTTTGTTTTAATGTTTGACGGTCTTTCGTAATTAGTTGCTTCGTGAATAGAAGCTAATTAATTATAATGTATATATACTTTTAGAAATCACCTAGTCATTAATTTAGATAAAGATTTATATATTTGATCGAGTTTATAAATTTTCCACTTTATATATTTATTATCCAAAGAAATTATATATATTTCTTAAAAATTTTTAATATTAAAAATGGTATTTTAGTATTCTTTAATAATTTTACATTTAATATAATATATGATTATAGTAATAATAATAACAATAATATTAATAATGTATTATTATTATTATTTTGATTATTATTATATTATAAATATTGACCAATTAACGTGCGTTTACAGTTGTTTTTATCTTTTTTTTTATTTATTTCTTCTTTTTTGTTGTCGTCTTCTTAGAAAGTATAATTTTGTTTTCAATTCTTTAAGCATAGCTCGCTTTGTCCTATATACAAAAACATATTGTTGATTGCATCAATTAATGTAAAGTTAAGATTACCGAAGAAAATCCTTATATTGGTTAACGAGGGACGAACTATATGAATAACTCGGCGAATTGGCTCAATTAAAAACCCACGGCTCAACAGTGGGACCATTATGTGCCTCGTCACGCCAAAGGCCCTTTTTCGTCTTGAGTCCCTTTCTTCGATCAGCTCTTCAATCCAGATGCATTCGATACTCGATACTTCTCGGTCATTAATCATATATATGTTTCTTTGGATATATGGTCTTCAAATCTAACTGAAAAAAAAATTTTTTTAAATGAACTTTTATGAAAGGTTATATTCCTTTAAGGAATACTTGAAAAAAATCTCTCTATATCAGAGACGTTAATATTTTTAAAAACTTTTAATACTCATATGTTCATGTCAATTTATCCCATGTTCTCTATTTTATGTATATATATATAATTTTTATTGTATTTTTTACAATATGAATTTTGGATTTATAAATTGATTTATATTATTATATTATTTGTAACTTATGTTTCGTTTTATTAATTATTTGAAATTTTTTTCAAATTTCAAATCTTAAGGTTATGTGCGGAAAAAAGAAATTTTTTTAGAAATCTAAAACTTTTTCTGAAATTAAAAAAATTTAGGATTAATTTTTTTTTTGGGGGGGTGGGGAATTATATAGAAGGGTATAAGGAACATTGCTCTTTTATTTATTTTCTGTAATTTAATTCAAAAATGATTAAAAAAAAAAAAATAAAAAGCAGGAAATAGTAAACTGTGTTGTTTCCCAATTCATTCAGCGGCCACCAGCTCAAATTGGCGCTGTCTCTTGAAGCACTGACACAATCTCACTTCACATATACTTTTGGGACGCATATGAATATGTTCTAAAAATTATTAGTTAGAATTTTCATTTTATGGAATTTCATTTGTCCAAATTTTTTTTTGAGCCGAATTTTGATTTGTTCGAGTTAGTATTTTGCAGAATTTTCATCAAACCGATTTTTTATACTACATAATTTTTATATTATTTCAAATAATAATTCGAACAAATGAAAATTCATCTGAAAGAATAAAATGATAATTCTATGCAATGAAATTCAATCCAATAAAAATTCTTTAAAATCCCTATTATGTTAAATGAAAATTCGAACAAATAAAAATTCTGTGAAGTAAATTTTCGGCTATATAAAAATTATGTATATAATATAGAAAATCGGTTTTGACGAAAATTATGCAAAATATTAATATTCGAATAAATAAAAATTCGGCTCAAAAATAATTATGCACCCAGAGAAATGTTTTATTTGAACCAAATATATAATATATTTGAGTTAAATAAACGTATATTTGTCTAACAGCCTACTAGCCTATTTATTTGGCGTAAACACAATTTTTTATTTAAATTTTTTTTTTATTTTTTTATGCTTTTTACAAAGATTTTATTCGTATTTGTATAAATATAGAAATCTCGAAAATTCGTTGCAGCAGTTATAAAGCGCATATAGTTAGAGAGAGAGAGAGAGAGAGAGAGAGAGAGAGAGGGTGAAAGCGTGTCAATTTATATTGATGTCATTTATACGAGGAAAGTATATATTTTGTTATACGAATGACAAGCCTCGTTTTTCCCTTACAATTTCGATAATTTAGAATTCAATAATCGCGGTGACTAATTAAAGAAGATTAAAATTATTATCACGTGATATATACGACATTAATATAAAACAAGTTGTAAATTCAGATGTTCATTACATGAACATTTTGCTTCCTCTTTACGATCAGCGAAAAAATTTGCTTCCTCGTGGAGAAAGCATTCACAGAAAATTATAAGGTATTAAAATAAGCTGCAACGCTTATTATTTTAATCAAATTTTGCTTATTTTAATACCAAAATGAATTAAAATATATTTTAATATATAAATAATATTTAATAATATTTATTTATTTTATTTAATATATATATTTTAATTCATTTTGGTATTAAAATAAGCAAAATTGGATTAAAATAATAAGCGTTGCAGCTTATTTTAATGCCTTTTAATTTTCTGTGTTAACATTGAAATAAACATACAAAAATAATATAATAATATAAGGGTGATTCTCTCAAAAAGGACAAATTACGCTTTTAAGATATTTTGTTAAAAATATGAAAATTAATTGAAATTATTTAAAATTCTGTCAGCCATACGTTAGGATTTAACAATTTTCAATCGGACCACTAAAGAAAATTTTAAAAAAAGGTACTAAAATAACTGAAATATTGAATAAAAACTGATGTTACGGAATGGAGTTTTAACACTAGTTTTCATTCAATAATTCAGTTGTTTGACATTTTTTTGAAATTTTCTTTAGTGATTCCATAAAAATTTGTTGAATTTTATCGTATGGCTGGGAGAATGTTTATTAATTGAAATTAATGTTATTATTTTTTAACAAAAACCTCGTCCAAAATTGTGCACAAATAATTTGTTCTTTTTGAGAGAATCACCCATAAACATTAGAGTACCTATATACATTTGAGTTCAATTTAAAGAATTAATGGAAGTTAAAAAATCAAAAATTCCCATTTTAGCTGAAATTTCTAAAAATTAATGAAAAATAATATATAATTTATAATTATTTACAATTATATCGATTCGTTTCAATGCAAGGAACACAATTATTTTATATTTAAACTTGAATTTAAATAAATACAAAATTTTTCAGCTATAATGTGCTCTCTATAAATTTGAATCAGTGAATTTCACTGCTAATCAGTTATAAGTATACCAAACCAGTGAAATTTGACTGATTGGGTCAGTGAAATTTCACTGGTTTGGTATATACTTATAACTGCTGATTAGCAGTGAAATTTACTGATTCAATAATTTAGAGAGTGAAATTTTTATTTTTTAACTTTCATTAATTTATTAAATTTACCTCAAATGTAAACTTTATATATACCAATCGATTCGTTTTCATGCAAGGAATACAATTATTTCATCTATAAACTTAAATTTAAATATAATCACAAAATTTTAGAGCCAAAATGTGAATTTTTGATTTTTTAATCTTCATTAATTCTTTAAATTTAAATTAAAACTATACTTTATATATATTGATAGATTTGTCTTTACGTAAGGAATACGATTATATTATATATAACCTTAAATTTTTCTATTTAAAAATTTTTTTTGAAAAAAGACGATAAAAATTTTTTTTTTTTTTGTATTTTTTAAAATCCTTTGGTCAGTTTTGAGATTAATATGATAAATAAGCCTATCAAATTTTATCTAAGTCCATTAAAACCTGTTAAAGTTATCGTCTAAACATAAAAGGGATCCACACACACATACATACATCCGGATAATTGATCAGGATCTCATATAACATATGTTTCTATATAGAGAAACATTTGTTTCCGCCACTTTGAAAATTTTTATAAACGAAAGGAGTACAAAGCTTTCTCCACGAGGAAGCAAAATTTTAAAGTTATATTATATATAAATTCGAAACAGATATAGATATACATATATGTAAATATATACCTGTATTGATTAAAATCTTTTTGTTACAGGATATGGATTTGATAGAAGTTCTTTGGAAGCAAGATGTAGATTTAGGATTCACCATTGTGGAACCAACAAGTCCGGATAAGTCCTTGGAAAAGGAATCTGACGATGATATCGAAAAATTGAAAGCCTTAAAAGCCATTAATTCTACACATGAAAAGGTAAGATTAAAAATTTAATTATATATATAGTATATTATATGTATTTTTCGTATTTTTATATGGGCAAATCCATGAAACTTTTAACTTTTGTGATTCTCGAATCGAACACTTAAAAATCTGAATTATTTTAAATTAAAAATTTGGTTATCATCTTTTTTTTTTTTTTTTGCTAAATTATATACAAAGGAACATTTATGTACAGTATTAGAACAAAATATTTATTTGACAATTAGTTTTATAAGTTAAAAAGTGAAAAATAATGCTTAAATTTCATTTGAATTTCTTGAAAAAGTTTATATTCTTAACGTTTTTATTTTTGCGGCGTGTAAAATATCACTTCAGCTACTATGGGAATATCTAACAGACATATTTTGTCAAAAAATTTTCACTATCCCATTATAGTGTGCCACCACTAAAACTAAAAATACGAAGGTTTGATTGAGTGATAGCACTTTTTAAAAAAATTCAATTGAACGTCTTCTTATGAAAATATCTATTACGGCGTTGAATAAAAATAAAAGTTTAATGCATTTCTTAAAAGGTGATGAAAAAACAAAAATTTTAAGACCTTTTTCAATGATGTGCCTCTAATTGTATTCCTGTGTTAACAATTTAAAGATGATAATAAAAATTGTGATTTTATTTAAATTTATACATTTTTGAAAGGCACAACTGCATTTTTGCTTTAAACAGGTCAACCTGTATGGTGTGATCGAAACATTTTCATACACATATTTGAACACAAAAACGCCGCTTAAGGATTTTGAGTGAAATAAATTTTATTAAATTAAAAATTATGCTGAAAACACTTTTTTGGAGTCTTTACCCCCTCTTTTCTCAAAATCCTGACGTGCTAAACAAATTTGGGTGCGCCAGAATCGTGTTCAGATGACGAAAATACTTTGGAAACCACTCCGATATCAAAAATAAAAAAAGTTGAATTTGTAGTGCTAAATGTACTTTAACGTGTATACAAAGTGACATCAATGTGCGTGCCTGCAAATTAAAAAAAGGAATTTTTTTTTCCTTGAAAGTTAAAAGTTTCGTGGATTTGCCCATATACACTGAAAGACTTTTTATTTCAAAAATTAATATATAATTTATTTCAAAATGGGGAAAACTCTGTTTTCGTACTATACAATACTAAAAATTAATAAAGTCCATATTAATTTTAAATATTAATTACGGTCAGAAACTAGTAAGTTTCATATGACTAAATAGTACGAAAACATCAGAGTTTTCTTCATTTTGAAAAAAGTTATATTAACCCTTAACTGGCACAATTCCGCGTTCGAACGTAATAAATGGCACAACGGGTCTGCTGGACCCGACGTATTCAGACGTATATATTATACAGCCGGTATTGAATATTTTTGCACAAAAATTTAATCTGAGGTAGCTTATGATGTGTTTTTTAAAACGTAATTAGTTTTACATGAATTAATTTATTTTAAGTTAGTTAAGTTAGTTAAAGAAAAAATTACCACAACAGCAGGACTTGCAAAAATGGTATTTATTTTGCAGAATAAAATATGACTTTCTAGGTTAATATTAAATATTTATAATTATTAATGTTTGAAGCTGATTTATTCTTTTGTATCGAATTAGTTGCATCAAAAAACTTAGAAAATTACTAAGATTATGTCAAACTAATATATTAAAATATAAAAAATATTCAATAGCTACAAGCATTCAATTAATTTGAGCTCGAAAAATTGCTCGGGTCTACTAGACCCAGGGTCCAGTTTTAATTTTAAAATTTTTGAAATAAAAAGTCTTTCAGAATATGCAGTTGTGCTGATTTTGAACGTTCAAATGAAAGAAAAATATTTATTTGCAACTTTTTTAACTTTAAATTTTGAGGTTAGTTTCCCGTCTTATTTGATCGAATTGCTAATAAATATATAATTTAACAATAAAATACTGCGGGTGTGCAGATATCTTATAACAAAGGGTTTTGATCCGATAGACTGATATATATATATATTGTATATATAGCATCTTGAAATTGATGTCGATGATGTATTAACAGAAAGATAAAGCGATCTCCTTTGGAATTTGACGTACAGGGTGGCCATGATCTTCAAAGATCCGGCATTATTTCTTTGATGAATCTGTATATATGCTTACACAATTGTAACTAAACTATTCCTTTGTATACATGGTTATTTTATTTTTATGCCGCTCTCTGAATTTATATATTAATATTAATATAATTAATTCCATAAATCGATAAAGATTTGTGCTCTCAAACATATAGTACTTGAGAGATATAATATATATATATATATAAACTTTTACAAATTTTGACTTAATCATTCAATGACTGTCTAATCAATTTTTGAATTAATATTTTATACTAAACATGATTGTGGGTTTGGTAACTATATATATAAAATGAAGCAATGAATGTTTTTTGGTCAAGAACAAGATAACAAGATCGTGTTATTTTATAACGGGTTTGTAATATAACTTTCTTTTTATTTTAATTAAAAATTACTATTATTATTACCATTATATAATAAATATTGAAAATTTCGAGGTGCAAATAATTTTTGTTTCCGAGATATTAATTAATTAATAGAAATTAAAAAAAAATGAAATATTTTACGAACAAATAAAATTAGATTTATTTTAAAAACGCACTATCCCAATGCTTATCGCGACATCCGCATATCCAACAAGCCCCGATATCGGTATCCGATATTCCAATATGAACGTACGTTAAATTCACAGAAAATTAAAAGGCATTAAAATAAGCTGCAACGCTTATTATTTTAATACCTTATATTTTTCTGTGTTATAATATAACACAGGCGGACAAAATTTTTGCCTATATACTTCAGAACTAAAAACAATACAGTACCGTGTCTCCGTATCGTGCGTTTTTCCATACCGTGCACCTTCTAACCACTGCCGTGATTTCATAGTGTGCAATGACGTCACCAACTTTCAGTGCCGTATTCCAAAGACCGATCGTAAAGAAAAAAATATAAATAATTAAAAATTTGTATTTATTTGTTAATTTAAAAAAATAAAGATATATTTATCTATTTGTTAAAAACGTGAAATTATTTTATAAAACAAAAATCCCTTTTCAATAAAATTGAAGTTATACTTGTGTGGCATCCGCAAAGTACCTTCTCAAGACGAGCCTGAAAAGGTGTGTGCAGTATAGGGGTGATTTCAGAGCCGCACGATATGGAATCATGGAGACAGGGAAATTTCAGAAAACTGCACGGTACGGAGACACGACTGTATTATACTTTTCCAAAAGTATATTTTGTCGTATACTGAATCCGTATCTGACCTCAAAATTGACCTAGCACTTGGGGGTTTCGAGATATTCTATATAATCTAAAAAGTTCAAAAAAAGACGTTAGCGTGACTCAAAAAACTCCCAATTGACAAGTTTTAAGTGCGAATCTAATCAATTTTTGCAAAATTCGTTATACTAACTATATATTCAATTAATGACCAAATCGACACCAGTACGTTGTTGTATTAGTGAAAAGTGACTATTTTAGATTTTGAGAGTACAGTCTGATTGTCGATATTTTGTCGGCCTTTGTAAATAATAATAAAAATTATTTAAATAAATAATAACATCTGATGGAATGAATGATAAATTGTAGAAACATATACCCATAAGATAACAAAGACTTAAACATTAATGATTTTGATTCATTTAAAAATTTTAAAAAATAACCTAAAATTTTTTGCTTCTTTGATACCTTTCTTCAGAATAGCGCAACATACATACATACACACATATATATATATATAAAGTGCATCAACTTATCAGCTCATGCTTTTCGTACATAACTTCGCCTTTAGCATATAATCATCAGTCACAATAATAGTGGACGTTAATCCGACGGGATCCATGGAAACTGTGTGGGGAAGACGCTACCAGGAGATTAGGCATAAAGTCAACCAAAAGTATCTTTCATATAGATACAATCATTCTGTATATAATATATTCCTAAACTTATTTTGCTTCTGTGTGTATATGTTTCTCACAAAATAAAATTCATAAAAACCATTTGAACAATTAAGTGGTACCTTAAAAACGGCATTTTACAATTTTCAAGGTCTTTTTCGAAAATCTATGAGTGATTGAGCAATTCTAATTACGGATTTGTGTTCAGCGTCAAAAAACCTTAAGAATCACCCTATGCGGTCCCAGAAATAAAAATATGCTGTTGCACCGTGTAATTTTAACTATATAATGCTAAAACATTATTACCCTCAAAGGGTAAAATCTGTTTCCTATAATTTTTATACCGTATTCTATAGGTAAAAATTATATTTTTTTTAAAAGTATCAAATTGATACTAAAAATATCAAATTGATACAAATTTTTATATCAATTTGATATTTTTGGTATCAATTTGATACTTTTAAATTAGTGTTAAGGCAAAAATTTATCTTTGAGTGCAATTTTGCTAGATATTTCGAAAAATATTTATATATATATCTCCAAGTTCGTCTCGTTTAAAACAATTCTGTCTTTTATTTTTGAAATACGGGACAATAGTTGTCAAGAGGCCGCGCGCGCAGTAGATGAGGCTTATAACTATACAACAAAAAAATCATAAAGAAAATCGATATATATATATACCAACTGCGAGACCGCCCTTTGTTCTGAATGGATCGCGATCATTCGTGTCACGTATATATCGATCTGTCTGACTTGGATCGTGATCGAGAGGGCTTCCCTGATGTATATTATTGGACGGGTGATCGCGCGGCGCGGTGCGCCCTCACAAAAGGTGCAGAACAATGCATTGCGAGCAGCGAAAAGCGCCGCGCTTTGAAGGGAAATAAAAGATCTCATGTAATGTAAGAGAGAAGAAGAAGAAGAACAAGAATGGATATTGACTACCGAGAAAGAAAGAAAGAGAGAGAGAGAGAGAGAGAGAGAGACTGGAACGCATATGGAACCTATCATGATATAGAAAGAGAAATGAACAGACTGAAGAATCTGATGGGCGACCCGCCCAGAACTTCCATGCAGCGTCATCGTCGGGGACCATCCTTATAGACGACCCTGACTCTTCAGGGCATCATCGTTACGTTTATCGTTTCTTTTTTCCCTTCTTCATAATACGAGAACACACTCGAATCGAGAGAGATAGAGAGAGAGAGCAAAGAAGCGTAGAGACTTAATATAATGAAAGGATATGCCGTCAAAAAGAAATTTTCGTCTTAAAAATATATTGTAGGATTATATGAATAAGGAAAATTAGAAAAAACAACGAAATTTCGCTGTGCAAGTTGTAATTAGGAGCTCTCTGCTTTTTTCCAAAAATAAAATTGCAAAAAAATGTAATTACTAAATCTAAAAAGTTTATTGCAGTGATATTCAATTATAGTATACAGTAGAATCTCGCGATTATCCGAGCTTTGATTATCCGAGATTCCGTAGTATTATCCGAGGCACTAAACAAGAGATGCATATGCTCGAATAACACATCGTCCGACAAAATTCAACTTTTTTTTTGACCCACAAAAAAATCCAACATTTTTGGAAACTAGGACCCAAAAAAAAATACCCGTGTCTGGCCGTTTTGTAAGATCAAGTCGTTTGTAATTATGGTTTTTAGGGGTGAAAACAGCTCCTAAATAAAAAGTGACAAGATATCTTTTAAAAATTATTAATATTTTATAAAACTTGGTATCTGGGGGGTTTTGGGGTCGCTGATTATTATAGTCTAAGATCCCACTGCAAGATTTCTACACTCATCTCTTTTATGGATGAAATTGATTTGAAATGAAAGATTTTTTTATCCTGTTTCCGAAACGCATAGGGTGCCTAACCTTTTATGGTCCATTTTTTTGATACAATAAAAATTTCTGTGAAAATTTGTTGAAATGTTTCACTCATAAGTTTTATGGATGAAACTTGTATTAATGGAAAGAACATGAAAAAAATAAGAAATAAATGATAGGTTGCCTCATTTCCAATGGTCTCGTTTCCTGGCAGCCACTTAAAAATTTCCCACTTTCTGTTGAAATATTTCATTTATAACTTTTATGAAAAAATCCACCACCAATGTAAAGATTGATCATTTTTCTACACGATAAGAGTAGGTTGCCTAAAAGAATATGGTCCAGAAAATTAGTTGCCACATATTAAAATTGAAAAATTTATTCGAAAGTTGAGAAAAACCGCACAACTAGATGACACGAACGCTGTTGTTTTGTTTCTTTGACGTATATAAATAATAAAATAATTCGTTGACAATTCATGAAATGATTACCGAAAATATTAATCAGCAATTACCACTTTTAAATAAAATTTAATAATTATAAATTTAATATGTCTTTGCATTTAGTAATATGCAAGACTTTTTAAAATAATTACAAACGACAATATATGGATTTTATTATCGCAATTTAATATGATTCTTTAATTATAAACAGTTTTGCTTTTTTTATTATTGAAAAACAATTTGTTTTTTATTTGAGTATTATATACGTTTATTTTGCATTATTCATTATCTTCTGACAAATTTTTAATATCAAATAACCTCTACGTATCAACCATTTATGATACGTTCGTCTTTTGTCACCTGTTTTACGTATATATTTTGCGCAATTTCTTCTCAACTTTCGAATAAATTTTTCAATTTTAATATGTGGCAACTAATTTTCTGGACCATATTCTTTTAGGCAACCTACTCTTATCGTGTAGAAAAATGATCAATCTTTACATTGGTGGTGGATTTTTTCATAAAAGTTATGAATGAAATATTTCAACAGAAAGTGGGAAATTTTCAAGTGGCTGCCAGGAAACGAGACCATTGGAAATGAGGCAACCTATCATTTATTTATTATTTTTTTCATGTTCTTTCCATTAATACAAGTTTCATCCATAAAACTTATGAGTGAAACATTTCAACAAATTTTCACAGAAATTTTTATTGTATCAAAAAAATGGACCATAAAAGCAGGTTAGGCACCCTATGCGTTTCGGAAACAGGATAAAAAAATCTTTCATTTCAAATCAATTTCATCCATAAAAGAGATGAGTGTAGAAATCTTGCAGTGGGATCTCCTACTATTAATCTGATGTCAGATTTTCAAAATTCGAAATGGCGGATTCAATATGGCGGTCAAAATTTTAAAAAGTTATTAAATTTTTTTTAAACCTTGGTATCTAGGGGTTTTTTTGGGTCGCTGATGACGAATCTGATGTTAAATTGTCAAAATTCAAAATGGCGGATAAAAAATTAATAACTTTTTAAAAATTTGATGGCCATATTGGATCCGCCATTTTGAATTTTGAAAATCTGACATCAGATTAATAATCAGTGACCCCGAAATCCCCCAGATACCAAGTTTTATAAAATATTAATAATTTTTAAAAGATATATCTTGTCACTTTTCACTTAGGAGTTGTTTTCACCCCTAAAAACCACAAACGACTTGATCTAGCAAAACGGCCAGATACGGGTATTTTTTTTTTTGGGTCCTAGTTTCCGAAAATGTTAAATTTTTTTGTGGGTCAAAAATTGTGCCGGACGGTGTAATATATACGTATTTAAAAAACACGGCAATATATAACTATCGCGTCAAAACCTAAGACATTTTTCGAGACATTTTTCATATATTAATAATTTTCGGTATTTGGCTAAATCAAATTTTATATTTATATCATTGTAACGCAGTATAATACAGTAATACAGTATGTCAGTATAATTTGTCCAGATGAATTATAACGCGCAGTAATAAAAAAAATGTCTTCCAAATGATATATATTTAATTAATTGAATGGCGCTACAAAATCCAACAAAAAAGTTAATATATTTCCTAAAATTCATGAGTTTTTTTCTGACTCCACACATCTTGAACAAATCCACAACCATTTTTAGATTAAATCTTCCATATAGTCTATAGTATATATATATATAACTCGTCAAGCTCCATTAGAGCGGCTCCAAACCTCCTATAATGTTAAATAATATACAAAACTATATACAAGGATCTTGTAAAAAACAACTCGAGCTACTGCTAACGGATTTTCATAATAGCAAATGTAGATAGTTCTCTAGAAAACAATACCAGGAAAGAAGCTTTTAAACACATCCGGTTAAAGTAGATTTTCGTGTATATGTATATACATTGTAAAATATAGCATAGATGGTTGATGCATTCGTCGGTCGGATTGAGGGATTTCAACAAAATGATAGATGTATACAGCATCCCTTGCGGAGAGGGTGCGCGCCGCAATAGATATATATATATATATATAGACAGATTCCAGAGAGAAAAATTATATATATAGTAGAGGTTGGGTGAAGTCTGGTTGGTTAAAAAGAGAGAGAAAAGAGTAAGAGAGGGGGGAAGATGAAAAGAATAAGAGGAGTAGAGAGTGCGAGGGGTCGTGAGAGATTGGAGCAACGCGGTACAAAGGGGGATTGGAAGAGATATATTAATGGTTCTGGAAATTGAAAACGGGTCTTTGGATATATAACTAAAGTGGGCGTCTCTTCACAGCCTCTTTCTCAGGATTATTGTTTCCCCATGCTGAGATATATACACAATTATATATACACATGCCTATAAAATGGCGTTTCCGTATCTATGTACTATATCAATTTTCCAATTTTAATTCCATAATTATATTGCATATATGATTGTATAACTTTCAATTAAAATTAATCTGATATATTTATTGTATACTTTTATTTTGTTTTGAAATATCTGTAATGAGATATATATATATATATATATATATATATATATATATATATATATATAATATGTAATCAAGTGATATAACATTTATAATATGAGTATGCACTTGGATTTAAAAATTTAATATACACTTCCGCCGTATGCTGTATCATGGAAAAAACAGTTGCGTTATTTTTGGCCTAAATCTTTGAAAAATTCAATTCTTTTGGTAATTCGAAATTTTTAAAATTAGTTTTTTTGCGGTAATTTGTGCAATTGAAAATGCGATCAATTAGACTTTTTAAAAATTTTATCTTTTGATAATTCTAACTTTTAAAAATTATCTGATAACACACACAAGATTTTTTTTTTTGAGATATCAGAGCGGTTTCCAATGTATATTTTTGTTTCCTGAACACGATGCCGAGTTTCAAAATTGCGTATCACATTAGAGTTTTGAGTAAAATGGGGGTAAAGTCTCTAAAAATCGTGTTTTAGAGGGTTTTCAGTATTTTTTTCTCCTTAACCTGACGGGCTAAAGACTTCTTTAAATTAAAGCTTAAAATGTATACACTTTATGACCCATATGCGCAAGATAAAAAAAAATTTGAAATTTTGAAAAAAATGGGGGTAATAATGACCCCAATAAACTTTTTTTGAGTATATCTTGAACATAATTTTTTTCAAAATTTTTTTTATCTTGCGCATATGGGTCACAAAGTGTACATTTTAAGCTTTAATTTAAGCCTTTATTAATAGAAGTCTCTATAGCACGTCAGGTTTAGGAGAAGAAAAATACTGAAGACTTTGATCTTTCGTTATATGCACACAGTAAACTTGGTTGTCTCTTTTTCTATTGCAACGTTTTGATGCACATAAGTTATATCAAAAAAAGATCGTTTTGTGTATCATTTTTAGAAATGATACACGAAACGGTCTCATTTTTTGATGCAAAAAATTTAATTAATTTATATCAATCATGGCCGAATTGAATCGACTCAAAATTAAACGAATTTTTTTCAGATATTTTGGTAATAGTACAATTGCGGAGACCATTTCACTATTTAATTTGAAAATGAAAATAACAGAAAATCAAAGACAATGTGCAATTCGATAATTAAAAAGTGACAGCTTATAAACATAACCTAAAATGCATGAGAAAAAATTTGTCGATAAAATCAATATAGCCGAGCTTTTTAGAAGGTAGATGGCAGCACTCATCTATTTTTTTTTCTTTAAATTTTTTCTGAATCGTTTTTATAAAAAGCAAAACTGCCATCTACCTTCTAAAAAGCTCGGCTATATTGATTTTATCAACAAATTTTTTCTCATGCATTTTAGGTTATGTTTATAAGCTGTCACTTTTTAATTATCGAATTGCACATTGTCTTTGATTTTCTGTTATTTTCATTTTCAAATTAAATAGTGAAATGGTCTCCGTAATTGTACTATTACCAAAATATCTGAAAAAAATTCCTTTAATTTTCAGTCGATTCAATTCGGCCATGATTGATATAAATTGATTAAATTTTTTGCATCAAAAAATGAGACCGTTTCGTGCATCATTTCTAAAAATGATACACAAAACAATCTCTTTTTGATATAACTTATGTGCATCAAAACGTTGCAAACATTTGATGCAATTTTTGGTCTCAATTTGAGACTTTTAGGAAAACTGTGTGCGCGATTAATTTTTAAAAAAATTTGATGAAGTTAATTAAAATTTTTTTCCTCCTTTGTTTTGAAATTTTTTTTTTTATTCTTATAACTTCACAACCTTTTGGTTTATAAAAATTTTAATGAACATGTATATATCCTTGGTTGTTGTCCTTCTATTTGACATGAATCGATTATTGGAGACGATTGGTGCCTTGCTCGAAAGCTTTTTAATAAATAAAATGTATACCCGCATATATTGTATTACATCAGTATTAAGAAATTACGATGTAGTTGAGGAATTAAACGCAATTCACAGAGGTGACTTCGAGGACTTTATAACACGATTTTATACTAAACAGGCGCATGTGAATGTTTTTTATATACATGAATATAATCTCTAAATCTGAATTAGTAAAAATATTTATACTAATTTAAATAAGTGACTCACTTTTTGCTTTAGACTTAGTTAAATTTTACTAATTGTATTAAAATTTACTCATAATTAGTAAAATTTTACTAATTGAGAAGCAAAAAGTGATTCACTATAAATCAAATTAGTAAACTTTTTTACTAATTCAGATTTTGAGAATATTACAACTACGAAATCATACAAAAAAATATATTTTAGATTTTTATGATAAAAGTTAAGAAATAAATTTCTTTGTTTTTTGTACAGATGAAGTTAAAATAATAATTTAAAAAAATGTAGTTAAAAAAAATATTGAGGTTATATGTTTGTTTCTTGTTAATGGAATTTAAGGTTATGTTGGTCGGACATATAGTCTTGAACCCAGCGGCAGCGATATCTTTTTTGTATAATATATATAGGTATAGATTATAGCTTTAAAAATATATCTCATTTCTCTTGATGAATTTTTAATTTTCGAAAATGCTTTTCCCAAAGTTTATATAGTTTAATATTCGATATCGAACCTTGGAACTTGCAACGACACACAACGCGATAATATATAAGCAACGAGAGAAAGAGGGTAAATGATGAGAATATATAAAGAATGAGAGGGTTGAAGGGAGAGGGATGAAGGGTAAAGGGACAGGCAATGGTTGGATGGCCACTATCAGAACGCGGTTATGATTAATGATCCAAGTACAATGCTGTTTTCATTAAACTCATTTCTCTCTCACTTGGGTATATATATATATGCGTATAAAGTGACGAGCCGCCATTGACGTTCCATGCGGCTCGAAACATACCTATATAATTCAACCGGGGGGACCCTCTCTCGATCGGTTTAAAAAGGTTCCTTATGATTATGACATCTCTATATAAAGAGAGACGACCTTGGCGCCAATGATGATGCCCAATTGAAATTTTCCATTGTGTCGCAAAATTCAACCCCTTTGTTGTAACAAATCCTAAACTATGTTCAGTATATACACTTAATGAAGTGATTTTGATACTATTTTTTCTCCACAATGTATATATATGTATATATAATCCTTAATAGGGTTACGAGCGTAGCGTATATTGGATAAAAAATCCAATCTACCAAACTAAAACCCCACCAGAAATTACCACACCAAAAAAATATTCTGCACGGAAAGAAAAGGAATGGTTGGGCCAACCATAGGTATTGATAAATACGTCCCATCAATATTATATGGTTACCACAACCATATCTTTAGTTGATACAACCATAGTATGGTTGGCCTAACCAAAGGTTAGTTTGTCACATCAAAATGACGAAAAATTGCAAATTTGATGTGTCAACCTGACCTTTGGTTGCACCAACCATACTATGGTTGTATCAACTAAAGATATGATTGTGGTAACCATATATAATATTGATGGGACGTATATTTATCAATACCTATATGGTTGGCCCAACCATTCCTTTTTCTCTGTGTGCTATTTAGAATATATATACTTTTAGTACCCATTTTAGAATATTTTATGTATACTTAAATTCAATATAATTATCTTAAAATTAAAATATATTCTTAGCATTTAAGATATGTACTATATAAGTAAGAAAAGATTATATATTCTAATTTTAAAAATATTACATACTTAATTTAAGCTATATATGAGGCAAAATTCCTGAAATGTCCGAACAAAAAATTAAAAGTTCTCGAATTTAATCCATACTTTTCTAAAATGTTGTTATTGTTGGTGAAAGTCTAAAAATCAATTATTATTGAATTTAATAAAATAGTTTTTGAATTACAACGTTTTTAATTTTTGACTTTTGAAAAAAAAAATTTTTTTCAATGTACAATATTTATAAGTAGAATGGATAAAAGTTAACATATATGTAATGATTTTTAAAGCTTTTTTGACGGGCTACACGCTGTTAATAAAATTTTTTTTTTAAATAACATTTGACCTTGAAATTCAAGGTCAAAATGTTAATTTACGTTTATCTCAAAATCGGATTTTTTTAAATTATTTTTAACTCTCTCAATGGAAAGCTTGACTAAGTTCCTGCAAAATATGTAATTTTCAAAGTGGGATCTTTTAAAGTTTTTGAGATATTAATTAATTAATTAATTAATGTTTATAACAAATGAAATATTTTACAAACGAATAAAGTTAACGTAATTCTGAAGTTAGCAATTGAAACTTAACGTAATTCCGCATCCAACGAGCCCTGTATGAAGTATTTTGGATAAGTAGATTGTTAATAAACAATTAGTTAACATTGCAATTGTTTATTAACAATCTACTTATCCAAAATACTTCATATAGGGCTCGTTGGATGCGGAATTACCTTAACTTTCAATTGGTAAGTTCAGCATTACCATAACTTTATTTGTTTGTAAGATATTTCATTTTTTATTGTTATTTAACTAAAATTGAACAAAAATACTTCATATAGGGCTTTTGGATGCTTGTTGTTAGTAAAAAATAAAATATTTCACAAACAAATAAAGTTATGGTAATGCTGAACTTACCAATTGAAAGTTAAGGTAATTCCGCATCCAACGAGCCCTATATGAAGTATTTTGGATAAGTAGATTGTTAATAAACAATTGCAATGTTAACTAATTGTTTATTAACAATCTACTTATCCAAAATACTTCATACAGGGCTCGTTGGATGCGGAATTACGTTAAGTTTCAATTGCTAACTTCAGAATTACGTTAACTTTATTCGTTTGTAAAATATTTCATTTGTTATAAACATTAATTAATTAATTAATTAATATCTCAAAAACTTTAAAAGATCCCACTTTGAAAATTACATATTTTGCAGGAACTTAGTCAAGCTTTCCATTGAGAGAGTTAAAAATAATTTAAAAAAATCCGATTTTGAGATAAACGTAAATTAACATTTTGACCTTGAATTTCAAGGTCAAATGTTATTTAAAAAAAAAATTTTATTAACAGCGTGTAGCCCGTCAAAAAAGCTTTAAAAATCATTATATATATGTTAACTTTTATGCATTCTACTTATAAATATTGTATATTGAAAAAAATTTTTTTTTTCAAAAGTCAAAAATTAAAAACGTTGTAATTCAAAAACTATTTTATTAAATTCAATAATAATTGATTTTTAGACTTTCACCAACAATAACAACATTTTAGAAAAGTATGGATTAAATTCGAGAACTTTTAATTTTTTGTTCGGACATTTCAGGAATTTTGCCTCATATATAATATTCTAAAATAGGTGCCAAGTATATATATATTCTAAATTTCAGAATATTTTTTAGCAGAGTTTACTACTGGCGCAATACTGGTACCAATACCATGCAGTAGTTATGTATTTCTGATAGAGAATGCGGTTTACTAATTTATAAAAAATAAATTAAAGTAAATTCCTCATCTTTTGAAACATATTTGTATGTCTTCCAATTATCTATTTATATATATATGAAAAAGTGATGGTTATAGTGCATATGTTATTCAAGACGCGGAAACATTAATAAAATAAATAAATAATATATATATATATATATATATACATGAATATAGAAGACCCCAATTATAGTGCATTTAGCATCTGCAGCCTTCTTGACAGAGGAATTTCTTCATTTCGATAGGATTCTAATCCTGTTATTCTTCTCTTATATATATGTATATATATATGTATGGCAGACAACGTGTGCGTATATATCTATATAGCATATATATACAAAATCCGTCGTCATCGTCATTGTGATCGGCTTCTTCACCTTGTTTGGTCTTTTCACAAGTCTCACGTCTTCATCCATTCCAATGACTTCTTCCTCCTTTTCAAGTGTTTAACTTTCGCTCCTTCACATGCTATATAGCGTGTCCACATATATAAATCTTGATCAAGAATTTATGAGATTTTAATAACCGGTGCTTAATAATTTTGAATTTTAAATTCACATCCCTCTCTCACACATAATAATAATAATAATAATAATAATAATAACATATATACTTGGTCAGAAACTAGCAGTATACGTTTCATATACGTTTTCATATATATACAAAAACAGAGTTTTTCCTATTTTGAAATACATATTAATTTTTGAAATAAATAGTTTTTAGTGCATCCTGTGCAGAAATTAACCAACGCTGTACCGCTCTATGAGTGCAAGTATTAGAGTGCGCGCGCACATGAAAAAGTTGTGCTATATGAAAATTTTTGATTGTTTCAGAGCTATTTTGATTTGATTCTTATAGTTGAGAGTTCAAGCTTTAATTTATAAGATTAATTAGAGACTTCTAGCTCCTCATCGGCATTATTCTCTTCACGTGATGAAAAAAGGCCAAAAGCAAAGATTTTTGAGACTTTGAGTCCATAGTTTTCTCAAAATCTTGACGTGATGGGAACTTTTAAAGGTCGCAGATTCGTGTTTAACGATGAAAATCCTATAAGAATAGCCTTGTCCGATCATAAAAAAAGTTATTTTTTGTCGACCAGTGTTATTTATAATCTTTGTCATTAAATTATTTGTAATTATTTAATTAATTTATTAACAATTTGGAAAAATTTATTTTATGATTTTTAGGGTTTTGTGGCCCAGGCCTGAAAGCCTTATATTTTCGCAACCGTTACCATAACAACCGTTTCCATATGGTAACAGTTACCATAGAAACCATTTCCATGACTATACCGTTACCATGGCGCGACCGTTTCCATTTCTGGGTCAAGAGAGCATTATTATTATGTTAAAATGAATAAACTTAACCATAAAATTAGGTAAAAACTCAGAGTTAAAATACGAACATAACCTCAAAAGTTTAAGATTTTGAATAAATAATGCACTAATTTATAAATAGTTGATGAAAAATATAATATTTAGAAGAAATGTAAATTAAAATATGGAAAAAAATGGGAAATTTATTTTCGACGGTTCTTAACTTTTTCTTTTTTTTTTTTTTTTTTTTTTTTTTTGTTAGATTGTTAATGTATAAATGTGGTTAAAATATAAAAAAAAATTTCCTACTATTTATAGGAGAAAACCAAAGAGGCCGAAAAGCTGAAGGAAGAAGATCCTTGGGCCGGTCTACCATATACTGTCGATCTGGAAACAGGTGAGTAATCTTTTTAATTGCAGTTTAATTGAGCGTCGCATTTTTATATATATATATGAAAGGTGCGAAAGTTAATCATTTATATTTGCACCTCTGGTTGAATGTATATATATATTTTATTCTCGCTGTCATTCAAATTTTTTTTTATAATATCATAAATATATGAATAATGAATATGCCTCGTTTTCTAATTGAGAATAAGAATTATACTAATTAGAGGCATATATATATATATATTTATAATTACAATGATTATTGCCAACGATAAGCTAAAAAATGCATTTTATATATGTATTTGCTTGGGAAATATTATTATTATTATAATAATGAATCAGTAAAGAAAATCGGAAAATGAATTTAAACCTATATAGAGTATTCATAGAATAATTTAATTGTTATATTTATTAACAAAAAATATATTCGTGCAAACATTGAAAATTTCACTTTATAATTTCTCTTGCAATTAGTGTCAGTCTTAAAACAAGAAACGTTCATTTATATATACACATTTTATCATATTATTATTATTATACCTGATTGGAGTTTGAAAATATATATACATTACAATAATATATATATATATATATGGGGCATTCTGCACAACATTTTCATTCAAAAATAAGATTTTGTTAGAATAATTTTTTTTTATTTTATATCGAAAAAAAATTATTAAAAAAATGATTCTGGTGAATACCCAATAATTCATGACTTCTGCAATTTTCATCAAATATCAAAATAAAAAAATATACGTATTCTTCTTTTTTGATATAGAATCAAAAAAAAAAAATTATTCTAACCAAATTTAATTTTTGAAGGAAAATATTGTGGAGAAAGCCCCATATTTATACCCATATTTAGTAGTAGAAATCTACTAATTGCCGTAGCGAGAATTGAGCAACTGATAATTAGTAGAAATTTACTGATTCAATTAGTAAAATATAAATTACTGATTGAATCAGTAATATAAACATAAGGCAGCGGCCGCAAAATCTACTGATTTAACAGTTAATTTTAAAGGTTATGTTATATACATATTACTGTTTTACATATAAGTTATTTTCTATTGCTTATATATTCACTAATTATATTAGTAAATTTCAAAAAATAACTGAAAATTCAGTTAAAATGAAAAGTACTGATTGAATTAGTAAAATTTCTACTGATTCAGATTTAGAGAGTAGTTGAAATTTGAAAAAAATCATTTTTTCCTTCGCCCATACTTTGTAAGCTTTCAGCCATAGTTGAAATTTCAATAAAAAAAATTTTTCCTATGCTTATAGTATGAGATTAGCTCATTAGCAATACTTTGTCAGCTTTCGGCGGTATGGTACGTTTTTTGGTTGACTTTTCTTGCTCTATTGTTTCGTTACTTTGATAGTCTTCACCCATACTCTTCCAAACTTTTCTAGCTTTTAGCCCATATACTTCCTTTTTCACGCGGGTATACTCTCTAAATCTGAATTAGTAAAAATGTTTACTAATTTGAATTAGTGACTCACTTTTTGCTTCTGAATTAGTTAAATTTTACTAATTGTTAGTAAAAGTAACTAATAATTAGTAAAATTTTACTAATTCAGAACCAAAAAGTGAGTCACTAATTCAAATTAGTAAACATTTTTACTAATTCAGATTTAGAGAGTAATATGTATATAGAGGTTGAAAAACAAGTTGATTGGAAATTTAAATAATTTCCAATATATACGCGCACTCACCAGTATGATTAGACTTTGTTCCATTAATAATAGAAGCCAAAATTACTCAACTCTCGGAAAAAAAATAATTTTATTCATGATTCTTTATCTCGGATATGTTGAAATTTTAATATTTATCGATTGGTATATATAAAATATTTTTATATACGCATCTTATATTTTGAAAAAAAAAACCAATTATAAGATCGAGCAACTAATATATCGATCCACCCATTTTTCCACGGAGACATGAACTATGGAATGATTCATTAAAAAAATATTCATCTGCAGCAAACGTATATATGTATATATATATATAGTTTGTAAAAAGAAGTCGGTATATGCCGAGGCTTAATCAGGTGAGAACAAAAAAGTTATTGGTCGATGCAGTCACGAAAGGTCCGAAGGAGCTAGTGAAGCGGCACTTATCGTATATATAATAATAATATGGAGATATATATATATATATATATATATATATATATAGTCACACACATCAGGTCCAGGGTGTTTTATATAAAAGTGTATAAGAGCTTCCAGGCAGACTTGGGTTTCAGACAACTCCAAGCTAGGGAGTGGCTTCAGAAACGCCCTCTCCCTCCTGCCTTCTCCCCTCGCCGCACCCTGTCTCTCAAGTCTTTCATACATATATATACATACTTCGTCCCTCTCCCTCTCTGCATTTAATTACTTTACGTCAGGCAAAGGAGAGAGTAAGATAGGAAGAAAGAGAAAGAGTCGAACCTCTCCTCCACCACGTTCAGAGACGTCTGATATGGCATATATATATATATATATATATATATATATATATATATGTATACATATGTTCCTCTCTAAGAACACAATTATAAAGCACCCTTTGTATTTCTCACTTCTTCGTTTTGAAATTTTTCATTTTTTATTTTTCAAAAGTCATCATAGAAAAAAGCCTGGATTCAAAATATATGATTTCCCTATATGTATACGATACTCATTTTGAGTTGAAGTAAAAAAAAAGGAGGCCCCACTTTATAGACCTGTTGGAATTTTTTGTGGTGTTAAATTAAATAATTATCTAATTTTTATTTAGCAGAATTTTATAAAGGGAATTTTATAATGAGTATTTATTTTGCAGAATAAAATGTGACTTTTTAGGTTAAAATTAAAATTTTATATATTGATTAATGTTTGAAGCTAATTTATTCTTTTGTATCGAATTATAGTTGTATCAAAAAACTTAGAAAATTATACTAAGAATATATGTCCAATTAATATATTAAAATATAAAAAATATTCAAATTGAGCTCGAAAGAATACTCGGGCCTACTGGACCCATCCTAATTTGAAAATTGGGAAATTCGATCAAATAAATTTTTTGATAATTCAAAATTTTATAGAAATATTATTGCGATCTTTTGGTAATTCGAACTTTTTGAATTTAAATTTTATGAGCCAAAAGTTCTGAACGTTCAAATGAACGAAATATTTTTTTTTAATCTATAAATTATAAAAAATTATGATGGCAATGTAAAATAAAACAGTAAATTAAACAATTATTAAATTAATAAATTCTTCTTTAAATATTCAAAACAATATTTTGTAATAAAATTCTTATTAAAGTATAGTTGCAAAAAAAATTTCGTTCATTTGAACGTTCAAAACTTTAGGCTCGCATTAAACTTTTAAAAAATCAATCTTTTATTAATTCGAACTTTTAATAATTAGAATTTATTAAAATCCGATCTTTTAGTATATATTCGAACGTTTGATAATTCGAATTTTTAGAAATTCATTGTCTTGGATTTTTTATATCATTTAATCAAAATTCGATCTTTTGAGCGATTTAAGCCAAAATAAGGTGACTCGAAATTTTTCCTATACCAAAATTCAGTTAAATATAGAAATTCTATTAAAGCAGAATTTAGTTATAGGTACATAAAAATTATTCGATATGAAAATTTGGCTTATGTCTAATTTGCCCAATTTTCAGTTTTAGACAAATTTTTTTAAATTAAATGTTTATTTTTTGAGTTTCGCGTTAGAGCCTATAATAATTATTATAGTGGAGCGAAAATATAATTACGTATACAAAAAATATTATAAATAAAATAATTGAAGTATACTCAAAAAAATAAGTAGTAGATTTGACTATACTTTTTAACTATACCCTGTATAGTACACTGAGAAAAATAATAATGTAATGGTAATAAAATAATTTGGTAGAGCACTTTTAGTTAAGATTACAAAAGTTTAGTTGACATAACAGAAGCAATCAATCGAGAAATTTAGTTGGGTGTACCAAAAATTTCGTTCAATAAGCTTTTGCGTCTGTTAACTGAATAATTTGGTTCTCCAAACCAAACCGTCTGAATGCTCAATTGCGCATGCGCTGTTCTCATAAATATGGCTTATTTCTCTGTTTACGGATGTCACACGTTAACCATGCTTCGCTCTCGTGTCGTCCAGTTTTATTCAAGTGTTTTCGGGATTTTTATGTGTTTCAGAAATTGGGTAAAAAAGTGTGTGTAGTGATGCATATCGAACAATATGATCAAGAAATGGATAAATGTGGGAAATATGTTCGTTCTTCATGTGAAAATCGGACAAATGTCACTGTGTTTTGGTGAAAAGAAAATATGCAAATAAAATCTCGAGCATGTCAATTATGATCACGAGAATTTATTGGTTCGATATGCATCACTAAGTGCTTACAACAAAAAATTCTTTATTCTCATATTTTATAACATGGCTGTCGAGAGAATAAAGCTTGTTAAAAGAACGGAAGTTTTTCTCCAGCCTGTATACTTTATGAAAATAATTTACACTCACATTGTCACTAGGATTCTTAGTGTAGTGGTCAGCGTTCTTGATTTGCGTTGCGTAGTCTGAGGGTTCGATCCCCAGCAGTGTTAGGTTTTTCCGCAATAGAAATTAATTTAAGTATAGACATAGGGTGGTAGGTAATATAAAGCGAAAAGAATAAAAGAGGATAACAAAAGTGATAAAATTAAGTGAAAAATAAAAAATATAAGTGTGAGCCAAAAAATAATTTGGTTGAGAAAAGAAAAAAATTTTTTTCATTTAACTAAATTTTTTGTTTGCTTAAAAACAATAAGTTAGTTGTGCAAAACAAAAAATTTGGTAGACCGAACAAAATGATTCAACGAAAAAATTTAGTAGCCCGAACCAAACGGATTAGTTGCACATATATCAAATAAAAAATTTGGTTTGGAGAACCAAACTTCAGTAGATGCGATACCAAACAGTTTTCTCAGTGTACAATAGGTCCTCAACTCAATTTTAAAAGTTGTATTAACTACTAAAAAGTAGTTAAAATAACTAAGAATATAGTTTATATAATAAGATTTTGTAGTTAGTTTTAAATTCTAACTACATTTTTAAGTTAATTGTACTACTAATTTTTAACTTCTTAAGAAATAATGAAATTAACTACACAAACATTGTTAAACTATAACTAAGAAAGTAATTGTTTTAACTTCTTTTCACTTAACTATACCCAAAGGTAATTGAAGATTTCGGAAAAAATTTTTTCAGTGTATACACAGAAAATTATAAAAGGCATTAAAATAAGCTGCAACGCTTATTATTTTTAATCCAATTTTGCTTATTTTAATCCATTTTGGTATTAAAATAAGCAAAATTGGATAAAAATAATAAGCGTTGCAGCTTATTTTAATACCTTATAATTTTCTGTGTATAGTGACAAAACCATTATAACATAAAACTTTAGAAATAATGGCGCTAAAATTTAAAAAATATTTTATATTCTATATAGTGGTATTAAATTAAAATCTTCGTTTTATTCCTTTTTTTAAAAACGCTGTTGAATTATAAAGGAAAAATATAAGTCTGATTCATTTAAACATTTTATTAAGTAAATATGTATATATATATATATTATTTGCGATGAAACGTGCGTGTATTAAATTTGCGTGCAAATGTATAGTAGCATGAAGCAAGTGCAATTATGATTAAATGACAAAAACCTTGTAAGAAAATAAGTGGTATTATTAATTATTACTTAATAAATTGCTTTTTTATATTATTAATTAATTAACGTATCATATCAATTAATTATTCTAAAAAGGCTGCTAAATTTTTATCTATATGTTTTATATATATATATATATTTTTTTTGATACTATTTATATTTGGTTTAACCCCATACCGCGGTGTGGTAAAACTGCGGGTATATTTTATAATTTTTTTTCACCGGTACGTTTTGCCCCGCATTCTCCACTCGACTAACTGAAATTTTTTGCTTAAAATATTTTTCTCAAATCCAAATTTCACTTTTCTTGGCACAAACGGCATTATAACTTCGTGTAAAAGATAAATAATCAAGATAATTTTAAAGAAATGTTAGTTTTTGTGCGACATTAAAAAAAATCGTAAAAAGTAATCACGCGAAACATAAAAGATTTTATCGAAGAACATCGCGCGTTAGGGTCCTGTATATACGTATATTATATATATAACGTATTATACGTTCCAAATTCCTTGTGTCTTGATAGTATACCGCGCTTATTATAAGCATTGCGACAGATTTTCGAGATACAATCGAGAAATAATACTGCGCGATGGTTACATATGGCAGAATGTATTATACACTTAACTATAATAATATAAGAATTTTTACAGTCGAACTTTTTATAGCGACCGAACGTAAGCAGTACCGGACTCATTACGCAGTTATATATATCTTATAAAGCGGATCAATCGAAAAGCCCATTCAACTTGGTGCTTGATTAATGGATTATTATGGTCTTATAATATATATATATATATATATATATATATATAGAAGCTGGGGGTTGGTTGTATAACAAAAATCAGAATATTAAATAGATTATGAAAATTTTATACAATTTTATATAACCAATTTTTCATATATACTACATCAGAATTATTACATAACCGAAAAAAATCATTTAACAGAATTTGTAATTAATAGAATTTTTATTTGTCCGAAATTGCAAATGGCCGAACAAACAACCGACAGAAAGATTTCGGCGCGATTTTTAAAATCAACCAATCACAATTTTATGGATAATTTTTGATTGGTTGATTTTAAAATTCGCGCCGAAATCTTATTTCTGTCGATTAAGGCGCTCTCACACCTTTTTGGCTGCCTGCAGTTTACCATGGCAACGCATGAGAGTGAGTGCGACAGAAAATTTAAAAATTTGAATATTCAAATTTTCTGTCTCACTCACCCTCTTGCGTTGCCATGATAACCTGCAGGCAGGCAGGCAGCCAAAAAAGGTGTGAGTGCGCCATTATGTTTGTTCGGCCATTTGCAATTTCGGACAAATAAAAATTCTATATCAATTAGAAATTCTGTTAGAAATAATTTTTCGGTTAAGTAAAAATTCTGTAGTATAAAAAATCGATTATATATATGAAAATTATATCAAATAATAATTGGAACAAATGAAAATTCATCTGAAAGAATAAAATTGAGAATTAATGCGAAATTCAATGAAATTCTACCCAATAAAAATTCTTTAAAATGCCTATTATGTTAAATGAAAATTCGAGCAAATAAAAATTCTGACAAAAAAAAAAATCGAACAAATAAAAATTGTGTGAAGTGAATTTTCAGTTATATAAAAATTCTGTAATATAGAAAATCGGTTTGAAAAAAAAAATTGCAAAATACATACTAATTCGAAGAAATAAAAATTCGGCTCAAAAATAATTATGACAAATGAAATTCCATAAAATGAAAATTCTAACTATAATTAGTTTTTTTTTTTTTTTTAATAATACTCGTTTTATAATGTGATCAGTATTAAGAGACGCATGCGTGGAAATAAATTGGAACATCTGCCACGTGCGCGGGCGGCGCATACACGTAACCATGCGTGAAAGCCTTAAATTTAGACGAGGGAGAAACTTTAAGCATGGCCGCATCCGCCATATATGCCATCAGTGTGCGTATACGCGAAATCTTCTTTTATTTTTAATTCAATTGAAATTTGTTCACAATGGATAAATTTTATTTCTATATATATATATATATATATATAACAATTTATTTATCTGACATGCACATTTTCATTAAAATTTTACATATTTGGTAAATTTATTTCTTCTTTGTTAATTTTTATAATTATTAAAATAATAATTATTTATTTATTTTATTTATTATAAGAATGTAACATAGATAGATATTATCTTTTTACATGAGGTTATACTTATATATATACAAAAAACTCTTAACTTTACTAGACCTTTATTATAATAATTTATAAAATTACTTTCTCGTCTATTTTATTATAAAAACTAAAGGAATTCACACTATGAAGATTAAAAAAAAAAAATTTTTTATTTTAAAAATAAATTGCGAATTTTGTATAAATAAAAATAGTTTGGTTATTTTTTTTAGTATTCTTATATATCAGCCAGTTAATTTTAAAAAATAAGCAAATATAATTATGCCCAAAAATTCTTAATTTATTTTAAAAATAAAATTTTTTTTATAGTCTTCACAGTGTAAATTACTTTTGTTTTTATATTGTAATAGACGCGAGAAACTAAATTTAAAAATTATTATTTAAACGTAATTCATTTTTACTGTCACATTATATATATAATTTCCGGCACAATTCGATACGATATAAGGGTGTATGCTCTCGATGATGGGATAGAAAAAAATATAATATCCGCCATATAGTTTCGATATATATATATATAGGCAACAACCATAACGAATTTTATACTCGAAATGGAGTCTCAAAATTTTAAACTATATAATGACAACAGTTTCTGCCGCGGCAATAAAAGGGTGAGATAATACCACCAAATTTATATATTATTGAGATCATTATATAGTGAAACGCGAAAAATAATTGAAATATAGTTCCATCAGTTTTTTTTTATAAAACATTTCGGAGTACCCTCACTAATTTAAATGAATAACTTGCGCGGTATAATATATATATATATATATATTATATTTTTTGATACAAAATTAGAAATTGTTTTTTTTTAGTTTTAATAATCGCAGCTGTTAGACGATGAATACATATATAGTGACCGTGAGCACATATATACTTTCAACTTTAAATGACATTTTATAGGAATTTAATAAGGATTTAGTTATGAAATAAATTTTAAATAAATTACTGCTATTTAAGGGGTCTACCAACTTTAAACAAAAATTAATTAAATAAATGACGATGAGCGTGTAAATATATATATAATTCCGATTCAAAATAATGTCAAAAGTTTTTCCTCGAAATGACAATATAGGAATTTATATATAGAACTGCGATTGTTATAAGTCCAGTTTCATGTCAAATTTTTCGGCGTATTTTTATATATTCCCATAAGGGACGTTTCCGATCATACAGAAATGGAATTTTTTTAAAAAAAAGTAAACAAAGAATCAAATTCAAAAGAATTCATCTGCGATCTTATAAGTATATATATATAAATGTATTGTATGCTTGCGAAAAAAAAAGAAAAGTTTGGTATTATTCGTGTGGAGCAATAGCATCAGGAGCGGCGGTTGCTCGTCCCAGAAGGGAATCAATATTTGGAGCCGTGCGTGTTCCGCCATGTTAACTCATCCAGCCAGCCAGAAACCCTCTTGGGGGTTGTGCTGGGGGCAGCTGCATGGCAGTTCCTGTTCAGAGGCTTATATATATATATATAGGGATACTCGGGGGCATGACTTGCCACATCCACCCCTATATAACACAAGCACGCACCATTACTCATATCGTGCCTCGTTGCACGCTATACGGGGTCAGACGTGTATATATATATATATATAATTCTGCAGCTACCAGGATTCCGTATGCCATATAGCTTATATATATATATGGGAGGGGTGTGATTCCTTTAGGAAGTACCAGGATCTTATGTTAGAAACTTTTACTACCCCCACTTCACTAACTATAAATATATTCTCCTAATAATCTTTGTAAATCTTATATATATCATAAAATTGTTGGGTTTTAATATCATAGAAAAATTTTTATTCTAAAAAATTTTATTAGATATAGGGTCAACTGGGGTAAATCCGAACGCTTTTAGTAAGTTTCAACAATAACATAAGTTTTTTCTTTAAAAAAAAATACTTCCGGTATTCTGGTGCATGAAGTTGTTACTTTACTTCCATAGAACAATTTTATGGGGTAGAAAAAATTTTTCATAAATTACAATCGCAGGAAACTTAGCGTTCGTATTTACCTCAATACTTTGCAACTTTCCTAAAATATGGGGGTAAATACGAACGCCACTGTATTTCAGAAAAATCTTAGGGAAAATAAATTTAAAGTATTGCAATTGTTAAACTTATATAAAAACTCAAAAAAAAAATACGATAATAAACCTATTATGTAATAATGCATCATATATAAATACAAAAATCAAACAGATTAAAAATTACAATGCATTACACAATTAAAACCTTCAATAACTTTATCAAATCATAACGGATTTTTGCAAAACTTGGTACAGAAAGTATTTTGGAGTGATTGAATGTAAATACAAAAATAAAAGTCAAATTTTTTAAATTCAAAATGGCGGACTTTCCTAAAACTTATTTTTAAAAATGATCAAATTTGCTAACCCTGAAACCCCCCGAGTAACAATTTTCGAGCGAATCCAATGAATTTTTTAATTCTCGTCCGCCATATTGAATTTTGAAAAATTAACTTCAAATTGGTAATTAGCGACCCCAAAAACCGTAGAATACCAAATTTTATTAAGATCCTGAAAAACTTTTTTCAACAAACCATTTGGCAAAAAAATTGAAACACTCCTTCGAGAGAACAGTGTTACGTCTCAAATAGAGAAATAACTAAAGAAATAATATTTTATTTTATTTGTGGCCGCTCGGTGATTCAGTGAATTCCTGTTTCATTTACAGAGCAGAAGGCTCTGAGCTAAGGGTACAGGAAAGAAAGAGAATAGTGATTTTTAATGACAAGGTTACAAATTTATTTAGACAAACATTTAGAGTTATAAAATTGATCTTTGAGAGAGAGTATCCTGAAGCAACCATTCTTGAAATAAGGGGAAATCAGCATTCCACTGCAACAAGGAATGTAAAGGTTACTACAAATTTTTATAAGGAATTAGGAAGGATTTAGATAAAAAGTATTACAACTTACCTTGAAAATTTAGATGTAAGATGTATGAAAAAGGACCACTGCTGTGTCCTAATTATGATAGGAACTTCTGGTACCAGATATAGTTTGAGAGCTCACAGGAAGGTTGACGGGCCTTGGTGATGACCACAGGTCCGGAGTTCAGTTGATTGAATCAGCTCTTCTTGACGTAGAAACTTTTAATACTTGACACAGAGATTCTTCTAAGTCGAACTTGAGTATGAAATCGAGCAGAGTAACAACGCTTGTACTAGATTTCGTATGTGAACTGGTACCAAATATGAAGTAGAAGTAACGTGTATGATAAAAAGTTCTGAACTGGTAGATGTTACACGTATGAAGATGATTTGAGAACTAGTAGATGTTATACGTATGAAGATGTTTTGAGAACTGGTTGATGTTATACGTATGAAGAGGATTCCAGAACTGGTTGATGTTATACGTATGAAGAGGATTCCAGAACTGATCTCTCCATGAAAATGTAGCCCTTTTATACTGAGTTTTCGTAAGAGAATAGATAAAATTTTATTGTCCTACTATATATTTTCACCCTAATTTTGGAAGTCAAAGTTCAGTCCTTCTCTCTCAGTTGAACGTAAAAAGGGGGGTGTGAACCAGCTTCTTCAAGATACAAAAAGTATGACTATGATTATTCGCAGCTGTACTCTTCTAATGTGGTGATACCACAGGGGTTCGTCACATAGGATAATTGAAAAGAGCGCATTTATTACATCGTTTGATTTTAGCACATAGGGAAAATTAGAAAGGGATCATTTTGTTTTGTGGGGGTGTGAGCTCTTCTGGTATCATAAAAGATTTCTCGCTTCTATTTGTATGTATACAGAAATAGAAATACAGTAGATTGTCGTAGAAGGATACAAAACGCAGGGGTCTTTTATATATAAAAGAATGATGTTTAGTTGCGCGAAAAAGGGGCGGAAATTGAACATTTAAGAGAAAAGTATTTAGAGGCGTAACAAAAACACGTGTGTTTGTCGCAGAGACATATAACTCGGTATTGATTAAAAGGATTCTTATAATTATGAATGTAAAAGTTACGGTGACGTGACACCTCCCCCCTTTAAAATTCGGAAATTAGAAATGAAATTGAATAATTTACGAATTCAGTTTTTGAGAAGAGTTAAGTTATTAGAGGGAAATGTCACTTACAATTTTGATTATATTATGTAAAGTTTTTAGACATCAATGTTTAAAAGACCTAAGAGAAAATACGTCATACACATAATATAGTTTCACACCTTATTCACACCAAGTTAAGATACAAGTTTATATATATTGAAAAATACATACGAATATTATTGTTAATGATTTCAAAGATTTTCACACATATCCCGTACTATCATTTTTGAGTTAATAGTCATACATGATTTAAAAATGATTTAATCATAGAGATTGGGATCTTATGTATAGAAGCATATACAAATTTAAAATACTTTCGTAAAAGCTCACAGAATTAGTAGAAGTAGTATATAAAAAGGAATTTTAATTATATTTATAAAGACACTCATACCATGTATTATACAAGATTTTAAGGATGCATTATTATTATTTGCTCTTTACACATTGGTTAATTTAGAATAAGATATAAGTTTTCAATAAATAGTGCATACAGATAGATTACATTCTGATGATGACAGAGTTCAATTATTTTTTTTTTTTTTCATACATAATTTATACTTTTGAAATGTTATATTATTCTGTTAAAGATTTTCATCCACATATATTTACGAAAAGGAGGAAGGCAGAGAAAAAAAAATTTCTAACATTTTCCTTTCTGAACGCAGGTATAATTTTTGAAACAGATTTACATAAGCTTATACATCCCTCCCTCCTTTAAGAGAAAAACGAGAAGTATTCGAAGTTTTGACATGAATAGAATTTACAACATTGATTTAAAGAATTTTGGCTTTAATATTAATTAATTGGATAATTTTCGTTCTTTTTTTTTTTATTGTAACAATTTCTTGCTATATGATATTTTTCGAAACATTGCTCACAAGATAAGCTACATTTGCTTAATTAGTTGCAATCTTTCCTTTTATCTTTATCGATAGAATTTTTTTTCAATTTTTGATTTCAATACAATCATTCCATGTTCTAAATGGCATATTGCTATTTTTTAATTCCTCGACTCCAGTAATCAATATATTGGTTTAGAAAACTAAATTCGATTGATAAATTCTCCATAACACGAATTGGAAAATTTATTTATTTTTACCATGCCCGTTCATATTACCTAAAGGAATATAAGATTCTATCAGGTAAAGTTGTTCTCATTTTCAAGACTACATGCTTCTCTTCTTTTTTAAAATAAATAATTTTTGAAATCGATGACATTTTTCAATTAGGCTTATAGTTTACGAGATATTTACGATTTTATTTGTCATTTTTTATATAAATTTTCGAATATTTTGAATTTGGAAAAAAAATTTCAATCTCGATTTACATGTTTTAGATCTCAAAATTTCGTGTCACATTGTGGTAATCAAATTTCGGTATTGATACGAACTACAAGAAAATGAAGTTTAAAAATTTTTAAAATTGATTTTTTTTTATTTTTATTTTCGAATATTTGAATTTGGAAAAAAAAAATTTCAATCTCGATTTACATGTTTTAGATCTCAAAATTTCGTGTCACGTTGTGGTAATCAGATGTTCGTATTGAAATAAACTACAAGAAAATTATATTTAAAAATTTTTTAAATTTATTTTTGTTTATTTTATTTTTTTTTTTTTGAATATTTGAATTTAGGAAAAAAAAATTATTAATATAAAAATTTCTTATAAGAAATATTTAAAAGAAAAATAAGTAAATTTTATAATAATAAAATATATCCTGGAAGAAAAATAGCAAATATTAATATAACGAATGTCCATAATATATTTTAATCACCTGAAACAGAAATGTCTCTATATTATTATCAATTATTTAATGTTTCTTTTTTATTATATCTAAAAATTATAATGTATGCTTAAGAAAATACTCCAGTTGTTCAATATAAAATTCGAGTCATCTGTATTTATTACAGATAATTATATATTTTTTATAATATTTATTTATTTTGTTACTGACAATGCCTTTTTTTTATTCGTATTTTAATGCTTAAGAATATGCAAAACTGGATTATTTACTTTAATAAAAAAGTTAATTGTATTAATGGAGAATTATAATTATAAGAGCAAACAATAATGTTGCAAAAGGAAATTGTTTTGTTTATGTGTATTTAGTGAATATATTGAAGGATGTGTATTAAGATTTGAATTAATTCACTATTCTTGTTATATTTTATTTGAATGTCTAAATTAATTTTGGTTAGCATGATGAATATGAGATAAGCGAAGTCTGTTAATGTGTACAATTTTTGGTGATTTATTTATTTTAATTTTTATGTTTCCTTTACTCAATATTTCTAACACTTCATGTGGTCCTGTATATTGATTACCTAATTTTTTCGGTTTGGGACCTTGTAATAAAAATACACTATCTCCGATTTTAAAATTTTGAGGGTTAGCTTTGCGATCATAGTAAGTTTTTGATTTTTCTTTAGATTCAATTAAATTTTTCTGCGCGAGAGATTGAATATCATGTAATTTTGTAACTAATTTTACTAAATAGTCATCATAGGTCTCGAGTTTTTCTTCTTCCAAAAGTGGTAAACTTGAAGGTAATCTTGGTAATCTACCGAAAACTAACTCATAGGGTGTACATTTAGTACCTTCATGGACGCTTGTATTATAAGAAAACATAGCTAATTCTAATAAATCATCCCATTGAGTATTTTTATTGATGAATTGTTTAAGATATTCTGCTAATACATGATGAGATCTTTCTAATGAACCATTTGATTGAGGGTGAAAAGAAGTAGTTTTAAATTGTCGAATACGAAATCGTTTTGCTAATCGCTTCATAAGATTGCTCAAAAAATTTGTACCTTGGTCTGTTAAAACGCCTTTTGGAGAGCCAAAAGTACAAATGAATTTCTTTACAAAAGCATCTGCAATTGTACTAGCCTGCTGATTTGGTAAAGGTACTGCTACAGAATATTTTGTTAAGCAGTCTTGTATAGTTAAAATGCATTCATTTCCAGATTCTGTTGCTGGCAAAGGTCCTACTATATCCATAGAAATTTTTTCGAACGCGGTTCCTGGTGTATCAGTAATAACCATTGGGTTTTTAGTTTTTACTCGAACTAACTTTTTCAACTGACATTGTAAACATGCTTGAATATATTTCTGAATATCTAATTTCATATTCTCCCAAAAATATTTTTGCCGAATTCTATTATAGGTTTTCGTAACTCCCTTGTGACCGCCTATAGCAGAGGAATGTGCTTCTTCAATCAAAATTTGTCTTTGTTCATTTGTTGCATATTGAACATAACCTTTACAAATTATAACTTTAGTACAAGAATCTTGAAAAGTTTCTTTAAGTATTAATTCGATATCTTGCCAATTTACGTGATTAATGACTGTTGTTTTTGCAATACTAACTGATTTTAATTTTAATTTTTCTGTTAAATTTTTAAATGATTCAATTGTTAATTTGATATTATTTGTTATTTGAGTAAGACTTTCACTTGATTCTGTAGTAATTGGTAAAGCAATGTGTAAAAAATTTCCTTTTTTAATTTCTTTAGCTTCATTAATTAACAAATTTTTGAATTGAGGAAGTTCATTTTGTTTATTTAGACTTCGAGAACCATTATCTAAAGGGACACCTGTTGTAGATAAAAAGTACGCATAATTATCTTTCCGCATTCTTAACTGGTCTTTACATTCCACTACATTAGTACATAAGGGTCCATCAATTGATTTTTCTAATTCACCGACGTTTTGTTCGTTTAGAAAAGGGTCGAGGGGGAACTCAGGAGGGGGCTCAGCAGGAGGGCGTTGACATTCATGCTCATTATTGATTTTTCTTTGAGTTTGTTTAGAATTTGAAATTTCATTAGGAAAATATATTTCCTCTAAATCGTCGGAATCACTATCGTATTCTTCTTCTATATATTCTTTACTTTTCGATTTCGCACTATCTTCAATAATTTTTTCATGAGGAAAATCTTCAACACTATCATCACTTGAACTTACATATTCTTCCGCACTAAAAGGTTGATAAAATTGATTTTGTTTAATATATTCTGGATCTGAATTTTCTTCCGAATCTTCACTTTCGCACTCGTTATCTTCACTAATTTTACGCGTTTTTTGTTTAGAAATTGATCCTTTAGGCCTACCTCTTTTTCTTTTGATGAAATTTTCATCCTCATCAGTCACTAAATCTTCATTATAATTTATTTTTTGCAAATTTTCGCGATTTCTAAGATTTCGAACGGATTTTTGAATAATTTCTTGATTTCGCGGACTTTGAATAGATTTTGTATTTTTCACATTTTTCGAATTTCGCACATTGATTTCACTTCGCCTTGATTTAATTTCATCGATTTTATTACTAGAATTAGATTTCTTTGATTTAGAATTTTTCATTTCTTCACTTGAATTTTTCACTTTTTCACTTGATTTTTGACACGAACGTTGCACGTTTTCTTTTAAATTCTTGGAACTAGTAGCTTCTTCTCTTAATTTCTTTGATTTTCTTCTAGTCATCACTGCAATACATTTATCACTTTCAAGATTTATCGGATACTCTTCATTATTAATTTTTTCACAAAGATTTTTAACTTTTTTATTTTTCGTACTCTCATATATCAAACTTATTATTTTTTTAACAAGATTTAATTCATTATTCGTAGATACACTTTCAACATTTATTTTGTCAGTAAGTTCTTCATTACAATAAACACCATCATCTTCGATTTCATCTGAATTTTCGTTTTCTTCATTGTCGTCTTCTTCTTCGTCATATTCTTCTTTTTTTTCTTCTTCGTATTCTGGGATGCAGCGATCAAATTTTTTCACATAAGTTACTGGATTTCGGGATAATGCATCCGCATTAACATTCATTTTTCCTGCCTTGTATAACATCTCAAAATCGTATTCTGCTAATTTTAATTTCCATCTTGTTACGCGAGAACAAGGATCGCTTGATTTTTGAAACCATAATAATGGTTTATGATCGGTAACAATTTTAAATCTCCTACCATAGAGAAAATGTCTAAAATGTAAAACACAATATACAATCGCAAGGGCCTCTTTATTATAAGTGTCGTATTTTACTTCATGTTCGTTTAAAGATCTTGACGCATAAGCAATGGGCATATCTTTACCAATTTCGCCTTGTGATAATATGCCGCCAATAGCATAACCGGATGCATCAGTTGTAAGAATAAAAGGTTTTTCAAAATCTGGTCTTTGTAGGAGTGGTTCTTCGCAAAGTTCATTTTTTAAAATTTCGAAAGCTACTTGTTGTTTATCTGTCCATTGAAAAGTTACGTCCTTTTTCAAAAGTTGTGTTAAAGGTCCAGATTTTTTAGAAAAATTATTAATGAATCTTCGATAATAACCGGCAAGTCCTAAAAATTGTTTTATATTTTTCACGTTTTTGGGAACTGGAAAATTTTTAACAGCAATTATCTTTTTCGGATCAGGTCGGACTCCATTTTTATCAATTATGTGTCCAAGATAAACTACTTCGGGTCTGAGAAATTCGCATTTATCTGGTTGCAACTTTAAATTCGCGTTACATAAACGAGACATAAAATTATCAAATTTTTGTTGATGTTCTTCAAGAGAATTTGCAAAAATTACTACGTCATCGAGATATACAAATAGATCTGTACCTATAAGACCGGATAGACAACAATTCATTAATCTTTGAAAACAACTTGGCGCGTTCTTTAAACCGAAAGGCATACGGTCAAATTCATAGTGACCATATGGGGTTGAGAAGGCTGTTTTGTGAGAATCTTTTGGACTCATTTTAATTTGATGAAAACCGGAAGCTAAGTCAAACACAGAGAAGTATTGCGCATTTCCAAGGGTCTCGAGCACTTCGTTTATATTCGGTAGCGGAAAAAAGTCGGTTATTGTTTTTTCATTTAATTTACGAAAGTCTAATACCATTCGCCATTTTTTATTTCCATGACTGTCATTTTTTTTAGGCACGATCCATACTGGTGTATTATATGGGGATTGAGAAGGTTTGATTATTTTATTTTTTAAAAGTTCACTTGTTTGTCTTAAAAGTTCTTCTTTATGCACTGGGGGAAATCTGTATTGTCGCGTGAATACTGGTTCGTCATCTTTAGTAGGGATGTTATGTTGGAGAACATTGGTAGCTGTTAAATATTCACCTGGTAAATGAAATCTTTCAGAATATTCCGCGATTAATGCTTCTACATGTTTTAATTCATCTGGTTTTAAATGATCTAAACGAAGTGAATCTAATATTTTTTCAATTCTTTCTTTACCCGTAATATTATAAAATCCAAATTGCTTATCGCACAAGGTTTCTGAATATACAAAATTGTCAAATAATTTTTCCGCGGTGTTATTTTCAATATTTATTTTATTATTTTTAATTTGATTTGTGTCAGAGGAGTTATTAAAAACTTCGTCATATTCTTGTAAAATTACTTTCGGAATTTGTATTTTTACTGAATTTGATAGTGTATTTGCTGCTTTTACGTATGCTTTACCATTATTATTTGTGACTATAGCGTTTCCTATGTAAACTCCAGGTTCAGTATTTAAAAGTGGAACATATCCTTCTTTTAAATTAGAATTTTCAACAAATAAAAATATGTCAGATATTGATCGAGGTGGGAGAGTAATAAAATTTCTTGATGCGAAATAGAACATTTTTCCTTTGACTTCTAAACATTTTTCAGCATAATTAATTTTGACATTATTATCTGTAAAATATTCTGATCCTAAAACTCCATCTTCTTCTATGGGAACTTCATTAGGTATTATGTTAAAAGTTGTGGGATAACCGAAAATATTCAATTTTGTTTGTCCTAATGTGTGTACTGGGTGTTCATTTATACCTGTTAATTGAATTTTCTTTAATTTATTTAAAGTCATTGTAGAATCAAGCATTTTTTCTTTTAAAAGATTTAACCCTGCTCCTGTATCAATCATTAAATGAAGGGGTTTAGAAACTGTATTAACATAAATAGATGGTATCATATTTCCTTTAGTACAATTGATTTGAATGGTTTCTAAATGTTCAGATATTTGCTTTTTAGGCACGCTTTTTCTGTTAGCACCTGTCCCATCGTACCCGACATGGGAAGGTATTATTCGTTTCCCTGGTTCATTAAAGTGGATGATCGATACTGTTGACCTTGATTATAATTATTATATTCTCTTTTTCTGCAATTTTTAATAACATGCCCACGATTTTTGCAATATTTACAAGTAACATTAAAAAATCTGTTTTGTTGATTAGTACGGAAATCATTTTTATTTGGAAATTGTGAGTTTGTTCTATTATGTAAATTTTGGGGAAAACCCGAGAATCGTAATTGTAAAGGGGAATGCTTTTGTTCACTAAACGAGGGGGACATCCCTCTTCTTAGATAATAGACAGGTGGTCTCTGCTTCATGCGGAATACGGAGCGCTGGTACCTATGCTGTGCTGAGTATTGATTTTTTTCTGACCTACGACAAGTGCGTGAAGTATGTCCTTCTACATTACAATTTTGACATACTATTATATCTGCACTAGCAAATGTAATTTTTGCATTATTTGGCCTACAAGAATTTTCTTTTCTAAGCTCTACAACCGCATTTAATTTTCGTTCTGCCTCTAATGCTTTGTTTGTTGTTTCTTTTAAAGTTATGCAATCTGGAATTCGAATTTCTAATTCTGGACGTAGCCCTCGACGAAAACAAGATATTATATCTACTTCTAAAGTTTCTAACATTGTTTTGGATAATTTACCGTCTTTACTCGATAATCTGTATGAGTCAAAAATCTGATCCGATAATTCTTTTACTCGATTCGCATACGATATGACACTTTCATTTTCCTTCATAAAAATATTTCCTAACTCTCCTTGCAATTGATAGATACTTTTATTTGGTAAATATATCTTCTTTAAATGAGCTTCTAACTCCAAAATTGTTTTAAAAATATTTCCCGATATTGATTTTCTAACTTCTCCTATTAACTTTCCACGAATTAATTTTACTAAATTTTCCTCCACTTGGGATGAATCTGGCAACATTAATTTTGCTTCATGGCAACCTTCTATAAATGAAACTACTGGAATATTTTTTCCATCGAACACAGGCACTAATTCTAACGCGTCGCGAAGAGATACTTGTTGATTATTAGGTAACGACATAACTAAGCTTTTTATTTCACTTTTGTATCACTTTCACTTAGAATTTTGATTTGTGTTTATGAGTGTAAATAAAAAAATTTAATAAAGAAATTTCTAGATTTGTTGGTTCAAGGATATTTTTCTCTCTCATTTATATATTTGAAATTATTTAAGGAAAAATGATTTTTTTTTATTTCTCTTTTTTTTTATCACAACAAATGATGCACCAAAAATTATACTGTTAATGCATCGATATTTATATTATTAGTTTAAATTCTCTTTTTTGTTCACAATGGACAATACACCAAAAATTATATTTTTAGTGCATAGATTTTAAATTTATATTCTCTTTCTTGTTCACAACGGCCGATGCACCAAAAATTATATTTTTAGTGCATAGATTTTAAATTTATATTCTCTTTCCTGTTCACAACGGCCGATGCACCAAAAATTATATTTTTAGTGCATAGATTTTAAATTTATATTCTCTTTCCTGTTCACAACGGCCGATGCACCAAAAATTATATTTCCTCTGTTACGTCTCAAATAGAGAAATAACTAAAGAAATAATATTTTATTTTATTTGTGGCCGCTCGGTGATTCAGTGAATTCCTGTTTCATTTACAGAGCAGAAGGCTCTGAGCTAAGGGTACAGGAAAGAAAGAGAATAGTGATTTTTAATGACAAGGTTACAAATTTATTTAGACAAACATTTAGAGTTATAAAATTGATCTTTGAGAGAGAGTATCCTGAAGCAACCATTCTTGAAATAAGGGGAAATCAGCATTCCACTGCAACAAGGAATGTAAAGGTTACTACAAATTTTTATAAGGAATTAGGAAGGATTTAGATAAAAAGTATTACAACTTACCTTGAAAATTTAGATGTAAGATGTATGAAAAAGGACCACTGCTGTGTCCTAATTATGATAGGAACTTCTGGTACCAGATATAGTTTGAGAGCTCACAGGAAGGTTGACGGGCCTTGGTGATGACCACAGGTCCGGAGTTCAGTTGATTGAATCAGCTCTTCTTGACGTAGAAACTTTTAATACTTGACACAGAGATTCTTCTAAGTCGAACTTGAGTATGAAATCGAGCAGAGTAACAACGCTTGTACTAGATTTCGTATGTGAACTGGTACCAAATATGAAGTAGAAGTAACGTGTATGATAAAAAGTTCTGAACTGGTAGATGTTACACGTATGAAGATGATTTGAGAACTAGTAGATGTTATACGTATGAAGATGTTTTGAGAACTGGTTGATGTTATACGTATGAAGAGGATTCCAGAACTGGTTGATGTTATACGTATGAAGAGGATTCCAGAACTGATCTCTCCATGAAAATGTAGCCCTTTTATACTGAGTTTTCGTAAGAGAATAGATAAAATTTTATTGTCCTACTATATATTTTCACCCTAATTTTGGAAGTCAAAGTTCAGTCCTTCTCTCTCAGTTGAACGTAAAAAGGGGGGTGTGAACCAGCTTCTTCAAGATACAAAAAGTATGACTATGATTATTCGCAGCTGTACTCTTCTAATGTGGTGATACCACAGGGGTTCGTCACATAGGATAATTGAAAAGAGCGCATTTATTACATCGTTTGATTTTAGCACATAGGGAAAATTAGAAAGGGATCATTTTGTTTTGTGGGGGTGTGAGCTCTTCTGGTATCATAAAAGATTTCTCGCTTCTATTTGTATGTATACAGAAATAGAAATACAGTAGATTGTCGTAGAAGGATACAAAACGCAGGGGTCTTTTATATATAAAAGAATGATGTTTAGTTGCGCGAAAAAGGGGCGGAAATTGAACATTTAAGAGAAAAGTATTTAGAGGCGTAACAAAAACACGTGTGTTTGTCGCAGAGACATATAACTCGGTATTGATTAAAAGGATTCTTATAATTATGAATGTAAAAGTTACGGTGACGTGACAACAGAGATTAAGTTTCTGCTTATTAATTACTAACGAGGATACGTATAGAAAGAAAAACTTTTTTCTATGTACTTTTATAATGTTAAAATAATAGTGTAATCAAATAAAAACAATTTGGTGGGGTTTTGATGTAAAAAAAAATTATTAAAAATACCGTTCGGATTTACCCCAGTTTTCCAATTTTCTTGGGTAAATACGAACGGTCTGATATTATTAATATAATTTTACAGAAGGCAAAAATCAAATATAGTTTCTGTTCTAGTATTCATAACAAACAATTATAAATAATAAAATGAATTTTTAGCTTCTTTTTCTTCAAATACGAGACAAAATACTGAAAGAGTGTCATCTTTGATTTTCAATCTTTTTTGCAATACTCGTTATCTTTGTTTATGCTGTTGCTAATTAACAAACAAAAAATGGGATAATACTTAGAATCTCTTCAAGAGGATCTGAGGTAAAAATTCTCATATCGAACTTATTTTTAAAAATTTTAATTAAGCTGAAATAATTAGCGTTCGGATTTACCCCCCGTTCGGATTTACCCCGGCTGACCCTATCATTATTTTTTAGACGAATTTTCATTTTTCGAATTAACATATTTGTAGAATTTCATTGAATTTCATTAATTCTCAATTTTATTCTTTCAGATGAATTTTCATTTGTTCCAATTATTATTTGATATAATTTCCATATATAATCGATTTTTCATACTACAGAATTTTTACTTAACCGAAAAATTGTTTCTAACAGAATTTTTAATTGATATAGAATTTTTATTTGTCCGAAATTGCAAATGGCCGAATAAACATAATCAATTTCGGCGCTCTTTTTAAAATCCACTAATCATCACGATTTTTTTGACAATCGCATTTGATTGGTGAATTTTAAACATCGCTTCAAAATCGATTGTTTATTCAAACATTTGCAATTTCGGACGCGAATGAAAATTCCGCGGTTTAAAAATTCTATCTATTGAAAATTCGTACAAATAAAAATTCGCGAATGCTAAAAATTTTTGTTAAGTAAATAAATTCGTTAAATAGGAATTCTGTTAATTGGTATATAATTCGTAAAATTAAAATTCGTCTAAAAAATAATTTTTTCTAATAAAATTCTATTTAAAATAAAAAAAAAAAGTGTCATCAGCTTGTTGTAAATTTACAAGCTGGAAAATTAGAAAACTATATACATAACCTTAAAATTGTTTTTTATTTTATAAATTAAATTAACTTATAATTTTCTTATGCATATAACTTAATTACTAAAGTATTACAAAATGAAAATATATATAGACAGTTTTAAAAAATTCAAAATGTCGGATCAAATATGGCGGAAAAATTAAAAAATTAATTGAATTTGCTTGAAATTTGTTTTTTGATGGGTTTTCGGACTCGCTGAATACGAATTCGATGTTAGATTTTCAAAATTCAAAATGGTGGTTCCAATATATGTCGGAAAAAATTAAAAAAATTGATTCAATTCGCTTGAAACTATTGTTACTCGGGAGATTTTGGACTCGCTGCGAAAACGAATCCGATGTTAGTTTTTTCAAAATTCAAAATGGCAGAGCCAATATAGTCGACAATTTAAAAAAAAAAAAATGATTTTTAAAACAATTGTCGCGGCTATATATTGCGGCTCCGACATTTTAAATTTTGAAAAACTGACCTCAGATTCGTGTTCAGCGAGTCCAAAAAAATCTGCAGTAGTAACAATATAAGGTCAATAAGTTTCAAGCGAATTGAATCAATCCTAACCTAAAAATTCTATTATATTTAATTTCGTTACACTGAAAAAAGGATTTGGTTTTGACAACCAAACGTTTGGTTTGTATTTATAAGCAACCAAATTTTTTTTGTTGAATCAACAAAATTTTAATTGTCTCAATCAAAATTTGTTTGACACAACCAAAATTTAGAAAAAAAAGGATTTTTGTTGTCCTAACTAAAGTTTGATTGGGACAACCAAAATTTTGGTTGCTTATAAATACCAACCAAACGTTTGGTTGTCAATACCAAACCCTTTTTTCAGTGTAATTTCTCAACTTTAAGAAAAAAACTTTTTATTAGGGCTATATATATATATTCTTAAAAATAAAAAACATAACAAAATAGTATAAAATAACATTTTTCGTTTTCCAAGTTGTACTAAATAATATTAATAAAAAAAAATTAACTATTTGTGGAAAAAAATGGTCTAAAATTTTTATTTTATTAAAATAATATTAACTCCATTTGTACAATACAATAATTATCACAATAAATTTTTGTGTCAATATGATACCGACTCCATTTTGAAGGTTTTTTCTCTGATATGATATAACGATTTGTTTATGAACTATATAAAAATCTCAGTAGATTTATAATATACTATATATATATAGAATCGAATGATTTCTCTTTAACCAAAGAGAAAAGTCATCGCCGGCGTCTACTCTCGTTTCAGTGCTTTAATTAATTCCATCATCAATCTCTCGAAATTAAAACGATGCCTCTCGCGTATATATATACATATAAACCCTCGAGTTCTGTGTTCAACTTACAATTAGAAATGTTGTGTTGATAATAAATCGTTTTCAGATGTCAAAAGGGAGTTTTTCTTCCACGTCACTGAGCTTACTGCAAAAGATGTTTCAATCGTCAATCCATATATATATATATATGTGTTGAATTAAAACATTAACATAAAACTCGTACATATAATACATAAATATATATACATAAATACGAGAATAATGGAATAAGAATTATATACAATATGAAAGAAAATAAGAGATGATTCTTGACTGGTTGTTTGTAAGGATGAAAAATTAAGCTTGGTACACTATAACGCGCGCCTTATATTATTCTTTAGAAATGGCTCCTTATTTTTTTTTTCTTTTTTCCATCTCATCTGCGCTACGGCGGACACATAGACCTATGTTCCATTCTATGTCTTCAATAATTCTATACCTGGTTCAAATTGAAACCGTGTATTTATATATACTTGGAGAAAATTTTGCAATCTCATCACTTCTTATATTCTGAAAACTTACTTTTTTCTGAACCATAATGATTCTTTGGAAAAATATGTGGCATTTTAAAAAATTCTTCACACCTAAAATTTATATATACGCAATAAGCTCTATGGAATTTCTTTTTAAACTCTTCATTTTCGTCAAGAATTTAAACTTCTATAAGAAAAATTGCAGAATATTTTTTTTTAATTGATACATCTTTTATTTAATCCTTACACTAAATGAAATGGTATGACGGATACAGATGAAAAAGTAATAAGAGGTTATAGGATTACTCAACTTTATGTATGAATCGAATTTTTAAATGACAGAAATTCCAATTTACCGAATTTTTAAGACGCTGAATTTTCATTTATCCAAAATTTCAAATGGCCAACGAACAAACAATTAACAGAAAGAATTATGGGCGCAAGTTTTAAAATTGACCAATCACGATTTTTTTTTTTTTTTTTTTTGATTATTTCTAATTGGTTAATTTCAAAAATTATACGCCAAAATCTTTCGGTTGATTGTTTATTCGGCCTTTTGTAATTTCGGACAAATTAAAATTCGGTGAATTGAAATTTCTGTTATTTAAAAATTCAAATTTAAAATCATCTCCAAACGATACATGAAAAATAATTTATTTAGGTTAAGAATCATGTCAAAATATTATTATTCTTTGTTACAGAGTGGGGAACTAGAATGGTTGATTTTCATTGTCACTACTCGCCATTTGTCATAATTCTTGTCAACTACCGCACCCTGCTTTAGTGAAAAAAGTAAAAGTTACTATAAAGTTACTAAATTTTCACTCGAGCAGGGTGTGGTAGTTTAACTAGAATTATATGACAAATGGCGAGTGGGGACAATTGGAAACCAACCAAATAGAGAAAAGCAGGGTGAGGCAGGTGGCAAAAATATAAACAAAAAAAAAATGCGTCATATTTCGGACGTTCTACTGAAATTCCAGTTGAAATTTACATACGCCCATTCTAAACTAACCCTTAAGTTTAAATCACAGATTCACAGAAAATTAAAAGGCATTAAAATAAGCTGCAACGCTTTTTATTTTAATCCAATTTTGCTTATTTTAATACCAAAATGAATTAAAATAAGCAAAATTGGATTAAAATAATAAGTGTTGCAGCTTATTTTAATGCCTTTTAATTTTCTGTGTTATAATTTTCATTTAAACAATTAATATATTTCAAAATGAAAGTGATATAAATATTTTTCATAAATATTAAAAATAAAACTTACAAATTGTCTTAAATTACACAGTAAAAACAAAGTCTTAAACCGTTTACACCTTAAATTAAGCCCATATATTTTGCATAAGTCTGTCCTTTTTTAATTGGTCTGACTCCGTTTACACCTTAAATTCAGCCTAAAAAAAAGGCTGAAATCAAGATTTCTTTTTTAGTGTGTAAACAAAATCCTAACCTCAATTTTGTGCCTGCATTTCTCATACCATGACAGTATTATTTATAATTCTGCTAATAGTTTTTACGATAATTTTCGTCAATGTTGGCGAAAAATCGGATTTGTCTATATAACGAGGCAGAAAAAAATTTGTTTCAACAAACATGTGTCAGAAACATTTCACAATAAATATATATATATACAAGAAATTGTTAAATATTCTTCCGGTACCTACATATAGAAATCCAAATAGATTGTTGATTAACTGCAAATATTTTTGTGTTTTGTAACAATTTCTCAAGTGTTCAGAGGGAATGGAATTTCCTTTTTGAAAACGTGAAATAATTGAGTGTGAAGGACAAAAAGTTAAACAGAAAATACATGAGAAATTTAATATGCACATGTATATATATATATATATATATATATATATATATATATAGGAGTAGCGCATAAGCGGAAGGCATATGTCCTGGTTGAGGATCGTGTTGGTTTAGGATAGATATGTATCAGAAGAAGTCGGTTGAGGTCAACCTGTCACCTGAAGCACCATTAGGCCTCTTTAGACACCCTTTACTACCAACCTTCAACCTGTCATTATTGCATCAGGTGATTTTTTGTTCCAAGTCTTTTCTTGAAAAAGTCTGAATATACAAGATAAGAAACTTTGTTACGCCCACCAATCAGTGTGCTTTTCAATTGTCAGTTGATTAAGTCTCGCGCACATATATATAATATATATATATATGATTTTATATTCTCTTATATAAAAGAAAAAAGTGCAAAATTATCGCTATATAACATTAATGAAAAACAATTTATAGTAAAAAGACGAATTATTAAACGAAAAGTCACTTTTCAATCTTTTTTCAACACACTGGGTTATTTAGACCCAGAATGAATATATTTGAGAATAATTTGTCATTGTTTCAATATTGAAAGACTACCGCACTGAGAAAAATATGCTATTGAATCAACAGCATTTCTGCTAAAAATATACCTAGATAAAAATTATTGATTCAAAAACATATATGCTGTAGAATCTAAATTCTATAATAGCTAAGATTTTGAATCAATAATTTTTATGCAGGAATAAAAATAGAAAAATAAATAATTGATAATAATATATATTAGTTTGAAAAGAAACAAGGTCAGTTTGTTTCCGGTCAATCTCATGATCTTAAAATTCAATATCACGAAGCGGAAAGGGTGTCATGATTATGTTAAAATTCCTCACGAGTCATGACAACTTGTAATTTCGGGTTAAATCGCTAAACATCGAATCATCTAAACAAGTGTCAGTGACATGAAAAGTCATTGAACTAGATGCATTATCATTTAACTGTATATACATACTTATCATTCAATTTGACAATATATATATATATATATATATATATATATATATGTATTTTAAAACAAATATATTAATTTCATTTTTTCAAATATTTATTTATTTATTCATATCAGCGGAGAAGGAATGTACATATATATATACACTGAGAAAAATATGCTATTGAATCAATAGGATTTCTGCCAAAGGTATAAAAATTATTGATTTAAAAGCATATGCTGTAGAATTTATAAAATATTTTACAAATTTTTATAGCATATGCTTTTGAATCAATAATTTTTATACCTTTGGCAGAAATGTTGTTGATTTAATAGCATATTTTTCTGTGTATATATTTATTTCAGAGCTAAATAAATATTTTATTTGTTTTAAATAAATTTTATTTGTATTCAATAAATTTTATTTGTTTCGATAAAATTTTATTTCTTTCAAATTAATTTCATTTGCTTTAAATAAAAAATTTATTTGCTCCAAACAAAAAAAAAAAATTTATTTAATTCAAATAAATTATGTGCCATGTTAACCGGTAAAAAAAGAATTTTTTCTCTATACATATTCATACTTTTATATGTAATTCAAATTTTTTCCAAATATTAGAATTTATAAGTTGATAAATTTTCATAAATTATACCCGAAAATTGATTTTTTTTTTTTTTTTGCTAATATATTTTTAAATTTGACTAAATATATATTATTTTCGTTTGCAATTATATATATATAAATGAATGCTATATGCATTTTTAACGCCAATATATTTAAATGCAGATATTATATATATATATGTATACAATAGGAAAAATGTGAATTTCCCCATTTCAAAAAGAATGGGTAGTTAAACATTTTTCTCAGGATCAAATTGAAGGATCTTTGGTTTTTCCCAAAGCTCTGACGCGTCTAAATGTCCGCCGCGTGGATGAAGATCAAGCGATTTTGAACCTCGTAAACCCCATACTTAGTAACACTCTGTATATCAAGGATCCTTATGTTGTAAGAGTAGATTTTATCTATATAATATAACCTAGACTAGAAGAGATCGCGGCGTTCTTTTTGCTTGACCTTTCTCTCTCTCTATATATATATACACACGCTTGCTCATCTGCACAAACTGTCCAATAAACTAGCCATGCTTATTGGATATACTTATATATATATATATACCTCCCGCTTATAACAGAAGATATATATTTATTATTTATGAGGTATGGTGTTGATCCATGAACGTTTATGACTGTAGGTCGCGCATTTCTTCCTCATGTCATGTAAAAATATACCTCAGGCGAAAAAATGTATTTTATCTTTACAAAAATGCATAGTTTTTTTCTCTTTCTTCAAAAATCAGGCTTAAATCTTCTCTGAAAAATTAATTAATATAGTTCCAATTTTTAGTGGATCATTGTTTTGTAAGGAAAAAATTTTATTTTTATAGATTAAGTTGTGATTATTATTGCGAATTTTTAGTAAAATATACTCTTTAAATTATTAATCGAATCAGTGAGATTTTAATCCTTAACTGATGGCACAATTCGAACGTAAATGGCACAACAGGTCTGCTGGACCCATAACGTATTTAAACGTGTATTGTACAGCCGGTATTGAATATTTTTGCACAAAAATTTAATCTGAGGTAGCTTATGATGTGTTTTTTAAAATGTAATTAGTTTTACAGGGACTAATTTATTTTAAGTTAATTTTAAAAAAATTGCGTGTTTTTATACTTAAAAATTTATGAGTTATTTAAATTTTAATGACTTAAAAATTAAAGGTTATGATGTATTATTATTTAAGGAAAAAATTACCACAACAGCAGAATTTGCAAAAAAAGGTATATATTTTGCAGAATAAAATTTGACTTTTTAGGTTAAAATTAAAAATTTATAATTATTAATGTTTGAAGCTAATTTATTCTTTTTTATCGAATTAGTTAGTATCAAAAAACTTAGAAAATTACCAAGAATATATGTCAAACTAATATATTAAAATATAAAAAATATTCAAAAGCTACAAGCATATTCAATTAATTTATTGAGCTCGAAAAAATGCTCGTGTCTATATTGGACCCATGGCGCACTACTGATCCAGAATAAAATATTTAAAGATTCAGTTTTAGCCGACGATGTCGGAAAAATTTACCCTCTAAGCATGACTCGACGGCTACCGAGAGGTTCATGTCGACAACCTGAAGACTCAAAACTGCAAACTAAATACGTATACATATATATATATATATATATAGCGTAAGTCATAGTATATGAGCCGGCAACAATGCTCATTGACGGCCGCACCAAGTCACTTTTACACGCAGTGACTAGTATACTGATTTTATATTTTTTTTCCTGGGTCTCTGACCTAATTTAACAAAGTCACTCTACATGAGTGTCAAAATAAGTCACTGGTTCAAGAACCATAACACATCATCAGGATGTGCGATGATATAAACTCTTTACTTATTTACATATTTCATGTATCAATTTCATTATTATATACTCTGACTCAAAATAACACTAATTTAAAAGTATCAAATTGATACATAAAAATATCAAATTAATACAATTTTTTATATTAATTTGATATTTTTGGTATCAATTTGATATACTTTTAAATTAGTGCATAAGTTTTTATGAAGATAAACTGTCAAATTATATAGATTATGTTCTAAATTGTAATATTCTGATATTGGTAGCACTGCCGTAATTTCTATTAATAAAAAAATAGTACATTATGATACAAGTTAACGCGGATTCTATATAGAGTATTTAAACGTGATGTCGCATCTTCCCTATCCAGATGGTAATTTTGCGCAAATATTTATTTTACCGACACAATGTATAGGAAACAGTAACAATTTTTAAACTTAGCGCCATTAAATTAGCGTTTCGTATTATATGGTTGGCATTTCATAATATTCATAACCTAAAAATATTGTTATTTAATTTCGCTAATTTTGTTGGTTTCCATTGTCCCCACTCGCCATTTGTCATAATTGTCGTCAACTATACCGCACACTGTTCTATAGTAAAAATTTAGTGACTTTATTGTTAGAATTAAAAGTTACTATAAAGTTACTAAATTTTTACTATATAGCAGGGTGCGGAAGTTGACGAGAATTATGACAAATGGCGAGTGGGGACAATGGAAACCAACCATTTTCTTAAATCGCAGCTTCAGGAAGCATATTTTTTAAAAAATAATATGTTTGTTAAAAATGAATTATTTTATTTATTATACTTATTCAGAAGCAAAAACCAGGATTATACCTAGATTTTTCCAAAGAATTTTCACGTGCATGTCAAGTTTTCGAGATTTTCTAACCTAAAAGTACAAAAAAGACGTTTTCTTTGCATATTTGAGGTCATGTAACATCAAGAGATATTTTTTTTTCAAAAAAATCGTTACAGCATTAGAAAGTACAATGTTCGTTTTCCCTTTAAAATCTATTTACTTTTAAAAATATATTTATTTGGCTCTGAGTTATATCACTATTTGAATTTTCTGAATTTGGTGCGAATTTTCCAATATTCGTAAACTGAGTATAGTATCAGAAAATTCAAATGACGATAACTCAGAGCCTAATAAAAAATTTTTAAAGTAAATACATTTTAAAGGGAAAGAACAATAAGCAGATGCTGTAACGACATATTTTTGAAATAAAAATTATATCTCTTGATGTTACATGACCTCAAATATAGTTAAAAAAAACGTCTTTTTTTGCACTTTCAGGTATATCTCGAAAACCTGTCGTGTTGGGTCAATTCTGAGGTCAGATTCGAATTCAGCACGTCAAAATGCTTCGGAAAAGTGTTGTCTGGTTCTTATTGGTTCTCAGGTATAGACCAAAAATTTTGTCAACCGTTATTATAATGAAAGATAATTTTGCTTAAAGTAGCCGAGGTTTATGTTTATAAACTAAACCTTGTATTAAGTGTAAAAAAGAAGAATTATTTACACGACCTACTTTTAAAACATATGCGTATAATTTTAATAAAAAAAAAAAAAAGATATATATATATAAACATGCGATATCAAATTGATTGTATTAATTTCCAAAGTCACGAAATATTTTTAAAATTATCATTTTCACACAGAATTTTTGAGCCGATTGTATAAGAATCAACAATAATTTTTTTGTTTACTCAGTGAGAAAGAATAAAATAATATTTAACGCATAATCCGCAAAATCAGTGCATATAGTAAATCTTAACATTCGATTGTTTTAAAACACAGAAAATTAAAAGGCATTAAAATAAGCTGCAACGCTTATTATTTTAATCCAATTTTGCTTATTTTAATTCATTTTGGTATTAAAATAAGCAAAATTGGATTAAAATAATAAGCGTTGCAGCTTATTTTAATGCCTTTTAATTTTCTGTGAAAATATTTCGAATCAGCAAAAAAATATTCTTTTCTTTCCAAAAGTACATTGCCTATAATTTCTTTAAATATCTTTTGGGTGCAACAGTTTTTACTTCTCTCTTCACTATATGTATATATATGTATATATGGTTTCAAGATGCGATTTCAACTGATTGAGATGTCTTATAGTTGTCACATGCGGTCACAGTGAGTTTTTAATTTATATACAATATATTTGAAAAAGTTGACGAAATCCGAAAAATGGATTTACGTCACGTACGACTGCGCGTGTCTCCTTCTGAACGTATATTATATTCTTTTGAAAGAAAAAAATCCCCGGATAAGAGTATAGTGCGACGATTGGCCAATTGTACTATCCTCTATAACGCATCGTTAGAAAACGATCCCACAATGTATTGGAAAAGCACAAGTTCATGCAGCTTCTATTATTTACCAGGTTTATATATATATATGTATATAAGCGGAGTTATAACTTCCTCTATATATATAGGTGCGTTCTTCTAGGACGGTTCCAGAAGATCAAGCTCACATTGTTGCGTTATACTTTTGTTGCGGCCGTTGTATTTTCCCCGACCGATGAGAGCTAGAATGATTTGCACTTACTGGTTAATAAATCAGATCCTCCCATCGCATACCATTCACTATTAGAATCCAGCCTCCTTCGCCACACGATACGAAATAACTTTAAACTTCATTTTCGATACCCAAGATTTTCCCATAATCTTATATGTATAGTAAAAAAAAAAAAAAATACAGTCGATGAACACTTTTTTTAAATCTGTATTTATAGGTTAAGTGCTTTCAATTGTCGATAATAACAATTGACTAGAATAGTAATCAAATGTCATAACCTAGAAAAAAAGTGGCGCGAAATTTAAAAATCTTTCTATTACTCAATTTTTACAATTCATATTGTTTTTTTAAATTTTCAATTAAAATATCTATTTTAAACAACCAAGATTTGGAATATTCATTAGAAATATTAAATAATTTTTACTATAGTTTTCAAAGGTTAAAATAACATCGCTGTATTACCTATATATTAGCCGATGGATAACACAGGCCAACACTGATTTTGGTGCAGAAAATGTCAGACCTGTTTTTGTTAGGTTTCTATTAGCTCTAGTTTTTGAGAAAAACGGTTTGAAAATGTTCAAAAATCGCGTTTTTGGCTAATTTTGAGTACCTCTAGCACTGAAATAAAAGATCGTAGAACCTTCCACTTTTGGGCTTAAATTGAAGCTTAATGTTTCAACTATTATCCCCAAAAGTAACCTATGTTGCACCATAACCTCAAAGTCATTTGTTATCATTTTTTGATTCGCAAATATTACTTTTGTAAAAGTTTGTACCTCTAGCAAAGAAAAAAGGGTCATAGAACCTTTTATTTGAACTTAAAATAAAGTTTGAACTTTAGACTACAAGCCCTAAAAATTATATTATTCACTAATAACCTCAAAATTGTTGGTAACCAGTATTTAACTACAGAAACTATTTGGTAATATTTAAATAACTCTATAGTCAATAAAACCAAAGGTGAGTGAATCTTCTTGTTGGGCTTCAATTCAATTTATCCCTTGAGTGTATATAGTTCATAAAAATTACATTGCTGCACCTTAACCTCAAGGACTAGAGGTACGCTCTCAAACTTTTACAAAATTAATATTTGCGAATCAAAAAATAGATAAAAAATGACTTTGAGGTTATGATGCAACATAGGTCATTTTTGGGAATAATATAGTTGAAACATTATAAGCTTCAATTTAAGCCCAAGTGGAAGGTTCTGCGACCTTTTGTTTCAGTGCTAGAGGTATACTTAAAGTTAGCCAAAAACGCGATTTTTGAACATTTTAAACACGTTTTTCTCAAAAACTACAGCTGATAGGAAATTTTCGTTTACGGATTCGTGTTCAGCATGAAAAAACCTATCAGAAACAGTAGGTCTGACATTTGCCGAACCAAAAAAGTTTAATAATTTTGTTGGCCTGTGTAATAAAATAACTAAATTTAATTAAAATAATTGAATAAAAAAATGTAATAATTCGATGTTCTACTAAAAGAAAATGTATAGTATTAAAAATATAGTCATTCTAAGTTATATACATATATAGAAAAACAAGTAAAATATATATATATGTCAGCCGATTTGAAAGGTATATATATATACATATATACAAATATAGTGATGATCGATTCCTAAAATAACATTATTTTATCCTTGACTTATATATTATTCACGCTTACACGCACATATGTTTTTATATCAAACACATTATTCTTAATTCGGGTCGAATTAATTATTTAACATATATTCATATTATGTATTTTTTGTATATATTAATTTAATGAAATATTTGAGTTTTCAAGGTATTTGACTTAATATTATATCGATCTGCAAAAAATATTAATTTTCCAATATCTTATAAGTAAAATTTTTTTTCCCCCTAACGTGAGAAGAACCGTAAAATTAGAGAATTGAAAAACGTTTCGGTTTGGTGAACGCGAGCAAACCATGTCAGGCCCTTGCACATTAAATTTTATACCGCACGGCTGAAGATGATAGAGATATATATACATATATCAAAGAAAATTTATTTCTTCCAAAAGGTCCAGAAATAATAGAATTAGAAATTTTTATTGTGATTGAGTAAATTTTTAAAAATTAAGACTGATATTGCTTATCACAGATCCGGAAATAATAAAAAGAATATATAATTTCCGGAGTATACTTTACGAATAATTTAGATTTTATTTTTTATCGTAAAAGTTAATTTAATATTTTGTCCCTGTAGAAAAATTACTATATTTGAATCAGTAACTGACTCTGTACTCTCAAATTAATTATTTTTAATTAATTAATACTAAAACAAATTTAAAAAGTGTGTCCTATATATTAACAATAGTCCACTGTTCATTGAAATTGAAAATATGTTTAAATATTTTTTCCGACATAGATTTTAAAATGAAAAAAATTGATGTTTGTCAAAAATCAATAAATAAAAGTCATAAATAACGAAAGGTATATATATAATATTAGTCAAAAAAAAAAAGAAAGGGACACAAGATGAATTTTAAGAATTTTTGTCGAGTCAGATCGCATCACATTACAGATATAAATTCTTCAAGTACACTTTTCCCATTAGCGGTGATCAACAAAAAGATCTGATACACTTCGTGGTGGTCAGGTATATAACGATATGAACGCAAGCATAAAACTTCACTCGAAGCGCAAGTGGTGACATATGAATAAAAGGTATCAATATAGACGGCATTTGACAGGATTTAGATTTTATCTTTTAACAGCAGTGGTTTACAATCATTTTATCTTCAATTCAATTCTGATTCGCGAATCACGTGCAAATATACACGGAAAGAAAGTTTGTAGCAATATTTGATATTATGGTGTTACTTTTTAGTATATTTGGTTACAATTGCGGAACATTTTGGCATGATAACGATTTTCGATACTATTTTTAAGAATGATTGAGATTAAAATAAGAATATTTAATACGAGGGGCTGTTCACTGAAAATCCAATTGAACAATATTTGAGAATTCATTAAAGATTTTTAAGGATTGCTAGTCATTTTTGTAATTCCTATTTTGAAATTAAGGGAAATAGTGCTTTAATTTTATTTGAAGTAATTACTTGCAAGAGTAAGATTGCAAGAAAAATAGATTAATTGTATAATTCGCCGCCGAATTCGCTCGTATGTCTCCGTAACCATTCGTGACTCGCAACAATTCTTACTGCATGATTTAGAATTTTACTGGAATCGACAAGATTTGTTTGGATTCGCATAGTATTCGACAAATTCGAACGTCCTTTTCAATAATCGTCGGTAATCTCCAATTAAAATACAATATATTCAGAATCAAGAGATTTACATTTTCTTATGTTAATTGATGAATATTCGGAAGATACCTAGTATATTCTCTACATTACAAATCGGGTATTCGAGAGTGATCAGCCCCTCGATTTAATATAGTTGGAATGAAAATTTGATATAATATTTACGAAATCTGAAATCTTTTTATTGAAACACAAAAATGTCAAATTTTAATAAGCTCTTTATCAATTTTTCTAACCAAATATTTCAAATTTCGTAATTAGAATTGTATAAAATGATATAATTATTTTAGATTTTGATATATTTGATATGAAAATTGAAAAAGAAATATCAAAGTTAACGAGATTCGACGAAATTTGCCGAAGTTGAACGTTCGGAATTGCCCTATCCTCACCGAGTGGTAACGAAGACTGACGAAGCTCTTTAGACAAGCCCCTTTTTACCATTATCTTGATACAGACCTGAATTTCTTTTATATAATTAATTTCGAAGATTTTACAATAAATCAGTAAAAAAAATTGTTCTTCAAAAAATAATAAAATATTTAATTATTTCCCAATAAATAATGATTTTTATTTATATTTTTAAACATGTTTTAATATAATTTCACCTTTCTCATAAGCGGTGAAAAATATGTCTGGTTAGTATATAAGAATGGTCACATCAGTTTTTCACATGAGCGTAAATTTGTATATGAAGCGTTATTCTGCGAATGTTATACGTATTATCGTTAGTATAGGTTAGGAATAAAAATAAGCCAATCGATGTAAAACAATGCGGTGTATGTGTGTGTGTGTGCATTTAAAAGTTCATATCCTCGTCTATCCTCGAGATGAGAAAGAGATAAAACTTTGGCGTAGAATCTGTTGGTGTTTCTGTCGTCATCTGTCACGACTGAACCACTTCGAATTTTTAGTATAGTTTTAACAAATTTCGAAATAATCTTTCCAAATTTTCATATAAATTTAGTAAATAACGAAGTGCGCGTCGATTTAACTTACTTCTGGTTTTTCGTATAAATTTATCAATTTACGAAATAATAATTTCAATTTCTGGAATATATTTACTAAAAAGACTATTGGTAAAAATATACCGATTTTCGTTATCAAACCCAAATGTTCCGCGTTTGAAAAAGAGAATACTAAAATTTCCTATCAGATTTATCAAATATTGCTACTAAATTTCTTTCCGTGTACTCCAACGCAAAGTTTACTTATTACATACATATATACATATATGTTACGCTTCGAGAAATTTACGCAAAGAAATTTTAGGTTATGTTTGTACTTTTTAGAGTGATACTACAAAAAGATGATTATAATTCTTAATAAGCCACTAATAAGTGTTCCATTAGATCCAAAATATATATTAAAAACTGATTTTGGTTTTACATATAAAATTAGAAATAAATGTTTAATCAATCTAAAACTATCACTGAACATAACCTGCAATTTTTCTCTCTAAGGTCTCTATTCTAGTGGAACACGTCACATATTAATAAAAAAAATTTACTTTTCAAAGCTGATTTATAATAATTTGCGATATTAAACATAACCTAAAAATTGTTTACATCTAAGGTCCTTGAAGCTTGCGTCCTATCAATTGGAAAATTTAACTAATTTAAAAGCAAATAGTGAGTCATCGATTCAAAGTAGTTATTAAAAATTTAACTAATTCAAATTTAGAGAGTAGGGGAGAGTATGGGTCAAAACCGGGTACCTTTTTGGAATTCTCGGTTGACAAAGAATCTATCAAATAAATTAGTTCAAATCTCGTTGAAAATTCTTCCTTGAACATTAGAGAATGAGAAAATAAGGTCGATTGCATGAAAAAAAAATTTTTGATCAGATTTTTCAAAAAAAAATGCAAAGTACTCGGTGCCCCGATGGTAGGGCAAAACCGGGTACTATCAAGAAAATGTATAAATCATTGAATATTCTTTAACTTTTTGTTCAATTATTATTATATATCACTTAAATTATAGAAAATAATTAATATTCAATAAAGAGCCTCGGCAAAAAGTGCCCCTTTTTCGTACCTCGAATTTTGAAATTTTTTTTATGCCAAATGGTTACATATGATGACCCAATAATCACTGCAAAATTTCAAGATGAGCATGTGCCCCCTTTCCGAAATACAGGGGGTCAAAGCGGGCCATGTCCAAAATTAGAATATGCAATATAATCGAATAATAATGTTAAAAAAATCAGACCAAATGGTTCCCTTAAGATTTTCGTCTGCTGATTACGAATATGATGTCCGTTTTTAAAAATTCAAAATGGCGGATCCAATATGGAGGACGACATTTTTAAAAATCGATCCAATTGACTTGAAATCGATTTTCAAAAATGTCGTCCGCCATATTGGATCCACCATTTTGAATTTTTAAAAACGTACATTATATTCGTAATCAGCAGACGAAAATCTTAAGGGAACCATTTGGTCTGATTTTTTTTAACATTATTATTCGATTATATTGCATATTCTAATTTTGGACATGGCCTGCTTTGACCCCCTGTATTTCGGAAAGGGGGCACATGCTCATCTTGAAATTTTGCAGGGATTATTGGGTCATCATATGTAACCATTTGGCATAAAAAAAGTTTCAAAATTCGAGGTACGAAAAAGGGGCATTTTTTGCATGGGGCTTGCCGAGGCTCTTTGATAGACTGTATCTCGGAAACTATTAGAGCTATTACATTCACAGAAAATTGTAAGGTATTAAAATAAGCTGCAACGCTTATTATTTTAATCCAATTTTGCTTATTTTAATACCAAAATGGATTAAAATAAGCAAAATTGGATTAAAAAAATAATAAGCGTTGCAGCTTATTTTAATGCCTTTTAATTTTCTGTGTTGTTCTTTTTTGCAAATTGTCAGGAATTTAGTCGGCTTTAACTTTCCTGTTGGTCATTTTTTTCAAAAAGCATTAGTTTGAAAGATATATTGAAAAAAATGAAAAATAGTGGATTTTGGCTAAAATCACAAAAAAAATGGAGTTTTTGCGGAAACTATATCTCAGTCAATTTTTGAGCTACATGGATCATTTTTTTTAAATAAAATTACTTAGAATTTTATACACTTTCTTTTTTATAATAACTATTTTTATGCTAAAATGTTCTGGAAGGCGGCAATTCGCAAAAAACTGATTTTTTGCACCTATTTCTTAAAAAAATTTTAGATACTGGTTGGAGTTATTGATCAATAAACGTTATAAACTTTACGAAGTTTTGAAGTGCATCCCTTTTTGATAAGTATAATCGATTTTGAATAATAATTAAATTTTCTCGCATCAAGCTCAATATTTAATTTACGAAAACTCAACTACTTTAATTTATTGATGAAGCAATAAAAAAATGATTCGATGCAAAACTTGGAGAGATCGTCAATCTAATTAACTTTCAAAACAAGTTGAATTACTTTACGAATGAATATATTAATATGGAACAAAATTTCTCAAGTGATCCAATAGGAAAATAGGTAACATTGGATTTTTTTTAAATTATAACTTTTGTATAAAAGAGTAAAAAAATTTTTTTAATCTACATGTTTTTGAAAAGTTTTATCCTGCTTTTTCCAATGGTGCAAATTATTTTTTTATATTTGAAATTTACCTTTTTTTTAAAATCAGAAATATTTTTGAATTTCAGGAATTATTCGAATTTCCTAGTGATTATTCATAGGATATTCCATGAACTAATAAAATTATAACAGAAGTGTAACGACTTTTCAAAATGTCATTAAACCGGAAACACAGCATTTATGCAATTGAGAGTCCTTTATATACTGTAAACAAGAAATTTTTGAACCGGTTGGAATAGTAAAGAAGGGCGAAATAATCAAGAATATAATGTTTTATATATTTTTAATAAAGATTTACATTTAAAGACGGTTTAGTGCCGTTTTTAAAACAAAGATATATTATGAAGCTGAAGTACGCGACGTTTATGATAAACGATTTTTAAAGAAATAATTTTTTAAAATGAAAAATTCTATAATTTTTTACCTAAAAAATATTTCTTGTGGTTTTCATTAATCAACAAATTATACAAAAATATTTTTTAGGCAAAAAATTATAGAATTTTTCATTTTAAAAATTATTCCTTTAAAAATCGTTTATCATAAACGTTGAGTACTTCAGCTTCGTGATATATTCTGAAAATATTGTTACATAGAAGAAAATTATTATACTTTAAAAAAATATACAATATTTTCCTATAAATAATTTTTGCCTGCAATGAGCACATTTACACCGAAAGAGAACAACATAAATGTTACAAATATATATACGCAAAACGTGTGGAAATTAATCAGGATATTATTTTAACTTCTATGATTATTATTGTAAGCCTCTTATTGCACTTACTATTTGCAATACAATCGCTCAAAAGGCTCAGACATATCTTCACCATTAATTTTATTTTCATAATGAGAAACTGAATTTGCTACTTTAGCTAGCCAGTCATTATGGCTTATATAATAATGACTAGGGGACTGCATATTTAAAAAATGAATATTAGTTTGATCAATAAAAGTAAATTTTCCCCCCATAAATCTGAACTTAGTTGAAGGAAGAATTATGTAATGCTTGGAATGTGCATCAATGTTTTTCACATCAATGACTAAAAATGGATAATTCAGTATTATTTTAAAAAATTGCAAAGAGACAGGTATATGGGATTCATTTTCTTCAGATAAAATTTGATAATAATAATCCCATTCACTACTGTCTTCATTGCAATAAAGAAATGCATTAGTTGAAATGATTCTACGCTTTAAATTAGTGGTTTTCTGAAAGACATTCGTTTTTTTGCAATACAGTATTATTTGCTTGTTTTCTGCTTTTTTAAATGAATCGTACTGTCGAATTGCTAAGCTATAAATAGCTTTTTTTATTCTCCAAACATCAGGAGTATCAATATCTGTGTTTGCATTAGGATTAGACAAAAAAATTCTTATCGCATAATAATCGTCAAAGGAAATAGTGTCGAATAGTTGATTAGCCATATAATCATTAAACGCAGATCCTGGGGGAATGTTTATTAAACTAATATCTTCTTGGCTATAAATATTTTCAATAAGTTCAATTGCTTTCCTTTGGTATAACCCAATTTCCACATACGAATAAAACCTTAATTTTTCATACAACTTAGGATTATTTAGCCACTGATTATCGTATGTTGAAGGAGCGAATCCAAATTTGTTGAGATCCTTCGCGAAAACAGATAACTTTATAAGTGTAGAAAAGCTATAATGTTTTAAAATGTGCATTGCAGTAGTCTTATTACATTTTTCAATAAACTGATTATCTATTAAATAATATCTATGATGAAAGAATTTAAAATACAGTTCTTTTCGATCAGTCGGAGAAAAATTAACTTTTGCCATTACTGGTTTCGTTATAAGTTTTGATGTTTTCGTGACAATTTCTGTTGTAATTATTCCCTGAAGAATTGGAATTGCAAGTTGCAACGATTCCTTAATAGCAAAACGGCTTGTACTTTGTCGAAGAAAATCTTTCGAAAATTCACTGCCAATACTTATTCCAAAACTGATAAAGTTTGTTAGAAGTGAAATAACAATTAGTGCATCTGTTGTATAGTAAAAGGCCTTTAATACCAAGTCGTCTACGTTTGAAATGTTTGCAAAATTTCGGAATAGATGCAAGTGTTTAGTATGTCCCAAATCCATTTCCTGTGATGAGAAATTCGCGTGCTGATGTATTACTGTATTGTCAATGGACAAAGTTAGACCTTTACTTCTATTATTAAAATTCCATGATTTATTATCGCAGAATTTTCTAAGACTTGTAAATTTCGGAACGTTTTTATCAAAGTTGTTTATGATCATCAAGAAAATCATCAAAAAAGGAAGAAAGATTACCATTTTGACATTGGCATTCATATTTGTTACCTTCTTTTTTTCCAATTTGGGAGAGATTAGTGAGCCACAGAAGCTGATGTTAATAAGGATAAAATGATCTGAAAAAAATTTTGAAATTCTAGTAATATATTTTTAAAATAAATGTTAAGGAAAATGCATCGACATTTTTGCACAAAAACTGAATAAATGTTGCTTTTTATTGAGATAAGATAAGAAAATGTCATATCTATCTTTAGTCGGGAATGATCAAAATTCGAAATTTTTATAACAATAAGAACTACCCAAATGAACTTGACAATGTAGATATTCATGTACATGTTCAGGTTTTAAAGAGTTATATAAAAACAATATTCAACAGTAATTTAGAAGAAAAGTAATTTTATCTTTATTTTTTTATACATAGTAAAGTCACAAAGAAAGAAGTTATTAACCCGTTAACGCCTAAAGGTTAACTTTTCGACTTGAATTTCAATTTCGTACAATTAGCAAAAAAAAAAAAAAAAAAAAATGTTTAAGTGTCAAACATACCGTTTTTAAACCTCCATGAAGTTGGCGTCGACGCTCAGTGCCGAAAATTGTTTTTTACAGGACGAAAAATGTCAAATTATTTTTTTTAAAAATATTTTCGGTCCAAATAATGCCTTGAGAAATTTTTTTCAAGGTATTATGTGGACCCAAAACCGTTTTAAAAATGATTTGATATTTTTGGTTATTATTTTTATGATTTTTATGATTATTTTTGGAAAAATAACTTTCAACGTTAAGCGTCGACGCCAACTTAATGGAGGGGTTTTTAATTATTTTTGAGGTCGCTCTTTCGAATGGCGTGGTTAAAATTTTCCGAAAATAACATTTAAATCCCCCGTTTCTTCAAAACACCCAAAAATTCAAGTTTTCGGCATGTTCAATTTATTTATTGCAATTCTTTCTATTTTATTGATTTCTACGTATCGTTTCGGCTATGAGAAACGTGTTCCCGATAGCTGTACTTAATGCATATGTGACGCACCGCGAGAAAAGGTACCTAAGCTCCCAAAATTTTTAGGTTATATTTTTGATTTTTGAAGTGAAAATACATAAAGAGGGTCAATTCCTTATACAATCTTTATACAAGTCATTTTGAATTTTTAAAATCTGACTTCAGATTCCTACACAGAAAATTATAAGGTATTAAAATAAGCTGCAACGCTTATTATTTTAATCCAATTTTGCTTATATTTTAATACCAAAATGGATTAAAATAATAAGCGTTGCAGCTTATTTTAATGCCTTTTAATTTTCTGTGTAATCAGCGACCCCGAAAACCTCCAAGTAACAAATTTCAAGCAAATTTAAGCAATTTAAAAAAGAATGTTCATACGTAATTTTCAAAATATTTTTGGCTTTCAGTCGCCATTTTAAATAGAAAGCTGAAAAAAACTAAAAATACGAATGCATATGTTTTAAGTATAGTTATCGGGAACTATTTTTACATGCTGAAAACTTGAATTTTTTTGTATGTTTTGAAGAAAAGGGGAGGCTAAAATATGTCATTTTTGGAAAATTTAAACCACGCCATTCGAAAGAGCGACATCAAAAATAGTTAAAAACGTAATGTTTGACAATTATAAATCTTTTTTCTGCTAATTGGACGAAATTGAAGTCTAAGTCGAAAAGTATCACATTTGGGCGTTAAAAAATAAGCCAAAAGTTTTTTGAACGTTCATATGAACGAAATTTTTTTTGCAACTTCTTCAAGTACGAATTTTATTATAAAATATTGTTCAAAATATCTAAAAAGAAGTTATTAATTTAATAATTATTTAATTTGCTGTTTTATTTAACATAGTCATCATAATTTTTAATAATTTATAGATTGAAAAAAATATTTCGTTCATATGAACGTTCAAAACTTTCGGCTAATGTTAAAGGGTTAAAAAAAAGAAAAAAATAATAGCCAAATAGTCACTAAAATAACATCACTTTAAAGCAGTTTTGAAATATAATTTTTTACAATTCTGTTAAATATAGTATTCAACTTTTTTCTATTTATTTATACCTACATATACTTATATATTTCAATATTATTCAATAATAGTGACATAATAATTATTATAATTCTTACCTTCCGCGAAAAAGTAGAATTTTCTTACTAACAAAAAATGTAGTTTGAAAGCCTTAGGTTTTTAAAAACTATATTTACGCATTTACTTTGTAATCTTAAAAAAAATAAAAAAATAAAATTTTATACCTTACTGTTTATTATAAAAACATGTATGGCGCGCATAAAAATGAATATTAAAAATTTTTGTATTTGTAAATTCAAATAAAAATAAGATTTTATTATTTTTTATCATTAATATTATTTCTACATTTTATTGTTTAGATTATTTCCAAATATAAAACTCAACAAAAATAATAAAAAATTGAACTATAATAGAATAATTATAAAAAATATTCTTCAGAATTGATCTAGATTAATACACTAGTCAGTTATAGAACCACAATAATATTGAATTTTAGGAAGTTCAACCCATTAACATAATCTCAAACTAAAAAGTAGTTTTTAACAGAACTAAAAATATATTTAAAATTTATTACACCCAAATTCGACAGATCCAATTGTAAAATTTTGGAAAAAAATTATTTTGAGTTAAAATTTGTTGTTAAATAATAATTAACAAACATTTTGTATTTTTTCTTAAAAGTTAGTAAACAATTTTAATTTTTATCCAATTTTTATAAACAATGGCTCATTTTTCTCTTTGAAAAAATTCTCTACAATTCTGATTTTGTGTTTTTGTTTAATAATCGTTTGTTTAAAAAATATAAAAAATAAAAATTTTTTTTGTTTATTAACTTTTGAACAAAATAATTTTTAATAAAATTTAACAAACAGAATTGTAGAAAATTTTTCAAAGAGCAAAATTAGCTATTGTTTGTAAGAATTGGATAAAAATTACAATTGTTTACTAACTTTTAAGAAAAAATACAAAATGTTTGTTAATTATTATTTAACAACAAATTTTAACTCAAAATAATTTTTTTCCAAAATTTTACAATTGGATCTGTCGAATTTGGGTGTAATAAATTTTAAATATATTTTTAGTTCTGTTAAAAACTACTTTTTAGTTTGAGATTATGTTAATGGGTTGAACTTCCTTAAGTTTGCATTTATTTGTGATTTGTGTAATCTAATTTTTGATACTGAAATTAATAAAATTGCATTATTCGTATTATTATTTTTCTTTACTACTACAATTTGAAAAGTCGTGACATTTCTACAATAATTTCATTAGTTTTTGAAAAGCTTTTTTGTAAAAAACAAACAATTTAAAAAAAATTTCATTTTCATTTTTAAGGAAGTCAGGCATATATTTTTAAATTTCTTTATGCTCATTTTGCTAGGGTAACGGGTATAGCGACAGACACCCTGAGCTTACTTTCAACTTTAAATGACATTTTATCGGAATTTACTAAAGATTTAGTTATAAAATAAATTTCAAATATAAAAGATTTATTATTTCTATATTATTATTATTTTTAACAGCAGGTATCATTCACTGTCAGGGTGTCGGTCACATGTATACCGTTTACCCAAAATAATTTTATAATTTTTTGCATCACTTATTGCATTATTAAATACGTCTGCCAATGCTGCTTAGAATTTTCACTCGTCATTTTAAAAAATATGCGTACAACGAAAAATCAAAAGGAGACACTGAACAAAATAAGTGATCAATAATTACGAAATTAATGTAAATACTTTTCGATTACTATTCGTTTGTTCGATTAATAGATATAATATTTTCTAAACTGTTTGTTTAAATCAATGCACGACTTACTATGATAAAATTTTCAATTTGTCTAAATCGTCTTGGGCAAAAACCGAAATGCCTAGGAAATTCCCGAAAATAACTAGGAAAAATCAAAATATATTATATATTAATAATGAATAACAGCAGTTAAATCTTTTAAAACGAAATTTTTCATATTTTTATTAATTTTTTATCATTTATTTATCGATATGGTAAATAACTGATATATCGAAAGTTAAACATAGATCTCGAAAAATATATGTCGTCGATTCTTTGGAGAAAAAATTTAAATATGTATAGTGTATAATGCATTTAAATTATATCCGATTTTGCCCCACCGTTTGATACCCGGTTTTGCCCCGTATTGCATTTTTTAACAAAATGTAAAATTCTCAGCTTATTGTTAATAATTTAACAATTATACTTTTACTGAAAATTATTCGTAAAAAAATACTGAAAAAGATGTTATATGAAACGAATATATCGACACAAAAAGTTTTATAAGTGATTTACTTTCGATAAAAAATGGATTTTCTTTTGACCTAAAATTTAAAAGTCGCATAAAATATAATAAATAAGTTTTTATATAGTGGTTATATAATTAAAATGATGTTGGTTGTAATATAAAAGATATATATATATGTAATAGGTGACACAAATGGAAATATACCTATCATGGAAAACTTGAGGTACCCGGTTTTGCCCCACTCTCCCCTATAGCTATAACATATTTGCTGTGACATGTAATTTTATTAACTATACAATAACTAAAAATTAGCTATATCGATATTATAGCAGCAAATATTTTTTCTCCGTGAAATAAATATATAACTTCAGTAATATTTAAAAAAAAATTATTATTTTAAAGTACTTTAAATGTGTGTCAAAACGATTTGGAATTTTATTACCTTTATATGTGCATCCTGAGCTGTATGTAATTTACATTAAGTACAAAGGGTACCTTAAGCCGATATAAGGTTATAAATCCCAAATATAATTCACTCGATCAGTTGCAATTCGTGCATTGACCTGTTTAAACGTGCGATCAACAGTGTACATAGTGTAAATTTTAGAGTGTTAAACTTTTTTTTTGTCATTTTAGTAGAATTTTTATTTCGGGAGTGTTCTAAATTTATTAATTATGATACCATATCACATTTTTAATCGTCCAAAATATATATATAAGTGACATACGTCGACTGCAGATTACAAAAGGTTAGAAATATATATATATATATTTATTGATTTTTAATACAGATACAATAAATATAAAAACTTAAAAATATTATTATAATTAAATATAAATAATTAATTTTTATTTGTCAGAATTCTTATTTACTCGAATTTTCATTTAACATAATAGGCATTTTAAAGAATTTTTATTGGGTAGAATTTCATTGCATACACAGAAAATTAAAAGGCATTAAAATAAGCTGCAACGCTTCTTATTTTAATACAATTTTGCTTATTTTAATCCATTCTGGTATTAAAATAAGCAAAATTGGATTAAAATAAGAAGCGTTGCAGCTTATTTTAATGCCTTTTAATTTTCTGTGTAGAATTTTCTTTCAGATGAATTTTCATTTGTTCGAATTATTATTTGATATAATTTCCATATAACCGATTTTTCATACTACAGAATTTTTACTTAACCAAAAAATGATTGACCAGAATTTTTAATTGATAGAATTTTCATTTGTCCGAAATTGCAAATGGCCGAAAAATCAATCGACTGAAAGAGTACGGCGCAATTTTTAAAATCAACCAATCAAAAATTATCCATAAAATTGTAATTGATTTACACGGAAAGAAAGTTTGTAGCAATATTTGATATTATGGTGTTACTTTTTAGTATATTTGGTTACAATTGCGGAACATTTTGGCATGATAACGATTTTCGATACTATTTTTAAGAATGATTGAGATTAAAATAAGAATATTTAATATAGTTGGAAAGAAAATTTGATATAATATTTACGAAATCTGAAATCTTTTTATTGAAACACAAAAATGTCAAATTTTAATAAGCTCTTTATCAATTTTTCTAACCAAATATTTCAAATTTCGTAATTAGAATTGTATAAAATGATATAATTATTTTAGATTTTGATATATTTGATATGAAAATTGAAAAAGAAATATCAAAGTTAACGAGATTCGACGAAATTTGCCGAAGTTGAACGTTCGGAATTGCCCGATCCTCACCGAGTGGTAACGAAGACTGACGAAGCTCTTTAGACAAGCCCCTTTTTACTATTATCTTGATACAGGACCTGAATTTCTTTTATATAATTAATTTCGAAGATTTTACAATAAATCAGTAAAAAAAATTGTTCTTCAAAAAATAATAAAATATTTAATTATTTCCCAATAAATAATGATTTTTATTTATATTTTTAAACATGTTTTAATATAATTTCACCTTTCTCATAAGCGGTGAAAAATATGTCTGGTTAGTATATAAGAATGGTCACATCAGTTTTTCACATGAGCGTAAATTTGTATATGAAGCGTTATTCTGCGAATGTTATACGTATTATCGTTAGTATAGGTTAGGAATAAAAATAAGCCAATCGATGTAAAACAATGCGGTGTATGTGTGTGTGAGATGAGAAAGAAATAAAACTTTGGCGTAGAATCTGTTGGTGTTTCTGTCGTCATCTGTCACGACTGAACCACTTTGAATTTTTAGTATAGTTTTAACAAATTTCGAAATAATCTTTCCAAATTTTCATATAAATTTAGTAAATAACGAAGTGCGCGTCGGTTTAACTTACTTCTGGTTTTTCGTATAAATTTATCAATTTACGAAATAATAATTTCAATTTCTGGAATATATTTACTAAAAAGACTATTGGTAAAAATATACCGATTTTCGTTATCAAACCCAAATGTTCCGCGTTTGAAAAAGAGAATACTAAAATTTCCTATCAGATTTATCAAATATTGCTACTAAATTTCTTTCCGTGTAGTTTAAAAATCGCGCCGAAATCTTTCTGTCGATTGTTTGTTCGGCCATTTGCAATTTCGGACAAATGAAAATTCTATCAATTTGAAATTCTGTTAGAAATAATTTTTCGGTTAAGTAAAAATTCTGTAGTAATATGAAAAATCGGTTATATGAAAATTATATCAAGTAATAATTCGAGCAAATGAAAATTCATCTGAAAGATTAAAATTCTATGCAATGAAATTGTATAGCCAATAAAAATTCTTTAAAATGCCTATTATGTTAAATGAAAATTCGTGTAAATAAGAATTCTGACAAATAAAAATTTTGTGAAGTGAATTTTCGGCTATATAAAAATTCTGCAATATTGAAAATAGTTTTGATGAAAATTCTGCAAAATACTAATTATATATACAGAACAAATAAAAGTTAGGCTCAAAAATAATTATGACAAATAAAATTCCATAAAATGAAAATTCTAACTAATTATTATTATTGCAAATGATGATAATTATTACAGACATTTTCTTTACATGATTTTTTATTTATAAAAAAATTTAATTTAAGTGAATTTTTAATTAAACAAAATTCTAATTCAATGTGATTTAGGATTTTTAAATGACAAAATTTCAATTCACGGAATTTTCATTTGTCCAAAATTACATAATGGCCGAATCAAACAATTGATAGAAGGATTTCGGCGCAATTTTTAAAATTGACCAATCACGATTTTCTTTTGATAACTTCTAATTGGTCGCAATTTTAAAAATTGCGCCAAAATCTTTCTGTTGATTGTTTGATTTGGCCGCAGTTGTAATTTTGAACAAATGAAAATTTGCCACCTACTTTGTATAGGGAAGTATATATATTTTCTTTACACGCATAGAAAAAATTTGCTGTGGCAGCGAACTATTTACTGTGACATCAAAGTATAATACGTTAGCTAGAATATAATGACAGCAAACAAATTTGCTGTGGAGTACAAAAAGTTTGCTGTGACAGTAAATTTTTAAAAAATTAAGATTGACATTGTTTATCATAACAAACTTTTTCGTTGTCATACACGGAGAGAAAAATCTAGCTATATTATAGCATGATAACCCGTGCAGAAATCGTGATGTGGGCCTCATGAGGTACTTACCAGTTTTCCCGATCTCTAATAAGGGCCTTGTCGGGAAAACTGATCAGAGCCTCACAAGGGTGTAATGCTTTTCCTCACCAATGCCCTATGTAAGGAAAACTGGTGAGGACCTTAGCAGTTTTCCATACGCATACCCTATTTTTTTATATTATATAAACTCAAAAAAATTCATGGTAAATTTGACTACATTTAATTGACATTGACTACATTTCTCCTAGTTTCAGGAGACGCCTATAACAAACAGTAGTTGAAACAACTATGTAAAAATTGTCAGATTAACTGTAAAATTTAGTTAAAAAAAACTATTCAAAGTAGTAAAATTATTATTATAAATATTAGTATTGAGATCCATTTTTTCATCCTCTCCCCTACAAGTTTCATTTATACATGTCTAAACTATTTAATTTCTATATACCTAACAGAGAAAAAATCCCGAAACGCTGGGGATTGAACGCACGACCCTAACATTCGCAAGCCGACAACTTAACCAACTAACCACGCACGCACGCTAGAATGGCTTGCATGATATTTGAGGACATTCTTGTCACTATGCAGTTAATTTTACTATCCAATGTAGTCAAATTTACTACTTTTAATAGTTATTATCTTCTTTTAATTAATACTTCTCAAACTTTACATAAAAAATTTTTTTTTGCGCCATCGTCCAGATAAATGTGTCAATACCGTGGTAACTATGGGGAGTTCCATACTTAGGGAATTTAACAGGAACCCATAAGAAAATTTAGTAATAAGAAATAAATTATTATTTAAAATCAAAATCATTTAACTAATTTACAATAACATTTTTGCGAAATATTAACATTTTGAAAACTTAATTAGTTTGAATTTTTTTTAAACCAGGAAAACTGAAAAGGGCCTTGACAGGGCCATATATGGAATACCCTATTTGGGGTTTTGGTCGGGAATTCTGGTCAAAACCCTAAAATAAAAAAATATCTAAAATTCTTGTAAAACGATTTTATTTGATTGTTAATAACACTTTATGAAGGAAAAACTTTAAAAATTTAATTTCTTCACATTTTACTCAAACAGGGAAAACTGATAAGGCACTTACCAATGCCTTACTTTAAATAGGGCAAAGTCGGGCAATTTCTGCACGGGAAGGCATACGTTTAACGCATGAATCTTTTGCATCCCGAGGCGAAATTTGAATCCTCTTTAGCTTCCCTTAGAACCTAAATAGGCCCTCTTTACGATCTTGTAGACTCCCGTAGGCCCTCCTTTGAATCCAAACGTGGAAGAAAGGTAAATTTGCGACTGGTTGAGGAAGCTAAAGAGGGTATAGTTCGATTAAAAAAGTACAAAAAAAAACTCTTTTAATTATTTTGATTAAAGCAAAATGAATTTTTTCTTCACACAATATTTCTTTAATTATACCCTTTAAAAACTGGAATTAACATATTTTGAAGCGTTTTCAAAAAATTAATAGAATTAGAGCAATTTCAAAATTTTCAATATTTTAATCAATTTTTAGACCCTACTTTAAATCCAAACGTGGAAGAAAGGGAAATTTGCAACTAGTTGAGGAAGCTAAAGAGGGTCTGTTTAACTCTACTTTACTCCTTGTAAATTAGGGCTTAAATTTCGCCTCGGGATGCTATTATAGTAGATAAATTCTAGTAATATTAGTAAGAATTCATACGTTATATTAGTATATGATTGGTGTCCATGCTTAAAAGGTTTGAAAAACATGCTTTCGTATAGTATGTATTTAATACTTTAAATCCATAAGCGCTACGCGCGAATCGTATGAAATTGAAACCTACTACTATTGCAGGAGTCTCATGCTTTTTTGGTATTAGATTCCTGCAACTGGCGATTAAGCCACACCCACTTTAACTTGACTCAAACTTGGTGATCGCCAGTTGCAGGACTCTAATACCGTAAGAGCATGAGACTGCCTGCAATAGTAATAGGTTTTGGTTTTATACAATTTACGCGTGGCGCTTATGCATTTAAAGTATTAAATGCGCATACTACGAAGGTGTGTTTCTCAAACATGAAACATATGAATTCTTGCTTGCTTTGTAAGAAAAATTCACGCTTTAATAGTAGGAATCATTTTCATGCTATTAAATCTAGATTTTTCTCTCCGTGTAGTACAAAATTTAGCTGTGGTTACTAATTTTGATAGATCTGATAGCAAACATCAGTTAGCATCTGTAAACAATTCCTTTTTTTCCGTGTAAAATAAGAGCCATTATTCGTTTAAAAGTGATTTTCCCGTGATCCAAAATGATGTCAAAAAGCACAGAAATAGGGGAATGGCTATAGCTGAAATTGGGGTGGAGGATTGACGCAATAGTGGAATATGGTTGGGCAAGATGCACCCCTGCTTGCTACCAGTCAATGTGTGTGTGTGTGTGTGTGTACCACATAGAAACGATCGTGTTCTCTCTCTCTCTCTCTCTCTCTTGTTTCCTACACTGCTCCCTGCACAGTGGGGAGTCGGTAAATGGCATTATGGGAAGACCTTCCCCCTCTCTTTTGGGATACCAGTTCTCCAAGCGCACATTGTCTGGCAGCCATATTGGAATAACAGCCAACCCCAACGTGATTGGTCCGTTTTTTTTTAACAGTAAGAACCCATGGCTCACAATGCATAGCTAACCGTGGTTAAGCAATCCCCTGCCACACGATAGTCTATCAGTTCACTTCATGCTGTTCTCCAATATATCGTGAGAGTTTTGTCCTTTAAACCAATACAACATTGTTTGTTGTTTTGTTTTTTTCACCACAAGGATTCTATTTTTATCTATCATTATAAAGGATTTCAAAGTGATTGCAAAATTTTGCAATTTCTGTCATCGTACATTTTTTTAAAAAAAAATATAGAACATCATGATTAAAAGTTTATGATAAATGTGTGCGCGCCGGATTGGAATATGACTTGTCAAAATAGTTTTTTATTATTTTTTTATTAGAAAATATATATGACAATTTTTTGTGTGTTTATTATCAAGTGCTAAAACGTGTTGCAATTGTTGTATTATTTGCGGCTTGAATGTATAAATATGGTGCCGATGATTGTGAACGGATTATTGTATTATGGAACTGATATATAAATGTGTTTAAAGTGCATTATATATGGACTTGAAATTTATAAATGGACTTAATAGTTTAGTGGACTTGTAAACTGTGATGTGACATATAAATATATATTAAATTTGGATTACACTGATGCGAACAGGATTAGGAACCAGATACCAGAAGCCATTTTCATTGTATGTTTTAGTCTCTTTTAAGTCTCTATTATATTGTTATGGTTATATCTGATATATATATATATTAAAATATATATATATAGTTTAGGACCGATTTACAACTTTGAATAATTTTCTAAATATTGTATAACCTCTACTGTCAGTATATGATTATTGGCATTTTCTAATTCCGATATTGTTAGGGAGAAAACAAGTTCTGCAGTGTTATGAACATTCAAATAAACGAAAATTTTGTTTACTATACTCCTTATCAAAAATTGACTATATTGATGGCAATGTACTGGTACCAGTACTGCGCCAGTATAGTACATAGATAATTTAATAGTATCAATTTTATATACCAAAAGTATCCGATTAATACCAAAATTTTGATCAATTTGATATACCTTCAGTGTATCAATTTCATATATACTTTTAAGTTAACTGTATATATAGTAAATGGCAATTTCTGGTATAGGGCTTATTTAAATTTTATTCGTCAATTCGCTAAAGAAAACATTAAAAATTAAATCAATGAAAAATGACGTTTTGCATAATGATTACAAAATTTTTATTATACATTTATTGAAAATTGAATTCACTCTATAATATTTGTCATCTTTGATTTAATGAATATTATTCATGTTTGAAAATTGTTTTTATAGAGAAAGAGAAGAGCTCTATAAATGATTTTAAAGGAAAATCTGCGATAAATCAAAAAGCCAAAATTAATTTAAAGCATTAGCCATCTGTTTCAGACACCTTTGGCCGCATCTTACCTATTAAGTTCAATAGATTTTTTAATATAACATATATTAACTATTATAATAGTTAATATATGTTATATTAAAAAATCTATTGAACTTAATAGGTATAAGATTATAATTGATAAGCATATTTAAAAGTAATATTGAAAAACAAACAAAGATCAGGGTTGCGTTCTTTATAATTTTAGTGTATAGAATTAATAACTTTTTTTTTTAATTCTAAATATTTTAATTTATATTTGAGAAAACTTTTTTTGCATAATACACTTCCGCCAAAAAAACATTTAATTTAAATTCTTGTTACATATATATATATATATATATATATAATACACAAAAAAGTAAGGAAATGAACGCATTATCTTTTTTGCCTTACACCTATAATTGCTCTTTATTTTCTCAAACAAACGTTTTTTTCCGGCATTGCGGCACATACACTGTAAAAAAATAGTATTGAATCAAAAAAACCAATTTACTTATCCGTATTTGATTTAATATTTTCTTGATCCAAGAAAAATTTTTACTATAGATTGAATCATATATTTTGGAAAGAGTATAGTCACGATTGAACATAATTTTGAATTTTCTCTATAACTTCCCCTGTAGACCGAATTTCGAGATTTCTCCCATATATATTGTATAATAAATAATTTTAACCAATGCTATATATAATTCTCATATATATAGGTATGGCGCCCTAATCTAGGATAAAATTTGTTGCAGTTAATTTTTGTATCGATTTTGGGATAAAAATTTTACTTTTTTTCGTGTAATTTTGTATAATATAGAAAATCGGTTTAATGAAAATTCTGCTAAATAATAATTTATACAAATAAAATTGGACTCAATGAAAATTATATATCTAATGAAATATTCTATATTAAATGTAAATTTTAACAATTGTTTTTTAGAACTCATTCGTGCGTCTCACATTGTATATATTCTAGTTGATTTTACCGCAGAAATTAACCAAAATTATAACTAGGTATAGAACTTTTCTAGTCTTATTAACTATTTTTTCTTTGTTAACCCTCCGTAAGTCGTATATTTTTTTTCTAACACGGTTGGTCGTAGGTGAGGAAATTTTTCACTTTCAAAATTTAGTCTAATGTTATTGTAAAATAATAATTTTTTGTCTTAAATGTCTATACTCGAGTTCATAAACTATCGAATGAATGCAAAATTATCATTATAGTTATTGTTTATATTATAGAAATAAAAATTTAATAACAATTTAAATTTACTGTACGCGGTTGGTCGCACGGTGAGAATAATAAAGTTTCCGTTAAAAATTCCCGACTTTTCCTATATACTTTTAAATTCAATAACTTGAAAATGGAAATCTTAAAAAATTAGAAAACTGTTTTAATATACAAAAGAAGAGTATATACTCCAAAAATTACTGAAATTATGGAAATATAATTCCATGTATTTTAGGAGATATAACTAATTAAAAAAACAAACTGGGTTGAGGAAACTCCCTCACCATGCGACCTACGGGGAGGATTAAAATAAGAAATATTTTAACCAGATGCATCTATAATAAATTCAACTTTGAATTTTTTATCAATGTGTAAACGTAAAACACAAATATATACGGAGAAAAAGGAATGCACGGAAAGAAATTTAGTAGCAATATTTGATAAATCTGATAGGAAATTTTAGTATTCTCTTTTTCAAACGCGGAACATTTGGGTTTGATAACGAAAATCGGTATATTTTTACCAATAGTCTTTTTAGTAAATATATTCCAGAAATTGAAATTATTATTTCGTAAATTGATAAATTTATACGAAAAACCAGAAGTAAGTTAAACCGACGCGCACTTCGTTATTTACTAAATTTATATGAAAATTTGGAAAGATTATTTCGAAATTTGTTAAAACTATACTAAAAATTCAAAGTGGTTCAGTCGTGACAGATGACGACAGAAACACCAACAGATTCTACGCCAAAGTTTTATCTCTTTCTCATCTCGAGGATAGACGAGGATATGAACTTTTAAATGCACACACACACACATACACCGCATTGTTTTACATCGATTGGCTTATTTTTATTCCTAACCTATACTAACGATAATACGTATAACATTCGCAGAATAACGCTTCATATACAAATTTACGCTCATGTGAAAAACTGATGTGACCATTCTTATATACTAACCAGACATATTTTTCACCGCTTATGAGAAAGGTGAAATTATATCAAAACATGTTTAAAAATATAAATAAAAATCATTATTTATTGGGAAATAATTAAATATTTTATTATTTTTTGAAGAACAATTTTTTTTACTGATTTATTGTAAAATATTCGAAATTAATTATATAAAAGAAATTCAGGTCTGTATCAAGATAATGGTAAAAAGGGGCTTGTCTAAAGAGCTTCGTCAGTCTTCGTTACCACTCGGTGAGGATCGGGCAATTCCGAACGTTCAACTTCGGCAAATTTCGTCGAATCTCGTTAACTTTGATATTTCTTTTTCAATTTTCATATCAAATATATCAAAATCTAAAATAATTATATCATTTTATACAATTCTAATTACGAAATTTGAAATATTTGGTTAGAAAAATTGATAAAGAGCTTATTAAAATTTGACATTTTTGTGTTTCAATAAAAAGATTTCAGATTTCGTAAATATTATATCAAATTTTCTTTCCAACTATATTAAATATTCTTATTTTAATCTCAATCATTCTTAAAAATAGTATCGAAAATCGTTATCATGCCAAAATGTTCCGCAATTGTAACCAAATATACTAAAAAGTAACACCATAATATCAAATATTGCTACAAACTTTCTTTCCGTGTGGTTGGGCCAACCATAGGTATTGATAAATACGTCCCATCAATATTATATGGTTACCACAACCATATCTTTAGTTGATACAACCATAGTATGGTTGGCCTAACCAAAGGTTAGGTTGTCACATCAAAATGACGAAAAATTGCAAATTTGATGTGTCAACCTGACCTTTGGTTGCGCCAACCATACTATGGTTGTATCAACTAAAGATATGGTTGTGGTAACCATATAATATTGATGGGACGTATTTATCAATACCTATGGTTGGCCCAACTTTTCTTTCCGTGTAGAAGCACGTGTATTATAGGATATTTCCCCTAGCTAAAAATATATAAATATAGTTCAATCTAGATATGAATTAGTATACCCAATTATCGCAATTAAATAATCATTATTATTAATTCGAGTGAAATATTATGCTCATATATTGATCTAAAAAATAATGTTCAGTCGTATATTCGCATATAGTTGATTATATCTGATAGTTTTTTTTTTCGATGCCGTCGCTTGTAGATATCTCCTTAATAAATGAGATCTAATGGATGACTGAGTAGTGACACCGACCAATGACAATGAAAATTAATGACTACAATTATTCTAGTTTAGGCAGTTTATATTGCCAGGTGGCAGTTCGTTAGCAAATAGTAAATCCTCTTTCATATATGTATATATATATATATATTCTCTCTCAATAAGGCAAAAAAAAGACGTCAAGCGCACATATACTGTCAAAAGTATTATTGTCAAGCGAATTTACACCCTTTTGTCGAGGGGTGCCAATATATACGATTGGCAGCAATATATTTGTCACCAGAGTAGGACAGTTTTTTTTTTTTTCTTTTCTTTTGAGATAAGTCAGTTTTGTGTGAGCAGATTTTCGAATATTGTTAGTTTTTATTCGAATTTTTTCGATTTAAAGTATTCTTTAAGTTCAATATATAGAGAAAGCCTATATATATATATAGTATATATAGGAAAATTTTGTTGAGTAATGCTCGAGAAATTATGATGAGGAAAAGTCGTTAGGCAAACGTATTTTCGATGGAGAAATATGAGAAATGATCTGTCGGCGCATGGACCGTGAAAAACCGGTGCGAGTTCAAAGCCATGCCGTGTGGAATATTGAAAGGAATATATATATATATATATATATTCTTATATACAAGACGAAATTTCTCATAAGAACCAATCAGCTTTGACCAATATATATATATTCGTGTGTAATTCGTTCCCAAGAGATTTAAAAAAAAATTCCATCTTTTTTTTGTTGGGTTTTTGACTCGTTTTGAAAAATCAAAGTCAATTCGGAGAAATTTTGGTTTAAAAGATTATTATTGAAAAAAAAAATTTAATACATTTTCAAATGGAGGATTTTTTTATTTTAAGTGTTTAAAAGAATATACTGATTTTTAATACAATTTTAATTTAGCAGACTACTTATTCAATATTTTCTCTCTTTCACAGAAAATTAAAAGGCATTAAAATAAGCTGCAACGCTTATTATTTTAATCTAATTTTGCTTATTTTAATCGAATTTTGCTTATTTTAATACCAAAATGGATTAAAATAAGCAAAATTGGATTAAAATAATAAGCGTTGCAGCTTATATTAATGCCTTTTAATTTTCTGTGTTCTTAAAAAAGACAGTTCATGCAAAGCGCATGAAAATGTATTGAAATATCTCGATGGTCGAAAAAATCGAATGTATAAGAAAAAATGAACTTTGCTTTCCAGACTAAATCAAATTCATTTTATAAAAATCACTTTAAATTATTGTTCCACATATATATATATATTTTGCATAATTTACTTAATTGCAATAAATATATACACTTGCAAAATATTTATTTGTTGTAAATATTTGCGGCTGTCATGAAGCAGACACGAACATAACCTACATTTAGTTCAAATCACTTCATTGGCCCAAGACAAAATAGTGCGCGCTTTTTTAAAATAATGAAATTTATTAAATTATAATAAATTAAATTGCAATAAATTAAATTATTATGAAAATAATATTACCTTGAATAAAAAAGTGTTTTTAGTTTTAAAAAAAAATTATTCTCAAAACAATTATTATTATTATTATTTTTAGACAAATTTTACAAATATATAATAGATTATTATTTTTCTGTTTGAAACTTTCTCTATAATTACATGCCTTTCTGCAATTTTTTAACAATATTATTAAATATTTAATAAAATAATTGTAATAAATTATGAAACATAAATTGAAAATTAAATTGAATGGACAAAGAATATAGAAGCTAAAGGCCGTCGGAGGCGCTATAGTATATATATATATATATAATTTTAAGTCGATTTTTTAAGTGAAAAAATTTAGAATTCCATGTCGAATGAAAAATGGAAATATTTTTGCAATGAATTTAATCAAGTTAAAAAAAATTAAAATTTATACTGTTAATTATTGATTGTATTAATTAGAAACTAGTTAAAAAGTCAACAAAAATTTAGGTTATGTTTTATATAGTGATAGTTTTACCTTGATAAAAAGTTTCTTTTTAATTATGTAAAATTAAAATTAACTTTTATTAAATTTTTCGAATGTAATAAAGACTTAAAACATAAATATTTTGTATTATACGAGTTGATTTTCTATAAGTATATTTTCACTCACAAACATAACCTAAAATTTTTTTTTTTTTGCAAGACACAAATTTTGTAAATGGAAAATTTGCAAACAAGTTTTTTTATATATATATATACAGTATTTGTTTACGAAAGCTTTATAATATCTTACTCAAGATTGTATGTTACGTAATTAATGGCATATAATATATCATCATTAAGAATGAAACATGCAATATCGTATATGCGCACGTGTGTTTTCATATATTATGTATATTTTGATAATTTTAATTTAGAATTACGGGATTGGATTAATTTTTTTTCACCTTTGTTACATATTCAATGAAAATTATATTGGAATAAATTGCCTATACAATGGTCGAATTAACAAATTAACGTACAGAAAATATTATCTCATTATAAATATGCAAATATATCAATTTTTGCGTGGGTGTATAGATGAATAGAGTTGCTGATTTTGACACTAATACTTATTATTTCTCATCAAATAATACGTTTGATTGACATTTTGAAATGTGACACGCACTAAATCTCATTTATATCAATTTTTCGCACATTGTTGATAATGTATCAACAAAATTATGTCTATACATATTTCTTATTTTTATAAAAACTTGATAAATTTTTTATAGAGAAAAATTTGTATTTAAATTTAATTTTTAATTTAAAAAAATTCTTATATTTAACAGAATTAAGGGCGCTACTATCTTCAAACCAAAATATATATTATATATATGGATAGAAAGATTTCGGCGCAATTTTAAAAATTAACCATAATCATAATTTTATGGATAATTTTTGATTGGTTGATTTTGAAAATCGCGCCAAAATCTTTCTGTCGTTTGTTTGTTCGGCCATTTGCAATTTCGGACAAATGAAAATTCTATCAATTACAAATTCTGTTAGAAATAATTTTTCGGTTAAGTATAAAAATTCTGTAGTATGAAAAATCAGTTATATGGAAATTATATATCAAATAATAATTCGAACAAATGAAAATTCTACATGCAATGAAATTCTACTTAACAAAAATTCTTTAAAATGCTATAATATTAAATGAAAAATAGAACAAATAAAAAATCTGACAAATAAAAATTCTGTGAAGTGAATTTTCAGTTATATAAAAATAATTCTGTAATATAGAAAATCGCTTTGATAAAAATTCTGCAAAATGCTACAATTTACGGAGAGAAATAGATGGTAAGAACATTATGATCTTAAGATATTATATTAAAAAGTATAGATGTTATATCCGGTACCATCATTATGCTACTCGGTACCATCTAGGATGTTACAAAAAATATGGTTATGTTACCCACTATGGTATACTGCCGTATACTATACCGTATACCATCTATTTCTCTCCGTGTTCGAACAAATAAAAATTCGGTTGAAAAATAATTATGACAAAAGAAATTCCATAAAATGACAATTCTAAATAATGATTTTTAGAACATAATCATATTCGCGTTAAGTAAAAATTCGTATAAAAAGAAAATTCGTCAATTTTTAATTCGAAAATTGAAAATTCGTCTTAAAAAAATAATTAACTCTAATAAAATACTTTAAAATAAAAATTCTAATTAATAATTTTCAGGGGAAATTCATGCGCCCCCTATTATCTGTATACCCGTGCAGAAATCGTGATGTGGGCCTCATGAGGTACTTACCAGTTTTCCCGATCTCTAATAAGGGCCTTGTCGGGAAAACTGATCAGAGCCTCACAAGAGTGTAATGCTTTTCCTCACCAATGCCCTATGTAAGGAAAACTGGTGAGGACCTTAGCAGTTTTCCATACGCATACCCTATTTTTTTATATTATATAAACTCAAAAAAATTTATGGTAAATTTGACTACATTTAATTGACATTGACTACATTTCTCCTAGTTTCAGGAGACGCCTACAACAAACAGTAGTTGAAACAACTATGTAAAAATTGTCAGATTAACTGTAAAATTTAGTTAAAAAAAACTATTCAAAGTAGTAAAATTATTATTATAAATATTAGTATTGAAATCCATTTTTTCATCCTCTCCCCTACAAGTTTCATTTATACATGTCTAAACTATTTAATTTCTATATACCTAACAGAGAAAAAATCCCGAAACGCTGGGGATTGAACGCACGACCCTAACATTCGCAAGCCGACAACTTAACCAACTAACCACGCACGCACGCTAGAATGGCTTGCATGATATTTGAGGACATTCTTGTCACTATGCAGTTAATTTTACTATCCAATGTAGTCAAATTTACTACTTTTAATAGTTATTATCTTCTTTTAATTAATACTTCTCAAACTTTACATAAAAAATTTTTTTTTGCGCCATCGTCCAGATAAATGTGTCAATACCGTGGTAACTATGGGGAGTTCCATACTTAGGGAATTTAACAGGAACCCATAAGAAAATTTAGTAATAAGAAATAAATTATTATTTAAAATCAAAATCATTTAACTAATTTACAATAACATTTTTGCGAAATATTAACATTTTGAAAACTTAATTAGTTTGAATTTTTTTTAAACCAGGAAAACTGAAAAGGGCCTTGACAGGGCCATATATGGAATACCCTATTTGGGGTTTTGGTCGGGAATTCTGGTCAAAACCCTAAAATAAAAAAATATCTAAAATTCTTGTAAAACGATTTTATTTGATTGTTAATAACACTTTATGAAGGAAAAACTTTAAAAATTTAATTTCTTCACATTTTACTCAAACAGGGAAAACTGATAAGGCACTTACCAATGCCTTACTTTAAATAGGGCAAAGTCGGGCAATTTCTGCACGGGTATTAATTTTGTGTTACATTGTTGGCATTATTGTAAACAAAAGAATTTTTTTTTCAGTTACGAGGTTCCTAACCTAAAAATGGAAAAAGAATCTTCCTTCTTAATGAATTCTATTCTCGGTATTGTCAGAAGAACAACATATATATAGACAGTTTTAAAAAATAAATTTGCAACTTGTAAATAAGATTTTCTTAAAAAAATAAAATCTATTTTCTTTTTAGCTAGAACTTGTTTATAGTTTAAAGAAACTTTTTTTTTCATTCGCAAAGAAACTATTTTTTTACTCTCTAAAACTGCGAATTAGTAAAAATTTGATTGATTTCAAATCAATCAAATTTTTACTAATTCAGTTGTAAAGAATGTGATATGCACCAGGTAAAAATGCAATTTTTATTTTATATATCAGAGAAAAAAATTGAGAAGTCCAATTTAATGAAATTCATAATCATTAAATTATGTTCGTTTTTAAGTGAAATTGGCATAAATGTATTGCCTCGCATTGAAGAGAGAATAAAGTAATGTCTCAAGCATCGCTAAATTATAGGCGCGCAGCCATTATAATATATCGAATATGGTCGACTTCACATTTTAAACTGACAATGGCAGCCGCACCACACGTTAATGTAATAGGCATCAGAAAGGTGCGACCTTTCTTTCACGAGGTGCTCTTAAAGTCAGCCGAAAGAGATGAAAATCCTCTCTCTCTCTCTCTCTCTTTCCTTGGCTGCTTCTTGATCCTGCAGGTGAACACCAAAACGCCGACCTGTCCAGACCTCATGGTTTATATATATATATATATATATATATAGTGAGAGTGCTCCTGGGAATTATTATTTTATGAGATTATTATCTCTAATAACATTCCCTGATGCCCTGAAAAAAAAGGATCGCCTCTCATCTCAAAAGATTTTTGAAGGCTCATCTCCCTCATATTGACGAAATGAAAGTTTTCTTTTTCGAAATTCTTCTTCTTTCTTTTTCATATATAAGTATAACAATAGGAACTATATTTTGGAAAAAGTTGACTTTATTTATTTTTTATGTAATTCATCATATATTTGAAAAAAGGAAATTAAAAAAACAGATACGAAAAATTGACTGTAGAAATATTTGAAAAATTTCCTGTACGGAACAGTTTGCTGTGATAAACAATATCAGTCTTAAATTTTAAAAATTTACTGTCATAGCAAACTTTTTTGACCCCACAGGAAATTTGTTCGCTGTCATTACACAGAAAATTATAAGGTATTAAAATAAGCTGCAACACTTATTATTTTAATCCAAATTTGCTTATTTTAATACCAAAATAGATTAAAATAAGCAAAATTGAATTAAAATAATAAGCGTTGCAGCTTATTTTAATGCCTTTTAATTTTCTGTATATATTAGCTAACTTTGATGTGACAGTAAATAGTTCGCTGCCACAGCAAACTTTTTCTATGCGTGTAACTGTAACTGGTGTAAAAATTGTGTATTAGTTGACTATATAGAAAACTAGGTTATCACTGGATGATTTTCATTTAGCCCTTATAGGCTGATTCAGCAAAATTATTTTCGTTCCGGTATTGTTATGCAGCTATAAATATATATATAATATACATTAAAACTATCCGATTCTAAATGTAAATTTTTCTTGACCTAACCAATATTATTTTTTATTTTCTAATTATTTTCTTTTATATAATCGATGTTCATTTTTTGTTTTTTAAATTAGTTTTTTTTTTTTGTATACAGAAGGTTTATTTTTCGCTTTAATATTGTATCTAATATTTTTTATTTGATTAATGTTTTCGTTTTTTTGTTTTTAATCATTCGATTATTAGATTGTTCTATTATTACAGAAAAAAACCTGGAGTCATTATTTTGTTGCAACTAATTTTAAGATTGGTATCAAATTGAGTAAATAACAAACTTCAAGTTACTCAATTTAAGATTGCCTTGATTTCAGATTTTTAGGTTGGTATCATTTTTAAACTGACTTACAATTTAAATAATTTTTTCTAATATTTGAATAAATAATATTAATTGAATATTAAATAGATTCTTAACGTTAGTGCAAATATTTAATATTTTTAAAGTAAAAAAAATATTGATAATTATTTATTTAAATAATAATAATTAATTTTACCAGTTTCCAAATTTCGCGCCATTGTTTAAGGTTGGCGCGTTTTTGCTGTATGTTTTCACGTTCTTAACCTAAAAATATGTTTCTCATACTTAAAATTTCGTACTCAATTTGAGATCAGGTTTTATCTGCGTGTATTTTACACCCAGAGAAAAGATTTTTTTGATTTAAAGAAACCACTTTCCTTGAGTTATGCGTTTTCTTTAATTCAAAATAAAATTTTCTTTGAAAGAAAAAAAGCTTCTTTATTGATTTTATTTTGAATGAAAGAAATTTGTGCATTAAATTAAAGAAATTTTAACATTGATATATATCAAAGAAACATTATTTATTTGAATTAAATAAAAAATATCTTTGAAACGAAGATAATTTTTTTTTTTTTTGAAACAAAGATAATTTGTTTGAAACAAATAAATTTTTTTTTTATCAAAGAAATCTTTTTTCTTAGTGTATAGTAAATCTTTTTTTTGTCTATTATTAAAAAAATTAAATTCTCAAATTTTGTTCAAATTAATTCCAAATGCATTTTATAAAAAATGGTGGTAATTTTATTATTTTTAAAATTCGGTAAAATTATATTTAATAATACTTGGATTCTAGAACCTATATGTAAAAATTCAATAATAATAATAATAATAATAATAATAAAATTTAAAAAATTTTAACCAGTATTATAGATCGACAATTTTTATGAAGTTAATAAACTTTTTTATACACTGAAAAAAAAAATTTATTTGTTTCAAAAATAATCGGTTACTTGACTAATATTATAAAATAAATATTTACTTGAACCAAATAATTTATATTATATTTGAATTAAATAAATTATATCAGTGTATATATATTTGACGCATATAACAGAATTTTAAGTTAAAAATTGAATAAATAATATAATAACAATATAATAATTATTATTATTATTTAATAATTATATTATTATTATTATTATTGAATTAAAAATTTTTTTAATTCGAAGCATAAAACAAATTTTAATTATTTTTGAATAGTACATTTTTTATTTATCGAAAATTATTATTTTTTTTTCAAAATTTATTTAATTGAAAAATTTAAAAAAATTTTTAATCCAACTTTTTTTTCTATACCACTATATATGTTATTAATGGTGGAAAAATATCATTAATTTTTTTTTTTTTTTTCAAATGGCATATAGATATATATACACACCACTATTAGACTATGCGCTTTAGAGAGTAGGGACTGAATCGAAAGTCAGGATTGGCTGAAGGGCGGAACCCTTATTGGAGGGTTAACAGAACGATTCAGGTGGATCCTTCGACAGCACTCCTTTTGTCCCTCAATTAGTTACGTTTTTTCTTACCTCCTGCTTATTCCCCCCGATTCACCCCCTCTCAACCCCCCCCCCTCCCCTTGAAAATTTTACCTGGCCGACGGATCAAGTTAGTTTTCAAGTGCTTACCGTCTAGTCTGAACGTCTCGGTTATATTCGAAATTTTCGACAAATTATAGTCAGTTATTTTTTTTCCTTTTTTTTTTTTTTTTTTTTTTTTATTTTTCCAATAGTTTTAAAATTTTTATAATCTCTCTCTAAAGTTCTTGAGAATTTAATGAATGACTCTGCGTTATTTGTGTATGTGTGCGTGTGTGTTGTATTAGAAAAATTATACTTCAATTCGTCATGTGTATAAAAATTCATTGGATTATTTTGTGATCAAGTGCAACGAATTATACATAATATTATTTTGTTTAGGGCCAGAGGATATATATTATTTTAAATGGATATGGTTTTTAAAGTGAATTTTTTTTTTTTTTTTTTTTTTTTTTTTTTTTTTTTTTTTTTTCATAAAAAGTGAAAAGTAAAATGAAAAAAAAATTGTTTGTTGTTAAAGTGTATATAAATGTGAATAACATAGAGAAATAGAAAATTAATTGGAATTTCCCGAAGAGGCGTTTCATTGTTCAGGATTGATGAAATTGGTTTTTTTTTTTTAATTTTACTCTACGAAAGAATTTAAGGTTATTAAATTTTTTTTAAATTAAACAATTTAAATATATATATATATATACAGCTTTCGAGTGACATTATAATTTTCAATAATTTTAATTTCATCTGTTTTTCAATCTGAATGAGTGAAAAAATTACTTTTTTTTAAAAAATTATTTTTGGATAAAAGTGAAAATTTTTATTGTTTTTCACAATTTTTTTTTATTTGTCAGTTACACGCGTAAAAAATTTTTTATTCAAATCAAATATACTCTATAAATCTAAATTAGTTTAAAATTAGTAAATTTTAGTTGGACTTTTTGCTTCAGCAATTAGTAAAAAATAACTATTATATTAGTAAAAAGTGACTATACTTTTCAATTTTCAATATTATTTTATATTTATTAAAAAATAACTAATTATTGGTAAAAAGTAACTACCTACTTTTCAATATTTTTTTTTGACAATTTAATAAAAAATAATTAATTTTCAGTTTTCTGTATTGTTTCACAATTAGTGAAAAAAACAACTAATTATTATATTCAATTTAGAGAGTAATGTATATATTTGAATTAAATATATATAAATAAAATTTGTTTCAAGACTAAATTTATTTATTTCATATATAAAATTTTTTCATATGGCCCAAACAAAATTTCCATAATTAATTTATTTGAAACAAATAAGGGAAATTTTTTTTTAATTGCAACAAATAAATATTTATATAAATTATAATTAATAATAATAATAATAATAATAATAATTAATTATAATTAATAATTAATAAAATTTAGTTATAAATAAATTTTTTAATTAGGAATATGTGAAAAAAATTCGTATGTTTATTGTTTCTAAAAAATATACCAACAAAAGAATCTGATTACATGAATATATAATTAAAAATGAAATTAATTTACTTTTCTCATTAATGCCGCGCGCAAGAGATAAATTATTTAGTCTCGTTACAAAATTTATTATGGCAATAAGATATTTAAAAAAATTATTTATACATATATACTTTATTGTTAAAAGCATATAATAATTGTTTTATTATAGTTGGCAATAAGTATAAAGCACAATAGAATATTATTAACTTTTGTGTTTAACAGCAAAATATATAATTATAAAACTCAAATTGCAGTGAAACAGATACATTTTAAGTTAATAATCATTTTTATTATCATTGACTTGTAAATTGCAAATTCATTCATATTCATGTTGTTTCATTTTCAAAAATTCTGGAATTTAAAAAAAGAAACGTTTTTTATTTTCAATATTCTCGCTTTATTTCTTAATTTTTAATTACATATAATAATAATAATTATTATTATTGTTACAATTATAATAATAACCAAAATAGTATAGTAATAATACAATTTAAAAATTACAGAATTATTATTATTATTATTTTTTTTATTTTTTTTTTTTTTTATTACAATATTTATAATAAAAAGGGGCTATTTTTATTTTTGCTAAGGCTTTTTTATATATGCATTAAATTAACAAAAATATTCTATATTATTATTTATTTATTTGAAAATAACAAAGCCTAACAGTATATAACAATTATAGGGCTACAAAAAATACATAAAATTAACGTAGACTATCAGCAATTACTCTGATAAATTAATTTGATTGATATATATTTCTGCTTTTATATTTTATTAAGCGCATAATTGAAAGGTTCCGTCGGATGTAGAATATTTTCTTCATAGCGCAATTTATTTACCCCTATAAAATTATATACAAACTTTAAATTAGAAAAATAAAATTTCAATTATAAAAATAATTCGTCAACCACGTTAAAAAATCATTAATTAATACAGTCACTAAAAAAAATTTCTTATTCAAATTAAAAATTTGTATTTAAATAATTTATAATTAATTTATTATTACTTTATTATTATTACATATTTAAATATAATTTAAATAACTTTAAAAAACATTTTTAAAAACCCATTCAATTGTGTTTCAAATAATAATTATTTTATATAAAAGAAATATTTATTTTATAATAGTCAAATAAACTGCGATCATTAAATAAAAATCCGTGGAAAATTTACATCAAATAATTATAGTATGAGAAATGAAATAAAAAATTTAATTTGATTACTATTATTATTCTTATATACTCGGAAAAATTTTTTTTTGAAACAACCAAATTTTGTTGAAATCAACGAAATATGTTGCTGTAGGTATTACAATTAACCAAACATTTGTTTGAATCAACCAAAAGTTTATTTGTCTGAAATTCTTTCTTTGTTCGAAAAATATGTTAAAATAAACCAAACGTTTTATAGTTAAATCAAATAAATATTTATTTAAATCAAAAAAATTTTGTTTTAAATAACTTTTTTTTTTGTTATATAAATTTTCGTTAATACAAAAAAAATGGTATATTTGGTCCAAACAAAATTTTTCACTATTATAAAAATATAAAAATTATTTGCTATATATTTTTTTTTATTTTATTTTTTTTTATTTGAATCAAAATATCGAGCCCACAGTCAAAAGACCATTGAAGGGCAATACATTTGTGTCAAACGAAAATAACAAAAATAATTGAAGAATATAAGATCTACATAATAACAAAAATAAAAATTGCATTAATCATAAAAACAAAAAGAAAACATTGTAAAGTATTAGATCTTAATAACAGCGTTATACTAATATATATTATAAAAAGAAAAATATATTGTTAGGTAAACTATAATCTAACGCCGAGCAATAATATAATCATATATAACGCTTTTAAAGGAATTTAAGGACATTCCAAAAAAGTCTATATTTACATATTTAATAAAATTATTGTTTAATTTTGAAAAAAAATGGTTTAATTTATATATACCATAAATTTCTTTTTACAGGGGAATATATTCTTAGTTCATCAAACCAAAGTCAAGGCGAGAGCAGTTCTGTTGATAGTTCTGTCAGTGATCAATTATTGGGTGACCCATCATTGGGACTCAATAATCACGAATTAGTGGGACTTTCTGAAGATTCTTTAGGACTTAATGACACTCTTGGTCTTGAGAATGACTTTACGACAGACTTACTCGGAGGTGGGCTCCTAGGTGGTTCTAGTGTTGAGGGTCTTCTTAACAACGACTCATTAAGCATACCCGACGGATTCAATCTCGAGGAAGCATTACAACTTGTTGGTCTCGATGAAGTTCCGGGAGAGGTAAATTTTCATTTTTATATAAAATTAAGACTCAAAATAAATTAAAAATTTTTCCATTTTTATGTTCTTCTCTTTTAATTTATTTTAATTTTAACAAAAAATTAATCTCTAAATTAGAAATTTGAGCATATATAAAAATTTTCGATTTCTAACTTTACGATTTCATTTAAAAATTAATTTATTTATTTTATTAAATTAGATAAATAAAGAATACCTAAATTTATTTCAAATTCAGTCATTTGTTCGAATTTTTATTTGTCAGAATGTTTATTTGCTCGAATTTTCATTAAACGTAATAGTCATTTTAAAGAATTTTTATATATAGGCAAGAATTTCATTGCATAGAATTTTCATTTTATTCTTTCAGATGAATTTTCATTTGTTCAAATTATTATTTGATATAATTTTCATATAATCGATTTTTCATACTACAGAATTTTTACTTAACCGAAAAATTATTTCTAACAGAATTTCTAATTGATATAGAATTTTTATTTGTCCGAAATTGCAAATGGCCGAACAAACAATCGACAGAAAGATTTCGGCGCGATTTTTAAAATCAACGAATCAAAAATTATCCATAAAATTGTGGTTAGGAACCTCGTAATTTACAAGATTTCTATTACTATACAATTTACCGAATTTTGAGAAAAATCCGAGACATGACCTCGTATTCTCATATGAAATGCCTCACATAATCATGTGTTACATTGTTGGCATTATTGTAAATAGAAGAATTTTTTTTCATTTTTAGGTTAGAAATCTTGTAAATTACGAGGTTCCTAACCACAATTTTATGGAGAATTTTTGATTGATTGATTTTAAGAATCGCGACAAAATCCTTCTGTCGATTGTTTGTACGGACAAATGAAAATTCTATCAATTAGAAATTCTATTAAATGATTTTTCGGTTAAGTATATAAAATTCTGTAGTATGAAAAATCGGTTATATGAAAATTCATCTAAAAGAAAATTCTAAGCAATGAAATATATATAGAAAATTATTTTGATGAGAATTCTGCAAAATTCTAATTCGAACAAATAAAAATTCGGTTCGAAAATAATTATTACAAATGAAATATAATTCCATAAAATGAAAATTCTAACTAATGATTTTTAGAACATATAAATCATGCGTCCTAAAAAAAATGATATATATATATAAAGCAAAATGTTTTCTCAGTCATTCATTTTAAAAACCAAATTGATTCTATATTTAAAGCACCACACTATTAAATAAATATTTTGCATTGAATAATAAATTAAAAGAGTTATTATAATTTTCGAAAGTTTAATGCTTTTTGAGCAATTGAAAAATGGCTATTATCCCAATGTACTTTCTGACAATGAGCCGATGAAATTTATGTTGTCAGTCATTTTGCACAGTGTCGTGATCTTTAAACTTACAACACGTCACAATTAGAGTCTTGTTATAACTCTTCAACTTTTAGCTACCGTTTCTCTTCTCTCTCTATATATATATATATATGTATATTCTAAATTATATGAAACGAACATTAATATACATTTGCGACCAGGAAATGGGAAAAAATTCTCTAAAAGAACTTTTAAAACTTTTGGATTGCCTTTTGCTAAACATTAAATAATATTCAAGATATTGAAGCGTGACCATAATATATTGTTTATTACTCTCTTAGGATAACGTTTAAACTAGCGGTACTAAATTTTCCTGACATATGAAGGCCAACTAACTCTTCAACTCGCTCTTGCCTCACAAATATAATTTTGACGCAAAACTTTCTGGATTCCGTTAATCTATTGTTTGTTTAAATGCATTTAACTTGTATCTCCACTCGTGCGTTAAACATTATTCTTATATGGTTCTATAATTTATATTCTCAAAAAAAAAAAAAAAAATAGAAGCATGAATAATTCCTAAGAAAAAAAAATTATTAGTTCGAATTTTTCATGTCTCGGTATTTCATATAAGCTCAAATGTGACTCTTCAGGAGAAAAAGGAATGGAGGCAAAAAATTTTAGGTTATGTTTTTAATTATAGTTTTACATTCTTTCTTCTTTCTGATGTTTAAATGGCCTCTTGTATATAGTTTTACATTCCTTTGTGTATTTTTAATCCGAAAGACACCTAAAATTTTTTGACTCTAAGTTCCCTTTTGTGTTAAGCTGCGTTACTCTCTAAATTTGAATCAGCTAAAATCCGCTGATTGGCAGCGAATAGTCGCTGATTGAAAAAGCTATAAGTATGCAGCTGCGAATCAGCGACTAACAACTATTTCATTCAGCGGAATACTCCATTTTAAAATAAATTTATCTTCCGACGAAAATAACCGACGTTCGCCGATTCGTGTTTCGCTATTTTATTAGCTGTAACCGCTGATTTGCAGTGAAAACTTTATTCGCTGATTCAAACAGTGAAATTTTCGCTAATTCAAATTTAGAGAGTACGTATAAGAATTATGTTAAGTAAAAAATATTGCCAATTAAATATTTTAATAAATTTGAAATATAGAAGATATACCGTAAAAAATTCACCAATTTGAAGTTAGCACCAAAATTATAAAAACTTTACATCGGTAAATAAAATTTCGGCTAAAATTTTCTGTTATAGAGAATGGAGGCCGTAATATAACCTCAAAAGTGAAAAATGATTTTTAACGCAAACAAAACTTTAATAAGCAATTTATTTCAGTTGTTAAAAGTATTTTTAAATAAAATTGTTAATTAATTTTTTGTTTGTGTTAAAATCCATTTTTCAGTTTTGAGATTATGTTTAGGGCCTTTATCCTCCTTAAGGCCATGTGGGCAAAGAACGTTTTTTTTTTTGTGGATTCCAACTTTCTCTGAAATAAATAATGATTTCGGGTTAAAATATTCAAGACACAGAAAATTAAAAGGTATTAAAATAAGCTGCAACGCTTCTTATTTTTATCCAATTTTGCTTATTTTAATCCATTTTGGTATTAAAATAAGCAAAATTGGATTAAAATAATAAGCGTTGCAGCTTAATTTAATGCCTTTTAATTTTCTGTGGACTTGATAAAGGAGGGTGCAAAAGCATGGGCTGTTCTACTCATTTACAATAACTTAATGTAAAAATAACAACAAAAAAAAGCAATACACAGTAAAAAAAAATCTTGATTCTAGCGAATTCCTCTTAATTTGATGCATATTTTCCTCTTATATATTGTATCAAAAGTAATAGTCTTCACATGAGAGGATTTTCCTCTCGCATATAATTTGACAATTATAGTTATGAACTGATAAAGAAAAGCTATTATCATGCACTAAATTAAATATCTTTAATTAAATATTAAATATAATTAATGATTTATAGTTAATTACTTACATTAATTAATAGATTTGTTTATTTATTTAACTTTAATTCAATGTTTTTGACATGAGAACCTCAAAAAAATTGTTTTGTTTTATTATTAGTCACCAAAGAATAAAAAATATTCTACATTCAAGTGGAATACTTTTGTTTTAAGAGGAAAAAATTAAGAGAATATTAGAAGAGGATTTTTCCTCTAAATATGAGATTACTTTTTTCAGGGTGTATCATAGTTCATTCAGCGGTCACTCGCTTGAATTGGCGCTGTTTACTGGAGCACTGACACACTCAAGCAACGTCTGTGTATGCGCCGCCATGTTTTTTGTAATTTTCGTTTAAAAATGTCACTTTTTAAACTTCATTTTTTAAATAATTTAACGCAAAATTAAGTTTTTTCAGAAGAACAGCGCGTTGCATTGTATCCAAATCTATTAACCCTCAAAATTTTAGCCTAAAATCTTTTTTTATTTTAGAGAAAGTTGGAATATTGCAAAACACATTTTCCCATACTAGCTCACGTGGGTTTCTCCCACATGCAACAAAATATGTTTTGCAATATTTCAACTTTCTCTAAAATGAAAAAAGATTTTAGGCTAAAATTTTGAGGGGTGATAGATTTGGATACAATGCACCGCGCTGTTCTTCTGAAAAAACTTAATTTTGCGTTAAATTATTTAAAAATTAAGTTTAAAAAATGACATTTTTAAACGAAAATTACAAAAAAAGATGGCGGTGCATACACAGACGTTGCTTGAGTGTGTCAGTGCTCCAGTAAACAGCGCCAATTCGAGCGAGTGGCCGCTGAATGAACTATGATATAATACATTTTTTTACTATATGTATTGCTTTTTTTTGTTATTTTTACGTTAAGTTATATAGTAAATGAGTAGAACAGCCTTATGCTTTGCACCCTCCTTTATCATAAGTCTTGAATATTTTAACCCGAAATCATTATTTATTTCAGAGAAAATTGGAATCCACAAAAAACAAACGACCTTTGCCCACATGACCTTAACACAGAAAAATTCTAAAATAAAAAATTCGATTAAGTATTAAAATTCTATTTTATAAAATTCGGCCCTGTAAAATTTGTTTTGTAAAATAACAAATTTTGAATATTGAAATTTTTAAATGATAAAAAAAATTGAAATTTTTTTTGTTACAGGATAATAGGTCGGAAGTGAATAAGAACAAGTCCGGCGACGAAGATAGTGACGTTGAAAAGTGCGATTCAAGAATATCCTTGTCAGATAACGGCAAGGTTAAAAGTTCAATTGTTGAAGACGAAGAAACCGACGACGAGATGATTCACACACCGCAATTTCATCATCCCCATCACCCACATCACCCTCACCATTCTCATCACCCACATCATCCTCATCATCGCTCATTTCAAGTAAGTACTTTTATATAGTATTATAATCTTTTTTTTTCCTGCTTTTTTTTCCGCAATAGATTTACAAAAACATTTTTTGCTGGACCAAGAGAATTTTTTTTTTCCAACAAATTTTTTGATTATATACCGAGAAAAAAGTTTTTCTTAATTTAAAGAAATTGTTTTCTTTGACTTTTTTCTTTTATATTTTATAGCACAAATTTTTTTGATTCAAAAAAAAAAAAAAAAAAAAAAAATTATTTAAATCGAAGAAACTTTTTTTGAATTAAAAACTATGTTTTTATTTAAAAAAAAAAATTTATTTTAAATGAAACAAAACAAGTCAAAGAAATAGATTTCTTTAACTAATCAAAATTTGCCGAATGGAAAAAAAAATTATGTTACCGTCAACCGGGGTAATTATACCCACAAATTTTTTTATCTCACTTTCGCAAATTTTTTTCTGCTTTCTGTCAAAAAAAAAAAATTAAGTAATTTGATTTAGTACCCTTTTTAGTACAACTGTGACGGTATTTTTTTTTTTAATTTTTATTAAGAAATTAAAAATTTTTACTAATTTGACCAACTTTTCATGCGAAAACAAAATTTTTTGTTACATACTAATCAAAAACAAATACAAAAAAAAAATTATATGAAAATATTTTATCGTAAAAGGGAAAATTTTTCTTAGTTTGTAAAATCAGAGTGACACTTATATAATATTAAAAATTAAAAAAAAATTGAGAGAAAATTTTACTAAATTAAAGAAACAAACAAATACACGTAATACGGAAATATATATACATATGTATATATATTTATAATATATATAATATATAATATATATATATATAATATATATATATAATATAATATAATATGTATAATATGTATATAATATGTATATAATATATATATATATGTATATATATATATACAATATACGTAATATTATAAAACGTAAGATTTAGAAAAACAATGTATAATAATATAATAGAAACTTAATATAGAACATGATAACATGATAAAATAATAGGAACAATAGAAAAAATAATTTGTAGTATAAAGTTCTTGCTAATTTGACTAAAAGAGTTTTATAATTCATATCTAGATTATGTTTGAGAGACCGGAAATTTCTCATGATTATATATAATTAGATTTAAATGAAAATCCACTTATTAGAAAATAATTGTCTACTGCATTGTTTTTTTTTCTTTTTGATAAATAACAATTTTTATTTACTGCATATATATTAAAAAAAAAAAAAACAACACAAAGTTTTTTAAGTTTATAATAAATTAATTATATATTACAGAATGTTATAGATCAAAAAAATGTAAAGTGAAAAGAAAACAAATTTTCAATGTTTTATTTTGACCCTCTTTAAATTTGATCTAAATTGAAATTTATTTTTTAAATCGTAAAAAGAGGTCTTTTGCAATTGTTTTGCAAGTTTTGAACATTCAAATGAACGAAAAATTTATTTACTATCATGTGAGCACTTAAGGCCATGTGAGAAATTCCCACGTGACTCTAGTATATATATGGGAAAAATATATGTTTTGCGAAAACTAAACTTTCTCTAAAATATTGGTCAATTCACTGAAAATTATTTGATTTGAAAATTTTTTCATTAAAAATGTTAATTGTAGAAGTTGAAGTCAATAAAATATTAGTTTACTATTTACCGCTTTATTTTTATTATTTTTGCGTTAAATTATAAAAAAAAAAAAATGAGTATATGGAAGAGAAATGTTTCTTAAGGGTATGTGGGCAAAGGACGTTTTTTTGTAGTTTGAAACTTACTCTGAAATAAAAAATGATTTTGGGTTAAAATTTTGGAGAAATGATTTTGTTTGGTACAAGGAATCTCGCTGTTCTACTCATTTACCATAACTTAACGCAAAAATAATAAAAAGAAAGCAATAAATAGTAAAATAATGTATTTAATCATAGTTCATTCAGCGGCCACTTGCTCGAATTGGCGCTGTTTACTGGAGCACTGACACACTCAAGCAACGTCTGTGTATGCGCTGTCATCTTTGTTTTCATTTTCGTTTAAAAATGCCACTTTTTAAACATCATTTTTTTATAATTTAACTCAAAATTATGTATTTTTCGGAGAACAGCGAGATTCTTTGTACCCTAATCTATCATCCCTCAAAATTTTAGACAAAAATCTTTTCTCATTTTAGAATGAAACGTATACTATCAAAACACATTTTCCCATACTAGGTTACGTTGGAGGTTCCCACATAACCTTAAACCCTTCTCTATCATTCCTTAAAAATTTAACTTTAAATTATTTTCCACTTCAGAGAAAGTTTAAGCTTATGTGATGTCACATGTAAATATTCTCTGCATCAGGTTTTCTCGCAAAATATTTGATAAACTGAGCCAGAATATACTTTTTCGAGGTATATTTTGAGTTGCTGCATCCGAATCTGATCTCAGAATTGACCCAGTGCGTCAGGTTTTCGAGATATTCTATAACCTAAAACTGCAGAAAATACGTTTTTTTGGCCATATTTGAAATCGTGTAACATTATAAGATGTAATTTTTTTTTTCAAAAAGATCGTTACAGCATCTGAAAGTACTATTCCTTACCCTTTAAAATGTATTTAGAAAGTTTAAAAAATCTTTATTTGCCTCTGAGTTATCGTCATTTGAATTTTTTGAGTGGTAAATGTTTCAATATTCGCGTGTATCAGATAATGCTTCAAAAAATTCAAATGACAATAAATTAGAGGCAAATAAAGATTTTTTAAAGTTTCAAAATGCATTTTAAAGAGTAAAAATATTACTTTCAGATGTGCTGTAACGACCTTTTTGAAAAGAAATTATATCCTAATGTTACACAACCTCAAGTATGACCAGAAAACGTCTTTTCTGCACTTTTAGGTTATAGAATATCTCGAAAACCTAACGTGATGCGGGTCAATTCTGAGATCAGATTCCGATTCAGCACGTTAAAATGCTTCTGTGGTTCTTAGTTCAGAAGTAGGCTAAAATTTTGTCGGACTGTACTATTTTTGAGTTCTCAACAAAGTTTTAGCTCAATCTATCAAATATTTTACGAAAAAACCTGCGTAGAATAATTACATTTACATGACCTTAAGAGTTTTAAAAACTCTCTTTTTCTCACATGGCCTTAATATATAAAATTCCTTTTTCAAAAAAAAATCAATATAGTTTTAAAAAAATATGAGTTAAAGGCACGTTAGTTGTTACCTCGGCAAATCACTTTGAGAATTAAATTTCTAAATGACATATATATATATATATGTGAAAGTAAAAGGGGGACGTTTTTGCCCGGAAGGTTATGGTTATATTGTCCTAGGTCTTTCTCTCTCACGTGCGGGTCATTCGCGGTTTTTCGAAATTGACCTAATGAGGGGTTCGGTGGTGATACGAAGTCGAGTGATATACGAAGTAGGAAACACGAAGAGAGATAAGACTCGCGGTAAAGGCGGATAAGCCGCATAGTTAGAGCGGCGTTTACGATCCATAAACGGGACATTCGTTATTTACAACAACGACCGCACGAGAACTTAGATGGAGGAGCCGCCCGATCCTCCAAGAGAGATCCACAACCAACAATTATCCATCGTAACTGTGTCTTAATGTAACGAGTCGATGTTATGTGTAACTTTTCATGAAAAAAAAAAAATCCCTCTCCACCTACTATTATAATCTCACTTTTCTGATTACTGATATATCATTTTTTTTTTCTAAGAAAAAGTATAGGCTCCTTGAACCAAAAGGAATTGAAAAAAAATTTATTTGATTTAAATAATCGGTTATATATACTTGACTATTAGCAAATAAATATTTAAATAATGATAGTTTTGCACGAAAAGAAACAAAAATATAAAAATAAATTATTTTATAAAGTAAAAAGAAAATTTACTCAATGACTTTCATGAATCTCAATCTTAAACTCGACAAATGCAATTCCTCTTTCACAGTTAATTTATTTTAAATTGTCCATATACATAAATCTATGGGGAAAATAAAATTTTGACTAAATCTACGATTCAATCATCAATAAAATTTTTGATAGGTGATTTAAAAGAGGAACTTTGTCTATATGGTTACTACTATTACTACTTACTGCGATTGAAAATGCAGGATTGTAAATCAGTTTTTATTAGTGACAAAAAGTTTTCTCATATGCATTATAAGATGACAAATGGCCATTACGTATATAGAAGCGTTCTATTACTTTTTCGTTGACAGAAATAAGCAGTTTCTTTATAGCATCCATCAGATAATTTCATATCAAATTTTCTGTTAACAGTAATAATAAATTTATATATATTATATATTATATTAAGTTCTATATATTAGCCAATTAGTATATCAACAATTTCAATTTATATAGTTAATGCGCACAAAAATCCATAGTGTGAAAATAATTCTCATGAAATTTAAATTCATTCATGAATTTAAATTGAAAATATATAATCACACGCCATTTGCTTGTTAAAAATAAATAGAAAAAAAAAACTATTTTAATTTTTATCTGAAACTAGTATATAAATCATGTATTTAATGACACATAATTATAAATCAGTATATATATATATTTATCATCGGTGCAGAAATCTTATTCGCGAATGTTTGCTTAGAAGGATTATTGAGGGTTAATATTTATAGATTTTCAATGGGAAATTTTGGATTTTGTTGAAACTGAAAGTTTAAAGAAAGAGAATTCGTGAAAAACAGTTATGGAAAAAAAATTAAACTTCTTGAAACTGATTTTTGTAAAATTACATTATTCAAAGCAATTGTTCAACTATATGTACTTTGAATGTTGCAGTTTTACAATTTTCTGTAAATTTACCACTTTCAAAGCAGGTAATAATTGCATTAATTATTACCTGCTTTGAAAGTGGTAAATTTACAGAAAATTGTAAAACTGCAACATTCAAAGTACATAGTTGAACAACTGCTTTGAATAATGTAATTTTACAAATTTTTATATAAATACAAACTGTGATGTGAAAAATTACAAGAAACATTTTATTTTACAGTGCACTTTTACATTTGAGTCGCCGGAAAGTAAAACCACACATAAAATTCTGACGGCCATGTTAATTCAATGGGAGTCAGAATTTTATGTGTGGTTTTACTTTCTGGCGACTCATTTTCGGTATTTTTAGCACTTTCAAACTAGAAAATAATTTTTTGACGATATGTCAATTATTACCTATACCTATACCCTACCAAAAATTACCAGAGTTCACTACTGGCGCAATACTGGTACCAATATCGCGCCACTACTGGTAGTACTGGCGCTGTACTGTGCCCCAGTAAAAATACCGAAAATAGAAAAGTATTGTATCTAAAGTGTAAACATAACCTCTATATTGAATTCAATAAATCTGAATTAGTATAGTTTTCTACTAATGAAAGAGTGCGTATTCGTTTACCAATTGAATTAGTAACAGTTTTGACTAATTTTTAGTAAAAAAAACTATTAATTGCTAGTAGAAAACTACTAATTTATGGAGTAAATCTGCTTACTAATTTGAAATAGTAAAAAATACGACTTACTAATGAATTAGTAGTTTCCTACTAGCAATTAGTAGTTTTTTTTTATTAAAAATTAGTCAAAACTGTTACTAATTCAATTGATAAACAAATTTGCACCTTTTCATTAGTAGAAAACTACTAATTCAGATTTAGAAAGAATAATATGGTAATTTTACATATTTTCATACAAATACAAATACATGAATAATTCCCACGAACACGGAGAGAAATAGATGATAAGAACTTATGATCTTAAGATGGTAAAAAGTAGATCCCGTGTGGAAATCTTCCCAAAGTCGCCCAAAGTGAGACTGGGCGCCAATCTGGACCCAACTTGGCTTCCCAAAGTTTGAAAAAATGAAGAAATAAAAGAATTAAATTAATTAAATTATTATTTAAATAATATGCTGAAGAAATATACAAAAAAGCGCAACTGTGAAAAGCTGAAAAAAATGTTTGTTTTTCATTGTACTTGGGAAAAGTTTGGATCAACCCAACCTGGACCCAACTGGGATAAAAAACTTGAGAAAAAATGTGAAATAATAAAACTAGTTAATTATATTTATATTTAATTTATATGCCGTTGGGAGATTTTTCCAAAAGCCAATATGGGCAAAATTCACATTTAAGGAAAAATAAGGAAATTGAAAACTTTAGTTAATTATATTAATGCTTAAATAATACCGTAAAACGGTGTTATTTCTCTCAGTGCGGATAAAGTCGCTCACCCATTTTTTTGCTTTAAATTTGATTTAAACTAAAATTTAGTATTTCTATTAACAAATTTAACATTTTTACCTGGTAATAAAGGTATTAAACTTTATTTTAAAGCTATTAAATAAAGCATAAAAGTGGGTGAGCGAATTTACCCGCAATGAGCGACATAACCCCGTTTTACGGTACCTTCCCTGAATAAATAAAATGTATGTCAAGTTCTTAGTTTTTAATTTATTGAACTAAGCTAATTAATAATAATAACTTAGTAGTTTTTTGAGTTTGGGCTTTCCCACTCTGATCCCATTCTCAATCATTTATTTCCTATTTTTATTCAATTTATTAATAATAATTGAACAAAATTTTGACTTCAACGACAACTATACTTTGGTACTTATTAATTACAGGTAAAAATGTTAAATTAAAATAAATGAAATTAAGTAAGTGATTATATTTTAATTTATTGTCTAACCTAATCATATTTTTCACATCTTTGATACTGAGAAATTAAAACTTGTCTGCAGATATACGCGTCGTTAGCATAGTGATTAGAGCGTTAATCTATAAGTCCGTAGGTCGTAGGTTCGATTCCCCTCGTGCGCAGTTTTCTTTATTTCATAGGTTTGCGTTATTTCTAGATTTTAATTTATAAGTTGTACCAAAACTTGAAAATCTAATACATATACACTATTATTTAATTTTTAAATTGTATAAATATTTTTTTTTACTTTTTTTACTATATACATTGTTTGTTAGTCGTCATCGTTAATAAAATTTAATTTAAAAGGAAATTATATTTATTCATTTAATTTACTCTTTTGTTGTTAAATTATTTATATAATTATTAATTAACAATTATAAATAAAAATGGAATAACTCAATCTGGCCCCAGCTGGGATTTCTCAACCTTGGGAAATCTTTGGGATCAGCGTTACGCGCCCAGTTTGGGCGTTGTCTGGATTGCCCACTTTGGACATTGGGAAACCCATGGCCCAGATTGGGGCCCAGTCGACTTTTCCACACGGGATGTTATCCGGTACTATCATTATGCTACTCGGTACTATCAAAGATGTTACAAAAAGTATGGTTATGTTACCCAATACAATCAAGATGTTACTCCGTAGAATCTGGATAGTAACTGATAGAATCTAGATTGCTGTCCGTATATGTATGATCAAATATGGTATCTGGTACTATCTAGATAGTATACCCCGTACCATCTATTTCTCTCCGAGAAGATTTTTATATACAAACTCGAAATGAACAATATCAGAATCATTTTCAACAATTTTCAAGTTTGCTATTAACGCTAAATTTAATACTGAACTTGTAATATGGTATACGCTATAAAAATGAATATTTTTTCATTGTTAGGCGAGAGATACACAGTAAACTTGGTTGTCTCTTTTTCTATTGCAACGTTTTGATGCACATAAGTTATATCAAAAAAAGATCGTTTTGTGTATCATTTTTTGATGCAAAAAATTGAATCAATTTATATCAATCATGGCCGAATTGAATCGACTCAAAATTAAACGAATTTTTTTCAGATATTTTGGTAATAGTACAATTGTGCGGAGACCATTTCACTATTTAATTTGAAAATGAAAATAACAGAAAATCAAAGACAATGTGCAATTCGATAATTAAAAAGTGACAGCTTATAAACATAACCTAAAATGCATGAGAAAAAATTTGTCGATAAAATCAATATAGCCGAGCTTTTTAGAAGGTAGATGGCAGCACTCATCTATTTTCTTTCTTTAAATTTTTTCTGAATCGTTTTTATAAAAAGCAAAACTGCCATCTACCTTCTAAAAAGCTCGGCTATATTGATTTTATCAACAAATTTTTTCTCATGCATTTTAGGTTATGTTTATAAGCTGTCACTTTTTAATTATCGAATTGCACATTGTTTTTGATTTTCTGTTATTTTCATTTTCAAATTAAATAGTGAAATGGTCTCCGCAATTGTACTATTACCAAAATATCTGAAAAAAATTCCTTTAATTTTGAGTCGATTCAATTCGGCCATGATTGATATAAATTGATTAAATTTTTTGCATCAAAAAATGAGACCGTTTCGTGCATCATTTCTAAAAATGATACACAAAACAATCTCTTTTTGATATAACTTATGTGCATCAAAACGTTGCAAACATTTGATGCAATTTTTGGTCTCAATTTGAGACTTTTAGGAAAACTGTGTATGTTAAATCCCATGGTTATATAGAATTTACCGCTTTTTGATTTTCTGTTTGAGGAATCTATACTGTTTATCTATATATATATATATATATATATGTAGGTACGTGTGTTGGACCTTATATAGGTGCACTTAACTCTATACGAGCATGGCAATCATATAGACAACCATTATCCGTCGCAGTTTTCGAAGCGTAGATCACTATACCGCTGCCGTTTAGTAGTCACTGTTATACTGTACTGCTACCGCTATTGCCGTTATGTAACAATATTTTTACGAGCACTCGCTGATTGTAATTATCAGTCGGTGAGATTACTCGCTATGTTCGTTTTGTTCTATTCGGTGTATAGTTTGTCGTCGCGTGATCAGACATCTTCAGTTCTTGAGGAAATTTTACTTTTAACTCATCGTCACCTTTGGCTTTATAATACACGTGGAAACTATCCTGACACTTATTGCAAACTAATATACGAATTCAGAAACAGATGTTTTTCTATTTAATGATCCTTTATTCTTCTTTTTTTTATATGTATAATCCTCGTATATAGATATTCGGCTCAAAAATAATTATGACAAATTTCATAAATTAATTGAATAAAAATTTCGCTGGTACAAATAATTTGGAGCAATTAAAATTTTTATTAAAAAAAAGAAAAATATCATTTACTTAAATTATTTATAAAAATAAAAAATTTATTTGTCAACAGTACAGACAAGTAATTGACTCATATTTGAATCAAATAAATATTTTTCAGTGTATTTATTGTAATACAGCAATTACATTATATTATGTAAGTTTATTTTCAATATTTGAATCATCGTAATTTTCAATTATTAAGAACCTGGTTTCTAAATTACTAACTATAATTATATTTGAATTGATTACACTTCGCTGTTTATAATATAAAATTAACTATATAACGTTTCAAGTTGTTTTTTCTTATATAAATAAACTGGGGAAAAAAATGTATATTTTCTTCTTTTAATCTGTTGGAATTAGACAACATTTCTTTTATAATTTGGCAAATATAAACTAATTTTTGAGGTTTTTTTTTTTTAATTAGTACACCAAAAATAAAGAATAATAAATTTTTGAATAATTGTATAAATTAAAAATTTATAGTATACAATATTATTGTACTAATAATTATTTCGTATTATAAATAATTTATATGCATGTAATAACTTTAAGAAACATCTGTCTTTCAACTTTATATAATATAATAATTACATAATAAATTTTTTTTCATTCATTATATTACACTGGGAAAAATTTTTTTTATTTAATTCAAATAATTGTTGTCTAATAATAAATATTTACTGAAATCAAATGATTTTTTATTTCAATGAAAGTTTTTTCAGAGTTTTATATTTAAAGGATCAAACTCCAATAATAAATTATTATTATTATTATTTTAACTCTCTAAATCTGAATTAGTAAAAATGTTTACTAATTTGAATTAGTGACTCACTTTTTGCTTCTGAATTAGTAAAATTTAACTATAATTCTAAAGCAAAAAGTGAGTCACTAATTTAAATTAGTAAACATTTTTACTAATTTAGATTTAGAGAGAAATTTTGATGAAAAATATTAAAAAAATTAAATTTAAACTTTTTTTAATTTATAAATTAATTTTTTCGTGTAAATAAATAAAATAGTTTACATTCATAAAGATTGAGATTCATTTGATTAAACAATTTTTTTTTAAGGTTGCGCTATCTTTTTTACATCTCCTTCAAACTGTTACCATTTAGATTATTATTATTATTATCATTATTATTTCCTCCCAAGATTCGTAAAAGTGAAAGCTCAAAAAGAATTTTTTTTTTAGACCTTATCATTTCAGACACAGTTACAAGTGACAATTGTCATCAAAATATTGTACATTCAAAGAGTATAGTTGGGAAACTACACCTTGAGGCTGTATACCCGTCATACATATATATGTGGAAATAATGTGCGCGCACATATATATTAAATGTAAACATGACTTTTCTCTCCCTCTAATTGCAAAAAAAAGAAGTCTTTTATAGAGTGCAATTTTTTTTACAACCCATTTATTGTTCATACGTACACTTTTTTTTTATTCCAAAAAATGTTTTCTTATTTTTAATTTCAAGTCGTGTGACTTTATAATAAATAAATATAAAACAAAAAGTTCTCAAGTAATCCGGGCAGATTTTTATCAACAGCTCCGAAAATTAGCAAAACTTTTATACTTGCTTTATGTGAATTTTATTATTCAAGTATTTTTTTTTTTTTTTTTTTTTTTTTTTGTATATACTAAAAAGAAAAAAATCACGATTTTTGTGCGCTGGTGAAATAATGATAAAATAAGAAGTTGAGATGTTTTCAATTATGAGAAAATATTCCACGAATAATTACATCTATTAGGATTTTATGACTTGGTTTATTGTTGCAAGTTTAGTTCTGTAATAATCGTTAGTTATACTACTCACTTAAATGTAGCAAGTAAAACAAGTTCTTTATTTAAAAAAAAAATAATAATAATTTAAGAATAGAAAAATTTTTCGTACTTTTAGGAGTAGTGACTAATTGTCAGTCGAAAATAATAATTTTAAAAAACAAAATTTATTGACATTTTCAATTTAGCTAATATAAAAATTAATTTAATTCATAATTAGTTTATTTTAATTAATTTTGAAACTGATTCATATTTAAAGAATAAAATGTAAAATAATTTTAAATAATTTTTTATTCTCAAATATACAGCATCCTCATCAGATCTACAAAGTTGATATAAAATTATAGCATGATGAATTTTGATATTTTCGATTGAAAATGAAATTATTAACATTTTTTTTTTGTTTTGTTTAATAAAATAATAATAATAATAATAATAATAATAATAATTGTAGTTATAAATAAATAATTTGGAAATTTGTGAGATTAAATACTCATGGCTTAATTATACATTGAAAAAATTTTTTATTTGATTCAAATAATCAGTTACTTTACTATCATAAAATAAATATTTACTTGCACCAAATAATTTTTATTTAAATTAAATAAATTGTATTTGAACCAATAATTTCTGTATTTAAAACAAATATCATTTAATTAAATATTATTATTATTATTATATTTAAAAATTTAAATATCATTTCAAATAATAATTATCTAATACAAAAAAAAAATATTTGGTAATAGTCAAGTAATCGATTATTTAAATCAAATAAATTTATTCTTCAATGTATGATCGAAAAATATATATATATTTTTTTAATAAGAACCAATCTAAATGTTAGATAAAATTTTTTAACGTGAAGTAAATTAATGTAAAAAATATATAAAAATAGACATGTTTTCAGTAAGGAAAAAAATCATTATTTTGATATCATGACATAACCGCATATAATATTAAAATCTTAAACTATATAAACACAAAAAATTATTATATCATAAAATAATACAATTTAATTGAAATATATATTTGTAAAAAATTAATTTTCAAAAAAAAAAATATATATATATCAAAATTTATCATTGTATAATTTTACATAAACTTTGTAGATCTGACGAGGATGCTGTATCGATACGCGACATTATTAAAATAACACGATATTAATTTATATGGATTATAAAAAATTTTAATCGAAATTAATTATAAAATTTTTACGAATTGATTTAATAAATAAATTTTTAGTAATAACTTAATAAAAATTTAATTTAATAATTTAATAATAATTTAATTCAATAATTTAATAATAAAATTAATTTAATAAATTCTTTAATAATAAATATCTATTTAATTTATATCGTATTAATAATTTATAAAATAATGAAAAATGTATATATATATATATATATATATATATATAATTCATATTAAATTTATAATGATTAATTCAAAAATAATACATAAATCATTTATAAAAAATTATCATTGCATTTTTTTTTATTATTATTAAATTTTATTGTATTTTTTTATTTGATATTGTATATTACAAATTTTTTCATTTTATTCTTTTTTATTTAATATACGTATATTATAAATATTAAATTTTGAAAATAAAGAAAATTTAATAATAAAAAAAGCGTAATATCCCTAATATCATAAAGAAAATGATAATTTTTATTAATTTATTATTTTTGAATTAATCATTATCTGCGCCTAAAAATAATATATATATATATATATGTATATATCAATTTTTTTCCATTTGTAAAAATTCTTTCAATTTTCATCATTTCCATCAAAAACAGTTGATTACTATGTTTTTTTTTTGTTTTTGTTTTATCTCTTAGTTTTTTTTCAAACTATAAAATATTTGAAGATTAAAAAAAGTGGAGAAGGCAAGCATTATAAGTCAAATTATTATCAGTATATATAGTAACTCAGAAAACACACACACACACACATATATATATATATATATATAGTTTGCAAATTGGAGACAATGACCTATCAAGATTTCTTTGGTCCTCTTTGCAGTCGCATTGGAACCTGACATTAACATTAGAAAATACAAACGTTGTATTCACACACGTGGTGGAAACACACCTGAGAGAGCTCTACCAATCGCAACTCCACTCGATCCCTCTTTCTACCTCTTTACTCCTCACAGTAAGATTCTCGCGTTGTCGCGACGACAGTACTTGCATGGTGTTTATCGTGAATACCTTCTTCTTCTTCTTCTTCATAATCGTCACTCGCCATTATCGTTCATTTGATAATTCTCACCGAAAAAAAATATTTTTTCTACCCTTTTTCACAAGAAAGAAAAAAAAAAAAAAAAAAAAAATCCGGAAGTGCCTAAGAAATCCTAAAGGAACAACGCTTGATCAACATTGTGCTCGTTCGATTGTGCTACCAGCGGAAATTAATCGTCAAACCGTTTGACTCGTTTCATGAGGAAAATCGACTTCCGGTTCCTTAAGTGAATCTGGAAAAAAAAAACACCTTATTTTAGTGTGAAGGAAAAAGTTGAAAAAATATATTATTAACCTCCATATTTTTTTGGAGGTAAAATAGAGACAAAAAAAAAAAAAAAATTGTGTAAAAATGTTTTACAGTGTGAGAAAAATTTTTTTTTATTAATTTTTTTTGTAACAATGCATTTTGGTAGAAAAAAAAGATTTTTTTTTCTCTAAATGCCTCGGATTTTAAAGTGAAGACTAAATCTGTTTTTTTTTTTTTTTTAATCGAACATTCTTAAAATGTAAATGTCGAAATGTAGATAATTTTTAAAAATCTGCCTTGTTTGGTTTATTTTTTTTTTTTTGTGACAATATTTGTGAGCGAAAGGATAGAGGGGAAAAAATTTTTGGCAAAATTTCTGCTAAAATACAGTGTACTTATGTATTTGATTTGTGTCACGAATGGTCACTGGAAAACACATGAACGAGGTGCAGCAATTTGTGTTCAAACCTCACACAATTGCTAACACCTTTGATCACTCCAGTACAGAATGTTGGAGTCTGATCTTGGAAGAAGGATTGTTCCAGGTAGATTTCATTTTTTTTTTCTTTTTGCAAAAATTTGAGAATTTTCGTAAAAATTTTTTACATTGAAAAAATCTTTTTATTTAACATTTTTTTTTTTTTAATTCCATTAATTATATTTGTTTAATTTTATTTAATTTATAATTATTATTGATTTTTATAAAACAGAAATTCAATTGCCATATTAATTAATTGTAGAATAAACATTGGAACGGAAGTAATTTTTTATTATACACATATAGTGGAACTTGGATAAAGTCAAAGTTCAAGGGAAATGCTTAAAATTCAAGTTAGATTTCGACTTGCAGAGAATTTAGTAAAATAAACCTAAATTTTTTTTTCTCGCCTTATCGAATAAATAATTAATTTCCATTTTCACTAAATAAATTTTTAAATTAATATTAAAATAGTTATATATATATATTTTTTTTTATTTAGAAAATATTTATAAATATCAAGGGTAAAAAAGGAAAAACAGCAAAAAAAATTAAAATTAAACAAATAATATTAATATTTTCCAAAAGAGTAAAAAAAGAAAAACTAGTATACAAATTTTTAAAGTAAACAAAAAATAAAAAAGATACCTTTTTCCGCATTCGTTTATAAAAATAAGTCATTATATTTTGACAGAATTCCCTAAATTTATCCTTGGGAATTATATGAGACGCTGTCTGCCTTAATTGAGTAAAGAAACTCGATTAGGCATCAAAATTTCATCACCCGGAAATCATAGATTCAAATCTCTCATTTCTCGAGGTCGAAATAGCACAAAACGACAACGTGCGCAATGAATCATGTGAATGCGACAGCCAAAGTTTAATAACCAATTCACATCAAAATGTTGGGTGAAAGTTACTGGACTGAAAAAAAAAATAATTATAATTAATAATTTATAACTATAATTTTTATAAAAGAAAAAAAAGATAACAAAAAAAATTCAAATAGTAAATAAAATTCTTGTATTTTCAATTTTTCTATTTTAGAAGGAAAAAAAAAAAGATGATTATAGTTGAGAATTTGCATTTTTTTTATGAATTCAATAAATTTTTTTGTCCCCAGAAGATTAAGCTATGAAGAATCAATCAAAAATACTCGTTTTAAGTACTTATTATGTAATGTACATTAATTAAAAATACATCTTCGGAATACTATATATTTAAAGCGATTTGTTATTTTAATGACATCAGTCGCCGAAGACAATGGGCACAAAAAAAGGAATTAAAGTATAGCTTACGTTATTTTATTTTTGCTTAATGCTTTCGAATTTATTTTTATTTAAAAATTTGAAAATTCACTTACGTAAATATATTTATTATCTTCAAAGTTATTTAAAAAAAAAAAAAAAGATATTTTTATTTACTGAATAAATAGAAAATTCAATTGAAATTATTAAATTTTTCCACTCTAATCATAAATATTTATTTTGTATTGAATTTTTTTTTCTATCAAAAAAGAGAAAAAAAAACGGTACGGTAATTTTAACCACAATATTGCAAGTAAATCCTTTTTTAATGTCTTGACAAAATTCAAGAGTTATATGATCTTATCACGTTTTTACATGAAAATTTTCTATTCCACATATATATATATATATATGTTTTTCTGATTAGATAAATTCCGAGTTCATGAATAAAAGAGTGTATTTTTGAATTTCATCGAAATACGTTGACTTTCAGTATAATATGCGGTATATAGAAAAAGAAAAGTTAAAGAAAATTTTTTTTTTTGAACATTTTTATAAATATTTTTCAAAAAAAATTATTAATTTAGATATTTATAATTAAAAAATAATTAAATTAGATAGAAATATTAAATATTAATATTTTTTGCATAAAAGTTTACTATAAAAATGTAAAACATAAAATTATTGATTATATTTTATTTTTAACAAAAAGCATATACTAATTATTTTATTGAATAAATTATAGTTAAATCAAAGTTTTCTTTTTTAATTTTATGTTTAATGTCAATTTTTTTGTTTTCCTTTTTTTTTCTCTTATGATGTAATTTTTCTTTATCTTCTTTGACAAAAACGATAAACAGGTGAAGTTCGTGTTAAGTTTGCTCATGTGTTGAAATTTCTATTGTCACAGATTGATAAAAAGTTCATATTATATGAGATTTATACTTGAAATTTAAGGACAGAAATAAGGTTTCCTGGTAAAATTATTATTATTATTATTATTATTATTATTTTAAGAGTCAAAAATTGATTAATTTTTTTTAAAAAAGATTTTTTCTACAATAATCGTTAGGTTATAAAATCAAATTTTATCGTAATTATAGTTTTTAAATTAAAAAAAAATTTCATTTTAATTAAAGAATTACATTTTTTTTTTTGAATAATTAACTATTGAAATCAAAATTAGTAAAAAAAAATTTAACTAATTTAGATTCAACTAAAGTTTTGTTATAAAAAAAATTATGTTTACATTAATTTTACTAAAAATTTACAATTAGTTTTTATTAAAAAAAAATTGATAAAAGAAATTAATTAGTATACAATAATTAATTAGTGAAAACAATTGTGACGCTCTCTGAAGAAAGGGACCTAACAAAAAAAAATTATAGGTTATGTTTATTTTAGTTTAACCCTTTGATTAAAAGTTTCTTTTTAATATTGTAAAATAAATATCAATTTTGTATTGAATATTTCAAATGTAAAAAAAGCCTTAATGATTTTTATATTGAAAGTTGATTCTTTTTTTGTATTTTCACTTTTAACTTTATAAACATAAACCTATAATTTTTTTTGCTTCTCCAAAGTGCGTCACAATTTTTTTTTTCCCTTTTAGGAAAATTAAATAAATTTGTGTTACGTGTAATTATAATAAAATTAATTATAATGGCTGAAGTTTTGTTATAATTTAGTAAAAATTTTACTAATTATATTCTTTAAATTTGATTTAAAAATTACTATCAGTTAAATCGCGGCTGACTTTTAGCTGGAAAAAATATTCAAAGACTCATTGAATTTGTTAAATAATAGAAAGTTGACTGAAATTTCGGTTATTTTGACAAAATCTAAATGAATTTACGATAATTAGTTATTTTCAACTAAATGATTAGTTGAATAAGTGAATTTGAATTTATTTGAATATAAAATAAAAATAAAAAAAAAATATTTGATTGACTTTTTTGCCCATTAAATTAGTTATTTTTTTTTTACTAATTCAAATTTCGAAATTACTGATAAAAATTCATTGATTCAAAATTTAAAAAAAATACTATAATACAAAAGAAGAGATTTCCAGTAAATATTTAAATTGATAAAAAAAACCAGTAATCCTTGTATCAACTAATTTTATTAAATTTTTTTTTCGTGGCGCAAAAGAAAAGAATTTAGACTTTTTTTTCAAGGTCACTTTTTAGAATATTCGTCCTTAAGTCCATTTATAATTCTAAGGGGGAGTTACAAAAAAAAAAAAAAAAAAAAAAAAAAAATTGCTCACAGACACAAAAATACATAAATAGAGAAGTTATACACAATAATGGGTTGTATTACGTTGAATATGCGCCTGTGTCTCGATATATATGGTAACACATAGCAATTACAGGTGACTGAGGTCAGTGTTAATATGACACTCGCGTGAGAGAGGAGTTCCAAAAATGACATGTTCGCGAATGCCGCTGCCGTGTTTTCTTGCGTAACCCCCCCTTTTTTCTTTTTTTGCTGCTGCTGCACAATACGCAGGATGTATATATTATATATATATATATATACGCGATCTCCTCATAGGCAAGGGTCCCGGCAGTATTTTATAAGAATATAATATTAATTTAGTGTACTTATTACGTGCCAGAAGATATATATGTATAGTTGTCGCGACAAGTATATAAACGCAAAGTCCCCCCATGGTCGTCGTAATAGAAGGTTTTTACCTCGTAAGTAGAAAACCAAGGACTTGTCATTCTTTGCGGACAATTACACACACGAATTTCAGAAATCCTCTCTCTCTTTATATATATATATATATATACTTGGCTTAATTCAACATCAAATTAAATTAGACGTTTAGGAAACAAAAAAAAAAAGAAAATTAGGCAGAGACCTCGACCCACACGAGTCTTCTTTTTTTTTTTGTTTACGACATTTGGAAAAAAAAATTTATGTATATAAATATTGCTTCAACTTATTATTATTACTATTGTATATTTGTTAATAATCATCGTTAATTTGCTTCTTATTGTTGATTTTTAATTTTGGACTTTGAAGCCCATATGCAACACCTATATAATTTTTAAAACAAAGAACCAACTATGAATTCATTTTTTCTTTTTTTTTATATTATTTGCGGATATAAATTATTAAATTCACTCACGGAATTTTGGAAACAAAGTAGAAATTTTGTGAATTAAGTTAATTATTGCACTAGAAAAAAATTTATTTAATTCAAATAAATCGGTTACTTGACTATTATCAAATAAATATTTACTTGGACCAAATAATTTTTATTTCAATTAAGGAGATTCAACCCATTAACATAAACTCAAACTAAAAAAAATAGTTTTTAACAGAACTAAAAATATATTTAAAATTTATTACACCCAAATTCGACCAAATCAAATTGTACAATTTTGGAAAAAAATTATTTTGAGTTAAAATTTATCGTTAAATAATAATTAATAAACATTTTGTATTTTTTTTTTCTTATAATTTAGTGAACAATTCTAATTTTTATCCATATTTTTAATAAAATTCAACAAACTAACAGAATTGTAGAAAATCTTTCCAAAAGCAAAATGAGCTATTGTTTGTAAGAATTGGATAAAAATTACAATTATTGACTAACTTTAAATAAAAAATATATAAAAAAAGTGAAATAATTATTAATTAACAACAAATTTTTGGGCAAAATAATTTATTTTGAAAATTGTACAATTGAATCTTTCAAAATTTGATAAAATTAATTTTATTTATAATTTTATTTGTTGTTAAAAACAATTTTTTAGTTTGAGATTATGTTGAATCTTTTTAAATAAATTGTATTTGAACCAATAATTTCCCTATTTGAAACAAAAACCATTTAATTGATTCAATAATTATTTAATACAAATAAATATTTATTTGATGTCAAGTAACCGAGTATTTGAATTGAATAAAAAAAAATTTCCACAGTACAAAAAAATAATAAATGCAGACCTCGAAGCGTTTTCTACGTTTACGTAACAAACAATTAAAAAAATTAATAATTTACGTATCAAAATTTCTAGTTCTTTTTTTTATTATAAATTGTTGATTTCAAATCTATAAATGTAATAATATATACTAAAAAGTCCTTAAAGTGTGATAAATTATAAATCATTATTAATAAAAAAGAAAAAATTAAGTTCGGAATAATTTTTGAAAACTTTTTTTTGTTTTAATTTGTATGAGTTCAAATCTTTAAGAATTTTTCTGAATTCAACAATTTCCTATAAATTGTCCATTATTTAGGCGCAACATTATTTTAAAAAAATGACTATAAAATTGATTTTTAATTTTGTTAAATTACTATTATTATATTTAGAATATTTCAGAATTTAACTATATAATAACAACAGTTTTCAGATTTTTTGAAAAAATTTTCAAATTTCATTTTATACTACAAAAGTTGCATTTATTGATAAAAGTCGAAGAAAAGCATTTGTTTTTTTTTTTTATATTTGTTAAAAATACTACAAAAACGATGCTATACTTGGATTTTTTTTAGTGAAAATTACATACTTTTCGTATCTTTAGTCAAAATTACGGACTAAAAAAATGTATTTTTTCTTAATTTATGTAATTGGTTCGAGACCTGCAAATATTTATATTATATAAATAAAAAGTTAGTTTAAAAAAAATAATAGAAAGAAATTATTTGTTCTTCTAGGTAAAAATTGTGAAATTTTTTCAAAATATTTGTCACAATAGACATTTTTTGCGATACGTAAAAATGAACGAAAAAAAAAAAAAAGATAAAATAAATTCGAGAACATTCTTGACCCTTATATACACATGAAACAGAAATGTAAACTCTGTAAGCATGAAAACTAGCTACTTCGCCATATAGTAAGTAGCGAAGAAAAACGATGAGCCTTAACAACGGACTATGACAGTTACGATGGCTTTAGAATTTATCGCTTCCCTTACTGTTCATGAATCGGTAGAGTCTTGACTTTGAATTCCGGGGTCTTCGAAGTCAACGAGAGAGATAGACTATACACAAGTTGAGAGGGAGGGAAGCATGTCAAAAAATTTGTCAGAAGAATGAAATAATAACTCTTAAAAGCGCAGGTACCATATTCCAAACACAAAAGGGACTTGTGTCCCTTTAATGTCTAATCGACAGGTTCTTCTTCTTTTTTTTCCGCACACGATTTCGAAATATGAACCTTTTTTCACAATAGTTTTCAATCGTCTCTCTCCCTCAAGTGGCCACAAAGTTTTGACAGGAAAAATACACACAGTTCCCTGCGGTCTTCAAAAATTGTAATTAAGTGAGAGATGCTGGGCCTCCTTTTTTTTTTTCTTCTTTCTTTTTCCTTGAACACGAGAGATTATCTCGACGACTACCAGTTTCTTTAATTCTTTTCATTGGGGGGAGGGATTACACACGCCTCTGGACCAATGCTTTTAACCAAAAATTTGTCATCGAACAAATTGGATTTGCCTTTGTGTTGGAACTAGAAAAAAAAAAGAAGTCAACATGAGATGTGAGAGAAAAATAGCTTCTATTCAAATTTACGAGATTTATTTTTCAATTAAATTGTAATAGTCAGAAAGAGGGTACAAATAGAGAAATTATATATTTGCAGAGACAAAAATATATTTGTTTCAAATAAATTTTATTTGATTTAAATAAAAAATTTTTATACACTCTAAATAAAAGTTTATTTGTGCTAAATTAAATTTTTTATTTGAAACAAAAAAAGTTATTGGACAAATATATTTTTATTTCATTCAAATAAAATTTTTCTCTTGGTGTGATTTTTTAATTGTTTCTTTTTCTATATATAGATACAATTTAAAAAATAAAATAAAATACAAAAGTAAGAAAAAAAAAATTCTTAATTAGTTCAAAATTGTCTGTATCTTTGTTAAAAAAATATTTTACGATCATTTTGAAATTCAATTTCTTTAAATTAACATCGTGTCAACTTCTATGCGCTTATTATTCGTTTAAAATTTAAATTCCATAATTGCCACATGATAGTTATTTAAAAGAAAAAAAATTTCTTTTTAACGTATTTTACTCGTTAAAATTTTCACAAGTTTCATTCTCACAATTATATATAAGTCGAGCATTTCAAGATTCTTGACAGATAGGACAAAGCTCCACTTCGTGTAAAGTGTTGTCAGCTGCCTTCTTATAAACTTCCCTATACTTTACTATACTTTTTTTATTTCTCATCCTCTTTGAATTGCATCCTCATTATCAAATCAAAAGAAAGAATATTTTTAATTAAATGAATAATTTTTAATCAAAAAATTCTTAGCAATTTGATTTTTAACACTTTAAACTAATATATTAAAATTTACACTTGAAAAAAAAATTGAAAATTTTTTAACAAAACGAAAACAATGAAAACGATTATCAAATTTTAGGAGATTAATATTATTATTATTTATGATTATTTAATTATTTAACTATATATAATAAATTAATTCATTAAAAATTAATAACAATTTCATTTTCCACCATCAAAAAATTTGAATTCACTATTTTTTTCTCATCAATAAAAATAAGAAATGATTAAAATTTGAAATATTCATCTTGATTGAAAATTAAAATTTGGAACAATTGAATTTCGGATTTCAAAAAAATTGTAAAAGAATTGAGATTTAAAAATACGCCGATGAAGTTTACAATATTTATATGATAAAAATTATAATTGTTTAATTTAAATAATTGAATTTAATTCAAAAATTTTTAAGTCAACAATATAATAAAAATAATGAAAAAAAATGCAATTTCGAATTAAATTGGAAAAAAATTGTTCATTTTTGGTGGGGAAAAAAAAAATTTGCTTTTCGCAAAAAAAAAAAAAAAATTGAGAAAATACCGGAAGACGTATAATATATTTATATATCAAACACCTTGAGAGAGCTTCTGTTCGAATTGCGAGTGATTTGTTGCTACTGGATTAATAAAACGTAAATCATAAATTTATTTACCAACTCATCGTATCGTATTAATCAGTCTTAACTAGCGATATAAATTAATGCACACAAGACAACTGATGAAGGAATACATTTTTTTTTTTTAAATTTAAAAATCGCTAAAGCTAGACTCGGCTCAGACTTTGTAACACTTTTCTGCATGTGCGAGGAAAGAAAATATTCTTCCGTGTTTCGTCTTATAGGACATAAGGCCGACAAATATTACATTGCGCCCGGTAATCATTTCCACGGTCACTAATTACGTACAGTCACTCACACTGACCAGGTGTTATGATTTATGCGCTTTGCGGTACTCCTCTCAACTCAAAAAGGTACACACGTCTTCTCGTTCTCCCAAAAAAAAAAAGAAAAAAAAAACTTACTACAGTCGTAAAATTTTTATAAAAATCACTTGATCTTATATAGCTATAGAGTCGACTCAACTATATATATAGTATATAGGTATATAATAAAGTTTTCCAATAATTAGAACGTTTTCTCAAACTTGCGGTACAATTTTACAAAATACAAATTAACCGTTTCTATAATTTAACGTCATTAGTAATTAAATTACATGGAAAAAAAAATAATTATAAAAATAATTAATATAAATGAAAAAAAAGAAATAATAAAAGAGAGAGAGAGGTCAAGAAGCCTCGAAGCAATTGAAAAGAGTTAGTAAATTTCTTCAAGATTATGCTTAAAATAATGAGAAGCCCTCAAGATACAAGTAATGACAATATACAATGTGGATTATAATTATAATCACAAAAGAATATCCCGCGAGGCTTCAGTGAAGTGAAGGTATACAGGAAAATTGATGAGCGCAAAAGAAAAAAAAAAAAAAAAAAAAAATTAATAAAAGGAGTCAATTGATGTCACTGGTGATAATTTCAAGGGCAATTAATTACACATCTTTTTTCAAAAGTGTGCCGATAAGATATAAAAATTAAATTTCAGTTTGCTTCAAAGGTCAAAAATTCTTTTAACTCTGAAATTAATTTTTAAAAAAACTATCATCACATTATATATTACTTAAGACTTGATTTTACTAATAAAACATATTATGAAAATATTAAAACATTTTTTTTTTTTTTTTTGAGTCTCACAAAATATTTCCCACAAAAAATTATTGGTACATAATTCTGTTTCGAAATTTTTGAATTCAAATTTCAATTTTATTGAATTTTTTAAATAAAGTTGACAAATATGAAATAAAATTTTCCAATTGAAGAATTTTTCATGATTTTTAGATTCAGTAACTAATTTTTATATTTTGTTTTAATTATTATATTTACTATTATTATTATTATTAATATATTATAATTAGGTAAATATTTCTTCAATAAAGACATCGGATCGAGTTTAAGGCGCAAAAAATTTGTTTTAATCGATTTAAATTTGAAAAAAAGTCAAATTCAAAAATTTTAAATAAAAAAAATATATATAAAAATCACATTTAAAAAACAAAATTCAAATCTGATTTTTATGAAAATTATTTACTTTTTGAAAATGTGATACTTTATAGAAAATGAGAGAATGTTTATCTAAAAATGTTTTAAAAAATTGAATTTTTAATTTGAAAAATAGTTTAAATGATTCAATTTTCGAAAACCAATTAAAAATTATTGAAAATAATTAATTTTGCAAAGACTTTTTAGATTCAAATTTTCAAAATAATTTAATTTTCGAAAAGCTACAATTTTTACTTAAAAAAAAAAAATTATAGATATAAGTATTTTTTTTTAATTCAATAAATTAATTAATTTTTACTTTTTTATTTTGTAAAATAAGTCGAAACAGTCGCATTTAGAAAAAAGGCGTACAATTCGAAACTCGCTAATAAAAAATTATAAAATTAAAATTTAGTTACATTAAAAATCCAATTAATAAGAAAATTCGGTGAAATGCAAAATTTGCTTTTATTAAAAATTTGGTCAAAATAAAAATTTGATGAAATAAAAATTCGATTCAAGGAAAATTAAATTAAATAACAATTTGGTTGAAAATGAAATTTAGATCAAAAACAAATTCAGTTCAAGGAAAATTTTACAAAATTAAAAATAATGTGATTTTTAATTAAAACATTTTGTGATTTCTGTTGATAATAAATTTATTAGAAATTACAGACAAATATTAAATTTCAAAAGTTTTCAATTAAAAAATGTTTTTAAATTGAATTTTTGAAGAAAAACAAAAAAAAATTGTATTTCGATTATGTATAGAAATTTTTGCTAAATCAAATAAAATCTCATTTAAATAAAAATTTTGCAATGTAAAAATTCGATTTAATATTAATCACAACTTTATAAATTTCGGTTAATATAGAAATTCGACCTTTTCAAATTTGATTCATGTATCCAATTTCTTTAAAATAATTATTTATCATATTTCAAATAATTTATTACTTAATAATAATAATAATAACAATAATAATAATAATAATAATAATAGTATTAAAACTATTATCTCATTATTAATAGTAATTTTATTAATTTGACTTCAACCTTGAATAGTGAAATAAAAAAAAAATACATATATTTTTCAATAATTTTTTTTTCTCACTCACCTGAACGTGTTTAATTGTGATTTTGTGCCACAACTAGAAGAGGATTATCAAAATATTTATGATTGGTGGTATACAGGAAGCTTTATCATACCTTCTGTCAGCACATTTGAATGATTGTCCGATTTCAACCTCTGATCCTTGGCGCATTGGTTTTTGAGTAGCTCGTTACCAGCTCGTTATAAGACTCTCCCTAGATCAATGACGAATGGCCGGTAAAATATACCACACACTGTCGACCTCAGTTTTCTGCTCAATTCGCAATTTTCACTTTTATTACCCCCCTTCAAACATCACTATATAACTCTCCATAAAATTCCATCAATGAATATTAATCCATTAAATAAACATCGTTTCATTCCATTTAATATTCATCGTTCCGTTATTTCTAAAATAAAAAATTTTTTTTTTTTTTAATAACTCAGCAGGAAATGTGAAAATTTTTTTTTGAAGTTATTTTTTCTAATTCTTTGCACAAAAACAAGAAAATAAAAATAAAAGCATTTTTAAGATAAACAATAGAATTGAATGTCTCTCAACGCATGCAATGTAAATAATTAAAAAAAAAAAAATCTATAAATTCAATATGAACTGGAATTCGTTAGACTTTGAACCGTTTGGAAGTGACACGCTATTTGTTCTATAGATATTTCAGTATCGAGTTATAAAGAAGGAGGTGTGCCTTATAACCAAAGATCCTTGAAGGATCCTTCATGCACTCATAATATTTACACATTACGTTTCCACTCTAGAATTAAAGACTCCTCTTCTCAATATGTGACAATCAATAAAAAGGAGAAATAAAGCAAAAAGGATTTTATTTAAATTATATTAAAATATAAGAAATAATCCATCCCCGGGGAAAAAAATATTATTATAAGAAAGTCATAGGTCTAAACTTCAAGGTTAAATAATTAAATAGAGAGAGAGAGAGAAATTTAAAAAAAAAATGATGCATAATTATATTCATAAGTGGAGCTCGCGGTGAAATAAAATCATTTTTCAACTAAATGTGGTCAAGACGCAATTGAATCAAGTTCATTTAGCAGTTATAAAATTAAAAAAAAAAAATTACAATATGCAAAAGCCAACCTGATTCTTAGTGAACATTAAAAGAAGATCCTCTTCTTCTGAGACATATATGGCAACTAATATTAATGCCTAATAATTATACTGAATAAATCATAATTAATAACATGGTCCATTATTATAAATTACAAAGTGAATACTGTCCGTTAGTTTATCTGTGAGTTATTAAGGGCAAAACTTTATATAGAAGACATTTTCCTTCCGACCTAAAAATTCAAACTTTCCTATTATTATTAATGTTTGTCATATCTGATAAATGAGAATAATAAGAATTAGTTTTCACCCATAATATTTGCAATTATTCACAACGCAGTTGACATTTGTAAATAATTGACAGTAATTTTTTTTTCAATTTCCTCATTAATTTACAATTATTTAATAATAAAAATGAAAAAATAAAAATAGGTTTTTAATAGTAAGTTACTAATAAATTTATGGGAAAAATTTTTTTAATTAACATATATTTCAATTAATTGACAAGTTTTGAGAAGTAAAATTAAATTTATAATGGGGAGTAAAATTAAATTATATATATATGTGATGAAGATTGACGTTTGTGGAATAAATTGAAATGGTTGCGTTTTCGTTTCGCATCCAAAGACACAAATGATTACGACGACCTTGTCAAATGTAATTTTCACCCAAGAATCAGAGAACTCGCAACGGGACGTCGTTCACATATTCGTTTGTCAAGATTCAAGTAATTTTTTTTCTCTCTCTACACTGTGAAATGCATAATTTGCTTTCTCTGTCTCTCAGTACACAAAATGATCTAGGATGTGCGAAACGAATTTCTTCTATATGTATATGCGATTATCATTGAGGATAAAAAGCAATAACCAACAAAAAAAACAAAGTTGATTTTCAGAAAAACAATCAAATCTCCCTAACCTTGAAAATAGAAAAATTATATATATTTTTCAACTTATGAATCATAAATTTTATTCTTTCGACTCTTGGAAATTATATAAGACGATAAAAAAAAATTGACAAAAAAAAAAAAAACAAAATTATTTAATAATTAAATATTCATTATAAATACACGGAAAAAAAGAAAAAGTAATTTTTACTACTTTCATAGTAAAATGGGATCTGTCCGAAGTTTCTGCGCATCTATGGCAACTTTTACTCCAAAAATAGTAAAATTTGCTCCAGAAATAGTAAAATTTACTCCAGAAATAGTAAAAATTATTACAAAAATAGTAAATTTTACTATTTTTTGAGTAAAATTTGCCAGAGATGCGCAGAAACTTCGGACAGGTCCAATTTTACTATGAAAGTAGTAAAAATTACTTTTTCTTTTTTTCCGTGTATAATAAGAATTGTTATTATTAGTAAATTAATTTTTCTCGCTCTAGGTGTCATTAGTGAAATATTTATTTTGTTATAAGATTCGTGACTCACAAGGGGGATTTTATATATATAATACTTTTACCAATATTTTCATTCATAACCGCGGGTTCTTTGCGTAAAGGCCACGTAGAAAAATATACAGGTGAATATACATAAGAAGAGACAGAATGGTGGCCTGCCTCTAGGGGTATATATATATATAATTCATTCTCTGCCATGAAAAATTGACAGGTCCGATTCACGTTGGCAGGTGTCACACGATCGTGAGAGGCCTTTGCTCAGAAATTCGATCGACAATATACAAACATTAATCACGATACCATCTGCGCAATCAAGTTCTCTCGTTTTTATATACATAAATATATACATCATTATTAATATTTTTTATTAAACAAAAACCTCATTTTTTTCTCTTTAGAAATTTTCAATTCAATGGAACATTATTTAATCGTTCCATTGTAATTTACAAATTGTCAAATTTTAATTAAGAAGAATTAAATAATAAAATTTCGACCAAGAACTAAAACCTCAAATAATAATATCAATTAATTATTATGACTATTAATAATAATAATAATAATAATAATAATAATAATAATACAATTTCTAATAAAATTCTAAACAAAAATTAAAACCTCGAATTGTTTATAAAATTAATTAATTTCTAATAATTTAATTAATTAAACTAATAAAATTCGGAACAAAAATTCAAACTTCGAATTGATTATAATGTTACTTAATTAATTATTTTATTATTATTATTATTATTATTATTATTATTATTATTATTATTATTATTATTATTACAGGCCTCGGATCGACTTTAAGGCACAAAAAAAGTCGTTTTATATTCCAAAAAAAAAAGTAAAAAAAATCGATTTTTTTAATTTTAACAAAATTTAATTGGTTAATGAATATTTTACTTTAAATAACTAATGTTATCAGATATTAAATTCATTTTATTAATTCTGTAATGAAAATAATTCTATAATAAATATTATCAAGAAAATTTATTTCGAATATTTCAGAATTGAACTAATTGTAAGACAAATGTTCAAAATTTTATACGAAGCTGAAGTACGCAACGTTTATATAAACGATTTTTAAAGAAATAATTTTTTAAAATAAAAAATTCTATAATTTTTTGCCTAAAAATTATTTTTTTATAATTTGTTGATTAATAAAAACTACAAGAAATATTTTTTAGACAAAAAATTATAGAACTTTTCATTTTAAAAAATTATTTCTTTAAAAATCGTTTATATAAACCTTCGTAATTTTATTTCACTATGACAAATTTAAAAAAAAAAATTCTTATATTTCTTAAATTCTAATTTTTATAATTTTTTTAAGAATTAAAAATTTTGTCATAGTTTTTAGTTTTGATGGGCAACAAAATTTCAGGCAATATACTTAATTAAATTTTATAGATTTTTAAATAAAATTTTTTTTTTTAAATAATAATTTTAGGAGAGTTAAGGGTTGAAATTTTTAAAAATAATTGAATTTTAAAAGGTTTTTGTTAATTTTCAGACATTGATTCACAGAAATAAAAATAATTTATCAAATAATTTTAGATAACATTTTTGAAATGAAATTCAATATTCAAAGATTTACAATTTAGATTTTTGAAATTAATTCACCTTCAAGTGATTTTTAATTAAAAATTTTTAATGATTTCTAATACTAAAACAATTATTAGAAATTGCAGACAAAAATACAATAATTTTAATTAAAAATAATTAAAATTTTTTCAAATAATTAAATTTCAAGTGATTTATAATTAAAAATTTTTAGTATTGATAATTTTATTTGCTAATTGTTTAAAAATTATAAACAATTATTGAATTTCATAAAAATTTTAATTGAAAAATAATTTAAAATAAATGAATTTGTGAAGAATTTCATTAAAATTATTAAAAATAATTAATTTAGTGAAGAATTTTAGTTAAAAATTTGTTAAATATTTGAAATAAAGAAGATCTGAAGGAGATCTGCATTATATACTAAAAAAACGTATTTTGTTTAAAAATGTAAAAAAGTCGAAAAAGGCGCATTTTATTAAAATAAGTCGAAAAAAAAGTCGTATTTTTGAAAAAAAGAAAAGTCGAATAAAGTCGTATAATAACGAGGCCTGTTATTATTAATGAACTGAAATGGAAAATTCATGAAAAAATAATTTACCTCGTGAAATGTATAATAACGTTGTACGAATTGAAGAGTTTGCGGCGAAAAGATGCGGCAGATGCGCTGACAAGCAGGAATTACATTGAAAAGCGTTGTACTCAACAGATTGCACTAACGACTGATTGATGCACCCAGACATAGCAATCCGTATACACGTTTGCTTCTTTCTATTCATCATCATCATCATCATCATCATCATCATTTTCTTCTTCTTCTTCTTTTTCTACTTTTCTCTTGGCACATTAGGAGCCAATGCCACTAGCATTATACAGGCTTTCATGTTCTGTACGGACAACTACCGCGTTTACGCCAAGATTCAAGTTCCACAGTGTTTTCATCTAAAGGTGAAAAAAAAGAAAATCACGTCGTCACCTGGTATCTTGTAATTTTCACGCACCTGCCTACTGAAATTGAAACAATCTTTCAAAAATGAAATTATTATTTTAATACCGTGTCAAGCGGGGTAATTGCACCCACACAAAAACACTATATTTTACTCAACTCGTCATCAAAATTTAAAATTATAAAAAAAAAAAAATTTAACTTTCGCGTTATGGTAACGCTTTAAAAATATCTTTCGTAAGAATTTCTTATCAAATAGAATTTGTAGGTCATTGAATTATTATTTAACAAAATTTTGTTCTAAATAATTTCTCTTTACCTAACTATTTATTATAATTCTAATTTAACCCAATTTTAATTTAGAAAAATTCTTATTTAATATAATTTTAAGTGCTTCCATTTTTTGAAATTCTATCACATGTTCGAATTACAAAAAATAATAAAACATTTTCTTATTGAGGAGCTTCTAGAAAGAATTTAATGTATAATTGTGCTCGTATTTTCTTTTTTTCTATTAGAGCAAGCGTCATAATAAATTAATAATAAGGTAGTACATAACGATTATTGACGTTCATCTTATTATCCTGACAAGAAATACTACGATTAATAATATTCTCCTTAACATCTTGTATCCTATATCTTTCAATGACACCTACACGAATTCAGCGGGGGGTTTCGTTCTTCAAGTTCGTGAATCTTTAAAATCTCTAGATCTACCTATTTGTGTGTGTGTGTGTGTGTGACACCTGACGGCTGTGGTTCAACAAATTTCATCTCAAGTGACAGATAATCGATGGTTGTTTGTTTGGCCCTCCAACGAAGGGCGTTAAAACGTTGTATATAAGTTCTTCTTCATCAATTTTCACCTCTCATTCTCAAAAAAAAAAGATCAATAATCTCTCCTTGTTGATCTATGAACATTAAAAATCATTTTTCAATCAATTAAAACTATATACAAAACATTTATCATTCAAATTAAATTGAAATTTACATTTAATATACAATAAATATTTTTTAAAAAAATGGATAGGTAGGCTTTATACAAAAAATGTAGTTACATTTTGTAAAGTTTTAAATAATTACAAGTATTGGAGAAATTTCAAAAATTGAACCAATCATTTTTTATTATTATTTTTTTTTTTTTTTGTTTAGCAAAAGTTTGATTTAGAAGAAAAAAAAATTTTTTTTCTATAAAAATTATCATTTTTTTTTACAGCGTTTCTCAATCGATAAATATTTAAAAGAAAAATTTGTATAGCAAAAAAAATATTATATTCAGTGTGAAAAATATTTTTTATATTTAAACGTTGTAAACTTTACCCACGTAAAAAAAAAATCAAGGAAAAAAGTTGTCGAAAGAAAATAGTAAAAAAATTAATGAAAAATGAATTAATTTTGAAAAAATTTTCTATTATAAATTCTGAACTAGTTAAAAATTAATATTTTTTCTTTTGATAACCATATTTTTTATTATCTAAATGAAACAAATAAATAATATAAATTCCTGCGATCATTTAAAATTTAAAGGGATTTTTCAAGAGCCTTTCCTAAAGAAATAAATATTATTAATTTAGAAAATTTTTTATAATTCATGGTTTTTTGTTATAAAATTCAAGGAATTTCAAGGTTTTCATGAATTTTTAAAAATTTCAAGGTCTACTAGACACCCTATTATCATTATTATTATATTTAATATTATAGTTTTAGAAAATATTAGATATAGAATTATTGTTTTTTAGTTTTTTTTTGACTCGAAAACGAGAGATAATTTTTAATTTTTTTCATGTTAAATTACAAAGTAACTTACAAAATTATTTTTTTACAGGGTCGCATGCCATTCATGCGTACAATGAGCACAGAACAGCGATGGCAGGATTTGGCATCATTGCTGTCATTGCCAGGTGGTCCAGATCATTTTGCACATCCAGCACTTCCTGGATATCCAGGACACGGCATTGGTCACAGTCATTACGAGGCACAACGTAGTGTATTGCTTCATAATGCAACATTGGCACCTCCCGTTGGCGATCTCAATGCCACAAGCCAATATCATAATGTTGGTGAGTTCCTTCTCATTTGTCCCTTAAACAAAAAAATTCCGAAAAAAAAACCAAACAACACGGAGGAAATATTTTTCTTTTTTGCTCACATTTTTCAATTTAATTAATTTATTTTTATAATAGATTTTAATAATTAATTAAATTAATAAAAAATCAAATCATTTTTCTTATTAATTATATTTTTTTTTTTCTATTTGAACTGAATTTTACTCACTTTTTAAAGGTGGACCATCAAATTTGGGATCAGCGGTGGCAACATCAATGAACTTAACAAATAGTAGTGAGCCAATGGGATCGGAAAATGGTGCATCATACAAAACGGAACCAAATGATATGATGTACTATCATACACCTCCTGATACCATCAATCAAACGACAGATGGATTTCTTTCATCTCTTCTCAATGATGAGGATCTTCAATTGATGGACATGACCATGAACGATGGTGAGTTCAATTTTTTTTTTTCTTTTCACTTTAATACTACCATATTTGAACAAAATTTAATTTCAATGCACTTGATAATTAAACTCATATACATTTATGAAAATATTTATTTTCGTTATACAAATTTTTTTCATTCGACCATTCCCGGTTCCTTCTATCCGTTTAAGTAATATTAATTAATAATTAATCAAATTTTTAAAAAAATCTAATATCAAAAATTAAAACTCAATTCAATGATAAAATTCCGATTTTTTGAAATTATTAAACAATTACATAATTATATAGAAGATGAAATATAAATACATATTTTCTTAAGCTCTAAAATAAAAAAGACTTCAATTTCAGTTCTGCTTTTATTACAAAAAGAAACTTGGTAAAAAAAAGACTTAATACTATTTCGTAGATAACACATTTTGTTTCATCTCTCTTTTTTTTTTTATCGTGAAAAAATATAATTTCAATTTATTACTATTACGTAAAAAAAAACTATATATATATAATAAACTAAAATATCTAAGTGTTGTTTTACTCTTAGATTTGTTTTTCTAATAACAACTGGTAACAAATTATCTTTTAAGATTTTAATAATAAATCTCTAAATATCTATAATAATTTTAAACTTATTTTTGTTCAAAGTTTTTAAACTAGCAAATAAATTGTGTGTATGTGTGTGTGTATTATTAAAGTTTGTGAGATTACTTAAAGAGAGAAAATTAAAAAATTATTATTTTTTTTTATATAAAAAAGCTTTAAACAAACGCAATACTGGTATTCACAAAATTTCTTAATATTTAGTGAAAGGAATCACACATTTATTTACCAATCATCCTCTGGTTCAGCAGGTGCAGAATTAAATTCTGATCCATTATTTCCTCCCTGAAAAAAGTTATAGAATTAAATAAATTGAAAAAAAGAAAAACGTTCGATAAGATTGAAAGTCATTTTTTAAAATAAAAAAAATTTTGATCTTGTCAAAAATTAAATTTAATTAACATTTTTCAAGTTAAAAACAAAAATTGTGTTAAATACGTTTTTTTAAATTTAATATTTGATATGTGTCTGAAAATTCTGAACGTTCAAATAAATAAAATCATTTTTTTATTTTATTTTGGTCTGTAAATTTTTAAAACAATTACTACAGCAATTAAAAATGAAAAAAATACAATAAATATTTAAATTATTAATTTATTTTTTAATATAAAAAACAATGTTTTATAATTAAATATGAAGTTCGTTTTTTGTTCTTTTGAACGTTCAGAATTTCAAACACAATTTTATTAATTTAAATATATTTTAGAAAAAATATATTATTAAAAATTAATTTGATTTTTATCCGGTTATTATTAAGAAATTTTTTTTTTTTACTAATTTAATTTCCATTACAATTTTAGAAATAATTAATTTTTAACGTCGGTAAAATTTTGGTTTATGATCAACGATTGATAAGAAAAAATATTTTTCTATTCTTATTATTATTATTTTTGAACTACAAAATTTTTTGCAACTTTTCTTGATCAATAATTTGTTGAAAAAAAAATTTGTAGATCAAAAAATTAGTTATTTTTTGAGTGAAAAATATTTTTTTTTTTTTCAATCGTGAATTTCACAGACGTAAATTTTATAAGGTTTTAAATTGCAATTTTTGAAAATAATTCAATTTCATGTGATTTTAAATTGAAATTTTTTATTAAAATCGAAAAAAGTATAATCCGAGCATTAAAATAAAAATCATCGGTACTTTGATTTGTAAATTAATAAATTAATTTTTAATTATGTTAATACAGTAAATGAAAAAATAAATAAAATTTTTGTTTGATAACACTCACCTTACTACGGAAATCTCGAGCTCCATATTTATTTGCCGGTTGATAGTCACCACCGCCGCTTCCTCCTCCTTCGAGAAAATCAGGAACTGGTTGTCCAGCTTGTTTCAAAATTCTCACAAGTTCTGAAGCAACAGCGCTGTCCTTCTCTGGATTATAAAATGTCGTTGCTCGTCCCTTATTTCCAACACGTCCCGTTCTTCCAATTCGATGAACGTGACAGTCAATTTCCTTACTAATTTCATATTGAATAACATGATTAACACCCTTGATATCTAATCCACGTGCAGCAACATTTGTAGCAACTAAAACATCCATATTTCGATATTTAAAATCATTAAGTGCTTGAACACGTTGTGGTTCTGTTCTATCGCCATGCATTGTGGTTGTTGAAAATTTACTCTCCGATAAAAGTGCACCAATAAAATCGGCAGTCTTTTTTGTCTCAACAAAAATAATTGTTCCCGTTAATGTATTATTCTCCCTTTCGCGTTCAAGAATTTCAAATAATTTTGGCTTCTTATTTTTACTGTCGACTTCATAAAAATTTTGTTCAACATCCGTATTGGCACCGCCAATAATACCAACGGCAATGAAACCATAATTTTCCTTTAAAAAGCGACCAGCAAGCTTTTGTATTTCATCGGGAAATGTCGCCGAAAACATCATTACTTGTCGTTCTTCTTTTGATGTCATTGTTTCATGATCCATTACCGATTCAATACCAGGTAAAAATCCCATGTCAAGCATTCTATCAGCTTCATCTAAAACAATAAATCGAATTGAACTAAGAAGAATGACTTCCTTTTTGATATAGTCATTTAATCTTCCATCAGTTGCAACAACAATATGACATCCATTTCTTAATCTTTTTGCTTGAAATCCCACTGAAGTTCCTCCATAGACAGATTCAATTTTCAATATTGTTCCATTGGCAAATTTTCGAAATTCATCCGTTATTTGCATGACTAATTCACGCGTTGGTGCCATTACAATACACTGTGGTTCACAATGTTCGCCGGATATCAAATCTTTTGGTTCTGACAATAATTTATGAATAATTGGCAATACAAATGCTGCCGTTTTACCAGAACCAGTTTGTGCACATGCCATAATATCAAGACCCTTCATTATTGCAGGAATTCCGTATTTTTGAATTGGCGATGGTGATTCATATTTACTTTTTTTAATATTCTCCATTAAATGTGTACGAAGATTGGCTTCTTCAAATCTTTCAATTGGTGGCGGTACATGTTCAGATGTTTTTACTGTAATATCTTTAATGTATTTTTGAAAATTTTCACCCGCACCAATTCCATTGGCAAATATTTTTTCCTCATCCTGCTCTGGTTCTGGTGGAGTGTAAATTTCCTTATTGATAAATTCCTTTTTCTCACCATCACCGCCATCATCGTCGAAATTACGTCTACCACCATCTTCACCATCTCTACCGCCACCACGTCCACGTCCACCACCTCCTCTTCCACCACGTCCGCGACCTCTTCCTCTGCCGCCATCATCATCATCAAAATTAGTTGAGCCAAAATCATCACTGTCTCGATTATTCCTAAAATGGAAAAATTCAAAATTTATAAATCAAATTCGCAGGACTCGATTCAACTTTAAGGTGTAAAAAAAAAAATAATTTTAGTCGATTTTTTAATTTTGATTAAATTCAATTAGTTAATAAATATTTTACTTTAAATAATTTATGTTATTAGAATTCTATTTAAATTTATTTTCTTAATTCCTTAATAAAAATAATTCTATAAGAATATTAGAGGCGTATGATTATTCCATAAAAATAATTAGAATTTTCAATTTAAAGAAATTTTATTAGATATTATTTATTTTTTAGACAAATTTTCATTTTTTTAAATTAGCGAAAAATAAAGCGAATTAAAAAATTACAAATTTAAAACGAATTTTTATTTCACAGAATTTCTTTTAACCAAACTTTTTATTTATTTATTTATATACATTTCATTTAAGAAAGAATCATAGAGAAAATCAGAATCTTTGTATTTTAAAAGAAAAATACAACAATTGGACTAATTTTTGTTTAGATTCATTATCTGGATTCATCCTTGAAAAGAATTCTAATTTAACCAAATCTTAAATTAGCATAATTCTTATACAAAAGAATTTGAAGTGATTTGAATTTTGAAATGCCTAAATTTCCAATTCACCGAATCTTTGTCTGAATTTTTATTTTCACGAATTTTAATTTGATAAAATTTTTCAGTTGACGAATTTCCATTTATTTGAAATTGCAAATTGCCGAATATACAATTAACAGAAAGAATTTCGAAACAATTTTAATAATTCTATCAAATAACAATTTGGACAAATTAGATTCGATGAATTGGAAATTTTAACAATTTAAAAATTCGATGCACTTAAAATTCTAGATTAAAAAAAAAAAAAAAAAAAAAAAAAAAATTATATGTAGAAGAATTTTTTTGAAATGAAAATTGTAACTAATGATTTTTATGTGATAATCATACGCCCCGAATGTTATTAAGAAAATTTATTTCGCATATTTCAGAATCGAATAACAAATTTTCAAAATTTTAATTAAGTCGATCAAATTTATAAAAATAAAATTCTTAAAATTCCAATTAAAAAATTTTTTTCAAGTCTGATATAAGCAATTTATTCAAATTTAAAATTTTGGCATAGTTTTTAGTCTTAATAAACGAAAAAAATTCCAGGCAATAATTAAATTTTACAGATTTTTAAATTAAATTTTTTTTTAAATAATTGAATAGCAAAAAATTTTTATTTTCTAATAAATTTTCTGCAAATTTAAACTGCTGTAGTTTTTTTTTCTAACAATTCAATTTTTGAGTTTTTATTTGAAACTTTTTTTTTAAATAATTGTATTTTTAAAGAAACATTAAAAATAATTGAATTTTAAGAAAGTTAAAAGTTGAAAATTTTAAGAAATAATTTAATTTGAAAAGATTTTATTAAACAATAATTTAGACAATAATTAAATTTTATTTTACAGAATTAAAAAAAAATTGAACTTCAAAATTATTTTTTATTGAAATTTTTGGTAATTTCTGTTTAATTGAACAATTCTTTCAGAATAATTGAATTTTAGAAATGTTCTAATGTTGAAATGATTAAATTTAAGAAATTATTTTTTTTTTTTAAATTTTTAACAATTATTGAAATATATATATATATATAAATTTTTAATTTGAAAAATAGTTTAAAATAATATTGAATTTGTGAAGAATTTCATTAAAATTATTGAAAATAATTAAACGTATTTTTTTAAAAAATTTTAAAAATTAAATTTGAATTACCTGTCAAACGACCTGAATCCGCTATCGCTGTCATCATCGTTTCTTCTAAAACCGCCGCCTCCTCGACCACCTCCTCGTCCACCTCTACCTCGACGTTCACCGTCATAGTTATTGCTTGGTCTAAAACCTCCATCATCGTTGTTGTCATCTCCATTTCTGTCATCGTCGTTTCTTCTAAATCCACCGCCTCCGCGGCCTCCACGTCCACCTCTACCGCGACGATCGCTATCAAAATTATCTCTTGGCCTAAAACCTCCATCGTCATCATTGTTGTCATCTCCATTTCTATCATCATCATTTCTTCTAAATCCACCGCCGCCTCCACGGCCACCTCTACCGCGACGTTCGCCATCGAAATTATCTCTCGGTTTGAAACCTCCATCGTCATCTCCATCATTTCTTCTAAAACCACCGCCACCGCGTCCTCCTCCTCGTCCACCACGTCCGCCTCTTCTTCCATCACCATTATCGTCACTGATGAAAAAAAAAAAAAATTATTATTTCTTCAAAATCACAAAAAAATTAAAATTGTATTATTTTTTTTTATTTAGCTTTATAACATTTATTTAATCTAATTATTTAAATTTGTTAATTAAAATAAATAATACTGATTATGTTTCTTTAAAAAGACATCTTTTTTTTTTTAAATAGAAGTAAATTTTCTTACCGATTGTACGAGGGTTTAAATCCATCATCGTCATTGTTATTATTATTATAGCTATACAAAATAAAAATATTCAAATTAAATTGTATAAAAAGAAATCGGACACTTATAAAAATTTCATTTTTTTTTTGCGCCTTAAGACGCATGAAAATAAGCTCTAAAATTTTTTGAACAAAATATTTTTAACGTTGATTAAAATTAAAATTGTAGAGACTGTTTCAAAGAGTAAAATAAGCTTCTATTTTTTTTTTTTTTTGACATAAAAAACACAATTTTTTAAATTGAAATTACAGTCATCAATGAAATTTGAAAAAAGTAATAATTTCTATTTTACTCAAACAAAATTAAAACACTACAATCAAATTTAAAAAAATAGTAATTGTACCTTTTAGTTGGTTTGAAACCATCATCATCACCTCCAAAGCTGCAAATAAAATTTACACATGAAAATCAATTTCTATTGAAAAAAAATTTGATAATTTAGTCAAAATTTTTTATTTTGTTTGAAAATAATAAATATTTATTAAAAAAGAAAAAAACACAAATTTTTGTTGAATTTTAACAATGTTTTGTTCAAAAATTTATATTGAACAATAAAAAATTTTTCATATATATATTTTTTTTTTTTTGAACAAAATATTATTTAACAAAAATAACCAACAAATAAAATTTTAGAAAATTTAGAGCAAAATAAACTTTTCTTTATAAAAATTGCAAATTTTGTTCACCAACTTTTAAACAAAATGTTTAATAATTAACATGAAATTTTAGGTAAAAACCTTTTTTTTTTTTAATTTTATAATTAAATCTTTCAAAATTTAGTAAAATTTAATTTAATTATATGGTTTTATTAGGCGATAAAAGAAATTTTTATTTTCGGATTTTGTCAAATGTTACCTTTTAGTTGGTTTGAAACCATCATCATCGCCTCCATAGCTGCAAATAAAATTTACACATGAATTAAATCTTTCAAAATTTTGTAAAATTAAATTTAATTACAGTTTTATTAGGCGATAAAAGAAATTTTTATTTTCGGATTTTGTCAAATGTTACCTTTTAGTTGGTTTGAAACCATCATCATCACCTCCAAAGCTACAAATAAAATTTACACATAAAAGTTCAGTTTTATTTAAAAAAAAAAGTAGAATAATTAAAAATTTCAATAAAAAATTAGTTTTTATTTCAATTCGAAGTAATAAATTTTTTTTTTTATAAAAATTCATAAATTCTTTATAAAATTCATTAACAAATGTTTAGGTAAAATTTGCTATTAAACTTTTAAAACTAAACGATAAAAGTAATATTCTAATTAATTATTATCAACACTATTAATAATTTATAATTCATTTTTATAAAAAAAAAATACGATAAGCATAATAAAAATTACCTTTTGGTAGGTTGAAATCCGTCATCATCATTATTCTTATTGAAGCTGAATCCACGACCCCTGCTACCCATTTTTACCTGTTGAATCACAAAGTTTTTTTTTTTGAGCATTGCAAATATAAAAAAAAAAAAATTGAAAACATTTAAATTAAATCAAAAGGAGTTGAACTTATGAAAACGCTATGAAAAAAGTGATTTTTTTTTCAAAAAATTAACAAATGATTATTACTACATTAACAGTTTCAACTTTTTGATTCGTAAGCTTACACAGTTAAAGAAAATAATAAAAGAAAAATAGTAAATAATCATCTTGATTCCTTTTTTTCTATCGGAATCCAAATAAATACTCAACTTTTCGAGGAAAGACAAAAGAAGTCATAAAAAATACTTTCTCAAGTCTAGTGTAATTTTACCAGTAAATAATAATTGAATAATGATACAAAACGTTTAATCAGGTGTAAAAAGAAAAAAAAAGGAAAAAAATTTCCAATTTATAGATAAAAAAAAAAAAATATACCTAAATAAAACAAAATTAACTTCTTGTACATTTAGAGAAATTTTTCTAATCAAACCAATTATGATTTATTCGATCTAAATAAAAAAGAGAGAGAGAGAGAAAAAGAGAGAAAACAAAACTATGTGAAACAAATGTAATATTTAACTCCCGAGACAAATATTTTTTCTTCGGGTATATTGCAAAGAAAAAAAAAATTGAACGTAATAAAAAGGAAAAATTTTATTCAAAAAATATTTAATTCCAAAATTAGTTATACTAAAAAATAGTAAAAGAAAAAATCCAAAAGTTTTTACTGTAAATCGAATTAATGGTTTTATTTTACCTTTAAAAACTACAAAATTAAAACCAAAAAATAAATTTAGGATTTATAGGTTAGAAAAAAAATTCATATTTCTAAATTTTCAAGGTTACCGGAAAAGCTGTTTTTAATTTTTATCATACATATCTAAATAACCTTCAAAACATGAATATTTCGAAACTATTTTAATTCAATTCATATAAGACAATAAATTTATATTAATAATTGAAAATATCGAAATATTTCACTAAAATTATAAAAAAAAAAAAAAAAAAAGAAATCTTAATAAATAACTAACTTACGAATAAATATTCACAAATTTAAATCAAAATACAAGAGAAGGGCAAAAAAAAAAAAGAAGAAACATGTTTATATTAAACCCTCTATTTCTAATAATTCAAGAGATAAAAAATTCCGAGAACACTTGTCTTATTTTTTCTCTTCCCAAGATCAAAAAATATTTTCAAAGAAAATTAGCGATTAAATATTCCAGGTTTCAAAAAATTTAGAAAAAAAAAACGTATAAATAAAAAGAGAAAATACAATTTTACAAATAATAGAAAATATATGCAGGCGAAAAAAAACAGTTGAAGATTATGGAATTGAAAGCACACCACGCGACAAAAAAAATTCAATTAATATATAAAAAAATAGCTAAAGCGATTATAATTAGTATAAATAATAAATAAGAAAATTTCGTGTAAATCAATGCCCTCATGAATTTGAAAAGCAAAATTTAACACGTGCAAATAATTTCTCTCAGGGGAAAAAAAAGACTTACTTGCTTTAAAAGCTCACTTTTACGCAGCAAAACAAAGTGATGGACCAGAAAACACCTTAATGCGATGCACTAATAATCGTTAATTTAAAACTAGACTTTCTAATAAATTTTAAAACTTTGAAATCAAAAAGTTGCAATGTTCCAAAGAGAACCGGCCTCTTTCGATGCAAAGTGCGATATGTAGAGAAAGTAGGCACAAATTGTATCAAGCATCGATGAACAAAGATGCAATATGAGAAGAAGCAATCTCATTGGCTTTCATTGAGGGGAAGAGTTCACGTGACGTGCGCGAATCTCAACAAACTGTTGTGTGCGCAATTCTTCAACAACAGGTTGCGCTATAGCCACCATGTGCTTAAATTAATTTTCATTATTTCTCGAATAAATGTAAACGAAAATAATTTTTACGATATTTTTAATATTCTTTAGGCAATAATAATGCAATTAAAAGTAAAGTCAATTAATTTTTTAACGAGGAATCGAGAAAATCAATGAAAATATAAATGTGATAAAATTTGAATCCAACTTCACGTGATATAGATTGCCGCCTGTCGATATATCGATTTCGTACACATGCGCAGAGTGAGTAGGAGGGAATATCAAAATAGAGGCCAATGATTTTACTTTCTTTGTAAAAATACAATTTTCTCGTAAATTTAATTTTACTTATTTTTTTGTAATTAATTCTTTTAATAATTTTTTATTCTTTTGTCATTTTAAAATTAATCTGATTTAATTTACTTTTTATATTTTGAATTTTGTTTGTAATATTATAAATAGATTTTTTATATATAGATATAATTTTATGTTAAATATCATAATAAATAAATAATTAGAAATAATTAAATAATAATGAAATGCTTCTTTATAGAATAGAATAGTATTTCTTCTGCTATAAATAATAATAATAGTAATAAAATATATTAAATATAAACAATAATAAAATAAATAAATATTAAATAATAATAAATAAATAATAAAAATAATAAATAATTAGAAAGTTGTAAATAAAATTTTTTCAATTATAAAACGAAAAAAACAATTTTTTTTTTCGAGAAATGGTAAAAATTTTTATTCGTCCTTGCGGATTTTCTTTTCAGTAATAAAAGTGGAAAAAAAATATTCAATTATTAAAAAACTAAATCAACAAAATTGAAAATTTTTTTTTTTCAAAGAAAAATTTTTTTTTAAAGAAATAATTCATATTTTTGTTAACAACAACCAATGTAGCATAGGTATATATATATGTGTCACCATTAGCTTAAGAATGTTTAAGATAACGGACCAGAAGGTTAGAAATTCAGTCATATCAAGATATTTTGCAATAATTATTGTGCGCAAAATATAGACTCTTCGTCGCATCTTACGCACAATGAGTCAACTTTTATTTTTGTTATTTACCCCCGTTAAACTTTACATAATTCAAAATATATTAATAATTATTAATTAATTAAATTTTTATTTTTAAATTATAAATAAATTTTAATCAATTTATTGCAATTATTATCAATTGTAGATAAATATTATTCAAAATTATATAAGTTATCTAACTTGCTACCGTAATATGTTTATATATATTTTTAATTATTTCAATTAAGTAATTAAAAAATTATTTTTAAAATACAATTTTTTTAAAATAAAATAAATATAAAATTAATAAATATTCAAAAACTAAAAATAAAAAAAAAAAAAAAAAATTCTAATGAAGTTACAAAAATATAATAAAATTGTTAGAAAAGAAAAAAAAACAACTGTCAACTGTCGTATCTATTTAAAAGCGGCAGATGTTAGTAAAACCATAAAATTGAACAATAAAAAAGATATTTTTCTTTTTATTTCAGTTTCTTGCATTTTAATATTTATGATTATAATCCTTATGGTTGGAATATTTTTTTTGGGTTTTTCCAAGGGTTTCAAGGACTTTGAAAAATAATTCTTTTTTATTGCACTTTTTAACCAGTTTAGGATCCTTTTATAATCTTCAAAATTTTACCTGCTGCGACTATGTTTAGGGACAATTTTTTTCCATTATTTTTTTTTTAAATTTTATAAAATTTTATTATTTATTATTATATTTTACATAAATAAAAATTCTATTTCATTGAAAAATCGATTAAAAATTATAATTATGAAATAAATATTTACATATTTGTAGGTTAATGATTTTTAGATTTTTTTTAATATAATTTTTTTTATTAAATATTTTTTTAAAAATATTTTTTAAATTAAACGTTTTTTAAAATTTATTATTTTTGAATTTATTATTTAATATTTAATATAGTTTTAAATTATTTTTTAAAAATATATTTCATATTTTATTTTTTTATATTTTCTCTTTTCATTTTTTTTTTTTTTATTTGCAACCCAATTTTTATTTATTTAATTTAATTATATTAAATGATCATAGAAAAAAATTTCCCTATTTGCAATTTTTGTCATGAAGTAAAAAAAAAAAATTTACAAACTTTTATAAATTTATTCATAAATAAAAATTTTTTTATTTTTAATTTTAATTTTTAAAATTTATAATTTTCATCTTTTTTCTCAATTTGGACGAAAAGAATTTCATAATTCATGCGTGTAATATATATTTGTTATATCAGAATTAATGTGAAAGAATTTCCGCAGTTTTCGCGCGACTTTTTTTTTTTTTTTTTCTTCGTGAGCTATCGTCAAACCGTTATCGATGTAATATGCATTTCAAAAGTCAAAGTATGTATATAATAACTATATATGTGTATATCACAAAGAATAAAAAGAGAAGAAAAAGAAACAAGAACAGGAAAAAAAATGCAGTTCCGTCACGGCCATGGACGGTACAGAGAGATAGGACCAGTTTCTAGTATCGTGGTGTCATGAAGTTTTGTAATGTGATTCTTTATATGCTGCGGATAAAGTCAGTTTACATTCGATTGTCTTATAGACCGGCAGGTTTAATACACGACTTATAAAAATTGACGATAATTAAAAAAAAAAAAATGTCCACAATTTTTTACTCAAAAAAAAAAAAAAAAAAAAATTAATTACAATATTTCTTTAATTATTTTTTTTATTGTATTTCAATAATTATAAATTATATTATTTCAATAATAAAAAAAAAACAATTTAGAAAAATTATTATTCTCGAAAAAAAAACTTTTTCTCGTGAAATTAAAATAAAAAAGTGTTGAATAAATAAAATAATTAAAATTTTAATTACAAATAAAAAAAACCTTATTAATTTTGTGTGTTACGATTACGATATATACAAGATATATTTTAACGAACTTGATTGACCTCATCGTTGAAGAAAATTGGTGCAATGATCGAATAAATATCAAAACAAAACAAAAAAAAAAAAAAAGATTTCCATTAAATATTCATTAAGTGTGTGACTCGACAATTTTCCTATGAATTATTGTCGATAATCATACATACGCAATTAAAAAGTGCGGTGAGCTCAACATTAATAAATATATATATATATATATATATATATATATGTATATATATATATATACATATATATATATATAATATATAGCCTCGAAGGTGTTAATAATGTGCGCGAGAGTGAACGTAGAAGTTTTTGAAAAATATGCAAGGACTTAAAAAAATAATAAATAAATAAATACATTTATTTAGAAGTGATATATTTTCCTTTCAAGTAAAAATGGGACTCGATATATCGACATTTAATCGAATTAATGGTGAGAAAACTAGAAATAAAAATAATGCGTCTATAATTATTAATTATTATTTTTTTTTTGAAAATAATTCCAACATTTTTTTTTTTTTTGGCACAAATGATATTTTTATTTCCTTCAAATAAAATTTATTTGCAAAACAAAAAAATATATTTAGCTCTAAAGACAAAAATAATTTTTTTTCTTTGCATTTCTTTATTTTTTATTTGTTTATTTCAGTAAATTTAAATAATTTTTATTTATTTGAGTTGACAGGAATTAAATTAATTAAAATAAAAATTATTAATTCTTGACAAAATATAATTAATTTCAAATAATTTTTTTTGAAAATAATTCTAAAATTTTTACAAAATATTAAAAAAAATTTTTTTTTAATATTATTATTATTTTAAAAAGAAGGAAGAAAACCTTTAAAAAAATAATAATAAACAATAAAAAATGTTTATTGATTGACAAAAAATTATATCAAAAAAATAATTTACAAAATTCAAAATAAACTATTTGCGAAGTATTATTTGTAAATGAGAATTTTTATTTGAATTAAAGAAAATTTTATTTGGTAAATAAATTATTTTTTTTTTATATTTCGTACACACGTGATATTTTTATTTGTTTTAAATGCAATTTTTTTTTTTATTTCGTACAAATGAAATTTTTATTTATTTAAATAAAAAAAATTTATTTGCAAAAAAATATTTTAAAAAATTATTGCAAAAAAAAGAAAAATAATAAAAAATCTAAAGATAAAAATAAGTTTTCCGTTTTATTTTATGTTGCATATTGCAGCAAATTTGAAAAGCAAAAGAAAAAAAAAAAAAAAAAAAGCAACAACGAAATTTGTAAATGAGAAGAATGAATTAACATAATATATATACGCGGACAAAGAATATACGTAGAGACAAAAAAAAGAAAAGCGATTGAGGTGAGAAAACGAAACTAAGGAACTGATATTTATGATGATACGAAACGTGATTGTACGTGTAAGAAACAACTTCAATGTAAATGCACGTGCTCAAGTTGTATATAGGTATACATGTATATTAAAAGAGTGACTCAGTCTCTCCTTATACTACTCGTTGGTGGATTGTAATAATAGAACAAAATTGATTCATCCTCCTGAAAGTAGAAGTGAGCTTTCCACAATTATTTCATATTAAGATAATATGATTTGGAAATCTTCCTTAAAATTTTTTCATATTTATACAAAAGTTAAATATTCATGCACTGGAAAAAAAATACTTTTATTTGATTCAAATAAACGAGACTACAAAAAAAAAATTAATTATTTGAAGCAAATAATTTTTAGTTAATTTAAAAAAAAAATTTTATGAAAAAAATATAATGTACCATTTACAAATAGAAATTTATTTGAACGAAATAAATATATTTACTTTTACCAAATAAATATTTAATTGAAACAAATAAATATTAACAAAATTATTTGATAATAAATAAATATTTATTAAAATAAAAATTATAATATTCGAATATTTAATTATAAATACACAAAATAAATAGAAAAAAAATTAAAAAATAAAACAAATACAAATTTTATTAGAGAAATATTTTTTATTCGAATCAAAAACTAAATTATATTTAAATTAAATAAGAAATCGTAGTTCAAAGTTAAATAACTATTTTTTTTTTTTTGAATCCAAATAAAATTTATTTGCAAAACAAATATATATTTATTTCGGTGAAAAATATTTCTTTTTCCTTGGTGTAATTTATTTATTCTTTGTTTTTTTTTCGTTAAATCTATTTATTTATAAATATAAAATAAATATAATTTATAAAAATAATTGTTATTTCAAGATAAAGTGCGACAAGTATATACATACATATATATATATACAATATTTATACAGTCAACGATATCAAGATGTGACAAAACATACATTTGACATGCACGTGCTTTTTGAGATTAGATGACGATTTATATTGAATTTTGTCATAAAGATAATTTCCCATAATCAAAATTTTTGCAAAATGATAAAAAGACAAAAAAAAAAAAAATGTCATCAGAAATTATAAAATGTGATTTATTTTTGAATAATTCATCTGCGCTTTATCTATTCATTTCGCGCATGTGTGTGAATTTTTTTTCTCGATTAAATTTTCAAAATTCATAATGCTAACAAGTACAAAATTATTTTTTTAGGTTATTTTTAATTAATTTCAAAAATTTCAACCAGATTTTTCACTTAAAAATATCATAAAAAATTTTTATCTGGGTTCAAAGAAATATTTTCTTCAATACTAAATTTATCTCGATAATATATAGCGCATTGTTATTAAAAAAAATATATATGTAATTCAAATGATAATTTGATACTGCAATTATGTTTATCACTGATAAGACATTAAACAGGATTTTACTTTATTACTTATTCATTTTTCCATCAATTATAATAGAGGAATGTAAATTTTAGATTATTTATGAAAAACAAAAATTTTTTTCTATTTTTTTGAAAAAATTATTTAAAAAATTATTATTATTATTATATTCTATAGAAAAAAATCACGTCAATGTATTATATAAATTTTCACGAAAAAAAATTGTCCTTTTTTTAAATACGGTCTTGACTTTGATAAATTGTAATAATTTACAAACTGAACTAATACATTTATTGTTGAATTTAGAAATCACAGAGAAAAAAAAATTTGTATAATTTGTGAATCATTTCTTTTTAATTTAAAAAACACATTTAGTATTCATCAATTTTTTTTTCTTTCTTTTTATCTACGTGGCTTATATATTTTTGTGAAAATTTTCCATTTATTCTTCAGATTAAAGATACAAGTTGCGATATTAGATATATATAATCGATAAATTAAAATTTCGGTGTCAAGCAAAATTTACAAGATAATTTTTTTTCAAAGCTTTTTTTAAAAAATTTTAATCTTTTAGTTCCATCAGCAAAAACTTTTTTTTTTAATTATTTAATTATAAGAAATAGAGAAATTAATTTTTAAAAAAATATATTAAAATAATATTATGTCAATATATCTAGAAAGAAAAAAGTATTATATTGTCAAAAAAAATAAAAACAATAAAATAAATTTTTAAAAAATAAATAAAATAAAATTTATAGTTTTTTTATTCTAAAAATTTATTTAAAAAAAAATAAAAAAATTAAATTTCCTTTATTTTCAATTTATCGAATTAAAATGTAATAATTAAAAATTGAAAAAAGTGTCAACTTGAAAAAAAAATTGCATTCTTTTATAATTCGTGGGAAACATATATATATTTTATATATATATATACAATATTGCAGTATATATAAAAAAAAGTGATTACTGTTGAGAAAAAAATGTGTGACTGTAAAATATGCTGATATGCATAATAAAGCATAATAAGACGAGTTGCTCAGTAAGTTTGCAATCGTCGAATAAAACAGGAAAAGTGCGCGCGAGAATTATAACTCTGACTAGCCTCTTGAGTCAAATGGTGTTACGCCCCGCGCGAGTTAGCCTTGTCTATCTGGATTACACTTCAGTTATGTTGAAGTCGCGCTCGTGAATATGTTTCGACTTTATCGCGGGTCCATGTTGTTCAACGAAAAAAATCGAAATTAAACCTTAAAAATAATTATCTTTTTTTTATTTATTAAAAATATAGGTACAGTGTAGTGTGTGAAATATTTAATTATTATTATTATTTTTTTTTTTTCTTGAGGAAAAAAAAGCTATCAACTCAAATACAATATAATTAAATCATAAATTTATATGACTAATTTGTTCTAGTTTTATAAAATTTTTTAAAAAAAATAATAATAAATAATCACTGCTTTAGAAAAATTTTTAAAAATATTTAACTGATAATATTTGAAAATTTTTTATTAATTAAATTTCTTTTTATCCGTTTATAAAGAAGTAAATAATATTTTATTTTTTACTAGAAATAATTTTATTATAAATATTTATTTCTCTTATTATTTATATATGATAATATTTATTTAATTTTATTATATAATCTTCAAGAATAAAACAAAAAACAGGGGAAAAAAAATTGTTTTCCAAATTTTAATACAGTGAATATTAATTATTATTATTAAATTTGTTTTTTTTTTTACACTGAAAATAATTTTACAAATAAAAATAAAATAATTAAAAAAAATAATATTACACATTTTTCGAAAATAAATTTCAAATTTTTGACCTTACTTTAAAATTCACACGTGACAATATTTATTTTTTATATTAATAATTAATACGTATTTAATTTTTTTATCATTTGCTTATCATACAAAAAAAAAAAAAAAAAAAAAAAAACTGAAAAAATATCGCAAAAACTTACTAAAATGAAAAAAGCAATTTTTTTTTCCTCAAATAATTTTTTTTGAAAAAATAATAATTATTAATTACCACAGTGATGAAATAAAAGTGACAGAAAATTCACGAATAATCTATGTTTAAATCATCTCAATTTACAATTTTCATTATCACCTTCCCAAGGTGTAATGACCCGCGGGTTTCTATTTAATATTCGTTTTAAAAAATAAACGCGCGAGAATGAATTGTCACAATTTTATCAATGTCAAAGTGTATAAAAAAAAATAATAAAAGTTTTAAAAATAAAAATATAATAATAATAATAAAAATAGTAATAATAATTAAAAAGTGTTTTAAATCATTGCCAATTTACTTATTCGATTGATAATAATATATCTATCTTTATTTATATATAGTCGAGTGAAGGATTCAATTCAATAAACAATGTCTTCGACCCTTGCAATTGGAGTGATTCTTTAATTTATTGGATAAGTGGCTATTTCGATTAGTAAACGTATACATAATATGTCTCATCCAGTGGTGAATAATAAACACCGGCGTGTGTGATATAAGCCGGTATATATATATATATATATATATAGACAGAGAAATACTTATTGTCATATAGTGAAAGAAAAAAAAGAGAAAGGAAAAACATTTGACAAACTGGAGGTGCAAAACGCCTCGGTGGTGCCTGAAAAGGCTTTGACTTGCCTTTTTACTTATATGCATTGCTACACTCATTACAGCATCTATTACACTGCCAAAATTCTCGAAATTTAATCAAAAATTCAGGGGAAAAGAAAAATTTTTCATCGGAAAAAAAAAATTCAGACATTCTTTTTTTTGTGAGATTTATACTGAGAATTACAAAATCGAATGGCGACCATGGGGGTCATCGTATACATACCAAGTATGTTAATTTAATGAAGAAATTAAATTTATAAAAATATAATTATAAAAGAGACGTAATTTGAAAAAAGGGATCTGGAAGCAAAAAAGTATAGGTTATGTTTATTTTAATTTGGTTGCGTCAATTTTCACTCACCGAAGATAAACATAGCCTATAATTTTTTTCTTTGTCTCATTTTTTCAAAACGTGTTACAAATATAAGAAATTTATTTGTTTAAAAAAAAATTGTGCTTAAAATAAATCTTTTTCTTTTACAATTATAAAATATAAAAATCTTTGAAAGTGAGAATTTTTTTTTTCTTACAATTTCTTTTTTCTCGATTGTTTCACACATGGTTATCCAAAAGGACATATGTCTTTGATAAAATGCGAAGTCATCTAAAACTTCTAATATGCACTTCAAACATTGCTCGTGTATTGCATTTTACTGTGGCGTATACGTATTTGTCGACCCTGACTTACGACCGAGAAACGCGAAAACATAATTGATGGTTGTTATTATTTTTTTTTTATTCCAACATAAAACCTGATAATAAATATTTGATAAATTAAATAATTCCACATTGACAGCAATATGTTCATTTACGAAATTCGGAAATTCTTTCCTTTTCAAATCTTATATGTATATAGCGAGATATAAACACTGATTCCACGTGTGTATTGGTGCTTGTGACGTTTTGTTTTGATGAAAACATAATATATAATGTTTCTAGTACTTTGATTTTGTGTAAATATTTTTCTCTTATTTAATAACATGAAATTCCTTTGATAACAAATCGTGATATTTTTATCAGGGGTAGAAAAAAAAGGTGACAAAAAAATTAATGAAGAATAAAGAATAAAATTTTATTGTAATTTTTTAGTTTTGAAATTTATATATATATATATATATTTTTTTTGAAATATAATATCAAATGTACCTGTTCAGAAATAATTATCTGCGAATAAATTTAAGATATACGTTAAAAGTCCAAATCTAAACGTAGTTAACGCGCTTCATTTAACGATAACGTTATCACATCGTCAAACGGAAAGTCATGCTGACTCACGAAAAAAATTTTTTTTTTTAACACAACCACATATAATTGCCATTCGCAATGTTCGCTTGGCCATCGTTCTCGACAACGAGGTCAATCGAAAGTACAATTAGCCTTATCAACTCCTTTTGTCCATATAAATATCAACGAAAATAGCTTGCTAATTAAAAATCATGTCAATTGTTACAGCATCGGAGTTTAAACGAAAAAAAAAAACATCTTTTTTCAGATATGGAAACATTTCTTCAATTTTTATTATTGTTATTAGTATTTTTTTTTTTTTTTTATTTATCTAAACATAAACAATGAAAACAATAATTGAAATTAATAAAAATTTTGTATCAATATAGAATTCCAGAAATAATAATTAGATGTTATATCAAATTTTTTTCTCTTCCTCGAAACTGATAACGTTTCTTTGCTTTTTATTTTATTCCTCTTTGTGTATTATTACTTTATTCCCAGGACCAGTAAATTACATAAGTTCCGTGGAATCTGATTAAAATTTTCTCTATCGGAAATTCATTTTCAAAATCAAACGATAAAATATATTCTAATTTTGAAAATAATTTTTAATTCTATTAAAAAAATAACAAAAAGATACAAAATTTTATTTTCAACCCGACTTTCATCTGAATTTTCTACATTTTCCCTGACTAGGAAATAAAAAAAAAATTGTTTTTTTTAAATAATCGACTTTTTTATCTGTAAGCACCCTAAATAATAAGATAACAATAATAGCAATAATAATAACAATAATAAATAAAAATAATAATAAAAATAAAAAAATTAATAAAATTTATTAATTTTTTTTCGAAATTTATTTATTCGATAATAATTTATTTATAATTTACCGGAAATATTTATTATCAAAAAAAAAAACGAATAATAAATTAATTTGTAATAAATTTTTATTGATTAATTTAGGTGTCAATTATTGAAAAATAATTTTTTCAAGTGCTTTGAAATGAATTTGTAAATAAATTAGAAAAAAATGTCTTTTTGAAAAATGTCTTTTTAAATATATAAAAATTTCACCCAAAAAAAAAAACAAAAAAAATTATAGAAAAAATTTAATGATTATAGAAAATACGAATGATTTGTATAAAGGATCAAAAACGATATTGACTCTATATACTATATGGAATGACAAAGTTCGAATAATATTTTATAAAAATACGATTGGAACCTGAATTCAGTCACGTACGATTCAACAAATTTACGTTGTTGACTATTTCTCGGAATGTCATGCCAGCAAATATATATATTTCACAAATTTTTTTTTTTTTAGAACTGATAACATTAACAGCACGAAAGAAATTCCATTTATATATATACCTACAAATTAAAAAAAAAAAGTTGCAAATTATATATCAAAAAGATTTTTTTAAAATTAATTTCAATTAATTTTTTCAATTTCAATTAATTTATTGAAGTAATTTATTTTTAATTAAATGTTTGGGCAATTAATTTATAGGTAAAAAACAATATCAATATAAAAAGTTTATTACGTATAATTGTAATAATTTTTTAAATTTGTATTCATTAATTAAATTAATTTTTTGATTTAACGTTTTTATTTATTCATAATAATTATATTGACGACAAATTTTCCTCAATAACTTGATTTTTAAATTTTATATTATATTTTATAGTTTTATATATTTGTTATAAATAATTTTAATTAAATGAAATCAAAAGAGATTGAAAAAAATTTTTACCAAAAAAAAGAAGCATTTTAAAAACGACTTTTTCCATATTTTTCTGTAAATTAAAAAAAAAAATCGTTTCTCTATTTTTAAATTGATTTCAAAATTCTCGGCATAAATTATTGAAATGATAAAAATGATTTTATCACTCGGTCGTTTATTAAAGTTTAAGGAAATATAATATTGTATAATTTATAAGGAAATATCGCGGGGAAAAATTTTATTCTAAAAATCGAATGAGTAATTTTTCTAATCTAATTAAAAATAGTAAAAAAAAAAATTCTAAGAAGAAAATATGTCCTAATAAAAGAAGATTTTTAGAATGATTAATTAAATAGTAAAAAAAATTTTTTCTGGAAAGAAAATTTTTAGAATAATAATTAAATAGTAAAAAAAAATTTTTTTTTTGCAAGAAAATATGTTCTAATGAAAGAAATGTTTTTTTTTTTTTTGTTTTAGGCATGTACACCATGCGAATGTTGGACAACAACAGTAGCAATGCATCTGGACCAACTGGAGCTGCTGCACTACCTGGTGTACAAGCGGGTGGTGCACCACCATCGGGTGGAGTGACAACATTACCCTGCGTTACTGATGAAAGAATGGATGCATCAAGTGATAGTGCTGTCAGCAGTATGGGAAGCGAACGAGTTGGATCTGTCTCAGATGGAGAGTGGATGGAAACGGGATCAAATTCTAGCCATACTCAAGCCGATTCTCACTATTCAATGGATTATGCGAGGTAAATTTTTATCTATACCTCATCCCAACAACGCTGATTCACTGATAATAATATTATCAATATTTCCCTTTTGTCTAATGAGATGATAAATTTATTTATTTAATAAATAAAAATTCATAATAAAAATTAAAATTAAAAAAAAATTAAAATAAATTTCACAATGAGAATATAATTTCTATAATTATAATAAAAAAAAAAAATTCATAATTAATTAATAAATTAATTTTTTTTGTTTTGTTATTATTTTACAATATTCCAAAATAATTTGTCCAAAATTTGAAACGAAAAAAATAGACAATTGCAAATTTAATTAAAATTTGTACCAAAAAACAAATTTTTCTAAATTTCAAAAATATTAATTAATATTGTTTCGATCTAGGTTTGATCACTATTTTATTTCTATTAAAATTACGCCTTTTTATATAATAATTTTTTTGAATTTATAATTTTAGAAAATCTTCATTATTTTTAATGGCCAAAAAAGCATTTTGAAAAATATTTTACTAAATTTAAAAGACCAATTATTTTAAAAATATATAATTTAAATATGTTTTTAATAATGTTTTTAAAAAAATGTTCTATTTAAAAAAGAAAATTATTGAAAAATTTTAAAAAGCATATATATGATATAAATAAAATAGTGATAACAAAAACTTTCGAAACATAACAATAATATTTATTTCAAAGAATTCAAGTGAAATTAATTTATAATTTTTTTTTATGTACATATTAAATAAAATAAATAAATTTTGTTCTTTTTTCAGCAAATATCATATGCCATACGATTGTAGTTATGGAAGAAGTGGTAGTTCACCACGTTGTCAAGCTGATCGAAATATGGCCCCACAAAAAAAGCATCAAATGTTTGCTAAACGATACTTCCAGGAACAAGGAACTGGTTAGTATTGTAAATTATTTAATTAAACATTATTTCAATGTTTAAAAATTATTTAATTCCCATATGTTTTTTTTTTTTTTTGCAAAATTAAATTTATAAAAACCAAATAAAATTAAATATTATAGAAAAAGTAACTTACTTAATTTTTTTTTGCAAATACAGGATCGCCTCTTAGTGCCACGGCTCACACGACAACCCCAATGAAATATGAGTACGATTCTCAAACAATTGCTGCTGGTGCACCGGGAAACGCTTATTCTGGACCAATCGAGGGTGCTGCAGGTCCTCAAGCTGAAATTAAATACAGTTGCAGTGTTGATTTTTCACGACATCAATCAGGTAAAAAACAAAATTAATTTTTTTCAACACTTTTTTTCAAAAATTAAGAAAAAAAATTGATGCATAAGTATATTTTCTCTATTAATATAAAAATGAATCGTTTGTTTACTAATTCAAAACTATCACCTAATATTTAATTTTAAACTTCTGTGAACATTACAACACGTTTATGATCAACGACTTGAAAGAAAAACTATTTTTCTATGCAAAATTATTATAATTTTATGTATAAAAAAAAATTGTTATAACGTTTTATAATCAACAGTTTTTTTTTTAAAAAAGAAATTAATTTGCAGGTAAAAAATTTTATTATTTTTTCGGATGAAACAAATATTCTTTTTTAATGAAAAATTCAACGAATTTTCGTCTTAAAAAATATTTTTTGTACTCTTTATTGATCAATAAATTATGAAAAAAATATTTTTTAGACAAAAAAAGGATTTTAATTTCCCATTTTAAAAAATTATTATTTTTTTTTAATTGATCATTAACGTTGTCAACATCATTGACGTAATTTTAAAACATTATATAAATAAAATTTTTTTTCTTCATTTAGGACGATCAGCGATTGAGCATATTCATCACAATCACACGTATCACCTTCCAGCAGAAAGTTCTGGTTCCCTACAACGTCCATTGTCACGTGATAAGAAATGTAATTAATCTTTTTTTCTCAAAAAAAAAAAAAAAATTTATTTTTTTTTAAATTGCAAAAAAATATAAATAATTGTAATTTTTTTTTTACAGTACGAAAACATGAAGACGAACATTTGACCCGCGATGAAAAGCGAGCACGTTCTCTAAATGTACCAATTGCCGTTCACGATATTATCAACTTGCCCATGGACGAATTTAATGAGCGTCTTAGTAAATATGATTTAAGTGAAGCACAATTATCGTTGATTCGCGATATTCGACGAAGAGGCAAAAACAAGGTTGCTGCACAAAATTGTCGTAAACGTAAACTCGATCAAATTATCAGTCTCGCTGATCAAGTTAAAGAAATGCGTGATCGTAAAACGAGACTCATCAAAGAACGAGATTATATGCTTGTTGAAAGACAACGGGTTAAAGAGAAATTCAGTCAACTCTATCGTCACGTTTTTCAGGTTTGTTGATGAAAAATTTATTAAATTAATTTAACTATAATTAATTAATTTACAAGGATGCCACGAGAATAAATTTTTCAATTTTCTAATTATTACCCCGACAAACAAATTTTATTCAATTTAATGAATTATAATAGAAATCTAAAAAAAAAGAAGTTAGAAAAACGCGTTCTTTTTTTTACTATATTTCACTTTTTTTCACTAGAAAATTATTTTTCTTCCATGAAAATAGGAAATTTCGATTTAGGAAATAATAAACAGGCACAATTGTTTTCACTTGTGTAACTTGTAAAATTTGTGTCGGTTTATTATTTTCTAAATCGAAAAAAATTTATATTTAATTATATTAAAGAAAAGAAAAAAATATCGAATTTATTAAATGGTCAATTATTATTTGCCAAAAATAGATGACAAAAATGTGATAAAAAATTGATAGTTAAAAACAAAATAACTAATTTTTATCAATTCAAATTTTTAATAACTGAAATTTTTCATCAATGATTGAAGCATTAATAGTTTTAAATTTGGATAAATTGAATTTTTGATAATTTGAAACTTAAAATTAAAAAAAAAAAATTAGATAAATTGAAATTTTGATAATTTTTAACTAAATCAATTGAAATTCAAAGAATTTGAATTTTAAATCAATTAAAATTTCGATAATTTGAAATTTCTATCAATTAAATTTTGAATATTAATATTTGGACAAATTGAAATTTGGATAATTTCAAAAATAAATCACTTAAAATTTAGACAAATAAAAATTCAAATAATTTGGAACTTAAATCAATTAAAATTTGGATAAATTAAAATTCAGATAATTTAAAATTTAAATCGATTACTATTTATAGATAAATTAAAATTTTAGTAGTTTTTCAGTTTCTATCGATTTTGTATTTTCATTTGCATTTGTTTAAAATTTGAATTAATAAATTTACTTTAAAAAAAAATTGAATTAATTGAAAGTTGGAACTATTGAAATTTAAATTAAAATTTAGATTTAATTGAAATGTTTATGGAATAAATTTTAATTAAATTGAAATTTACATGGAATTAAATTTAATTAATTTAAAAAATGTTATGAATGAAAATTTAAATAAATAAGTGATAAATTTTTAAAATTGTAAAAAGGAAGGTAAAAAATACAGCAATTATATAATAATTGACTTTTTCTTTAAATTTATTCAATTTTCCAAATTTCCCTAACAAAAAAAAATTTTCCCCAACTTTTTTCTTGATTTTCTAATTTGTGGCTATCCTGATTAAATTATTAAATTTTATTATCATTATTATAATAAATGTTCAAAAAATCAGAAGAATACTAACAAAAAAAAAAATTACAATTTTATTTCAGTCGCTACGTGATCAAGATGGAAATCCATATAATCCACACGAATTCACCTTACAACAAACAGCAGATGGAAATGTACTTTTGGTACGTCGAAATCAAACGAATCCCTATCATTCACGTTCATCGACAATGGATCCAAAATCGAAACCCGACGAACGTAAAGAATGAAAGAAGAGACAAAAATAAAAAAAAATAAAAAAAACGAAAAATTATTCTCAAAATGAGATTGATAATCAGAAGAAGTTCAAGGCGCTACTTTTTTAAAAAAAAAATATATAAATACAGCAAACTTGAAAATTCGCGGTGTCATCAGTTTCGTTACATATATATATAAAATATAGTACACGGGGGACATTTATTTTTTAAGAATAATCATTCTTTTAACGAAAAATAAAAAAAAAAACGCGATGCTTTTGCTTTTTATATCTTGTTCAAGTGTTTGCAGTGACAAACACAAGAAAGACAACGATAAGTCCTATTGATTTCTATAAATAGTTTCGTACTAGACAAGGACTTTGGAAATAAAAAAATATCACGAGTTTTAATGTTTATGGTATTCAGGAGGAAGAGTACAAAATATCCTCGAAAATTGGACAATTTTCAAATTTTGCTTCTGAAGAAGATAAAATTTTTTTAAAATACAAATTTGTTATTAAAACATGATTTTCGAGGTATATAAATGAAAATCAATTTTTATTAAAACAAAAAAAAAAGAATACCATTAAAAATTTAAGTTAGAGTAAGAAGAAAATATCTGACATGAATCAGAAATGTTTTAGAAAAATTTGTTAACCCCTCTCCCAGCGAAATATTCGTGAAATAATCGATTTATTATTTCACCTCGCGAAAATGAAAAAAAAAAATCTCTTCTTCCTGTCTTGTGCCTAGACTGTACTCAGAAATAGTGATTTATTAATGAAGGTGTATATTTTCTAAGAAAATAACACCATCTTTTTCCTTAAGAGCCTAGCTCATTGGAGGTGAAAATAAAACGAAGAAAAATGAAAAAAAAAAAAAAAAAAAAAAAATGTAACAAATGCCTGTCACATTTCAATAAAATTTGTCGAAACAATAATTATGTCACAAATGCATTAAAATGTGATTATAAAAAATTTAATTGCGACTAAAAATCTTGCATACACATGTATAATCGTTGTATAAAAAATTACTATGTTTAATATAATTCTTCATTTTAAAACGTGATTTAATATTAATAATAATAATAATAATAATAAAAAGGAAAAAGAAAAGTTATTTCTAAAGGGTAGCTTTTGTTCTACCTTTTAAACGATAAAACCAGTGTCAAGAATAAACATAAATTAACCTGAACTTAAATAAGAAACTGGGGAGAAAAGAAAAATATAGAACATTATATTTATCGAATAGAAATCATTTAAATAATATTTAACGCATCAAATTTGCAAAATCCTTTCTTTTTCGAAAAAAATTTTTAAAAAATGCGTTTTATAAAATTTAAATAGTTTCTATAACAAAAATGTTTATTTTTTGTTTAATAAAAGGCAAATGCTTGAGTTATTGCCTATGGGAACGTTGTATTTGATAATTATGAAAGATTTTTTTTTTTTTGTTATTTTTTTCGAACAGTATAAGTACACTCAGGCAAGATAAGTTACATAATATAAAATAAGACTAGAATTTAATTGCAACAATGTGAATATATATATATATATATATATATATATATATATATATATATATATATTTGCTGCAATTCATATATTTCTACAATATTAATCAATAGTATTAATATTGCGATATAAAAAATGAACAAAATGTTATATAAATAAACATATTTTTTTAAAAATAATAAAAATCGTTCAGGTATTTCACATTTGCCTTTTTGTGTATATATTGATGTAGGTAGTATAATTTTCTATAAATATTACACATGTAAAAAAAAAAAAAATCGAAGTGATTAGTTGATATAAATAAGAAAAAAATATTACGTATAAAAAAAAATTATTAAAAACTAATTATTATTATTATTATAATGCTACAAAATAAATATTAAAAAAAAAAAAAAAAAAAAAAAAATGGAAAAAAGGAAAAGATATTCATACTACATTGGGTGTAGGATGCCTTTTGTGTATACCATATACTCGACGTGCAGAAATTCTATATATTAAATAATACATTTTAGCTTGTTTCGATATTTGAAAATAAAATGTGAAAGAATGTTTGTATTACCCAGACATTTTTTTTTTTAGATCACGCGCGTCATTCAATTTCTATAATATTGTATAAACGAATTTCAAATAAAATTGTGAGGGAAAAAAAAAACTCCATTGTTCATGCATTTGCGAAATAACAATTTTCAACTTCTATATGTACTTTTTAAAATTCATCATTTCTATATAACAAACCGTCCTTAATAAATTTATTCTATGCAAAGGGTTAAATTGTGTGTGTGTAAAATTATTTTAAATATAGTTTTATCAATTATTGCGAGACATAAAATTATAACTTACATAAATATTAATTTATATTAATTAAGAATATAAAATATTTCAAATAATAATAAATAAATAATCTTAAATAATAAAGTTAAATAAATTTAATAATTTAACATTTAAAAATAAAATTATATTAAAAAAAAAGATAGTTGAAGTTCTTGTAAACTGAAATTTATAAAAAAATAAAAAACAGCAGGCTTCGAAGTGACACACTTTTTTACTTTTTTGATACTTTTTTTCGACAAGGCTATTTTTTTCTACTAATTTCGGTCAAATGCTATTTTAAAAAAAAAAAATAATTTTAAAAATAACAGAATTCAAGAATTTTAAATTTTAGCGAATTTTTTAATTCCTAAAAGCTCGCCAAGTTGATGATTTATTATTGGCCTTAACTACTGCTTTATATAATTATTTTTTACACGAATTTTCATTTTTCAAAATAGCATTTAACATCATTTCTTTTTAAACGACCTTTTACTCACGGAAAAAAAGAAAAAGTAATTTTTACTACTTTCATATAGTAAAATGGGATCTGTCCGAAGTTTCTGCGCATCTATGGCAACTTTTACTCCAAAAATAGTAAAATTTGCTCCAGAAATAGTAAAATTTACTCCAGAAATAGTAAAAATTATTACAAAAATAGTAAATTTTATTATTTTTGGAGTAAAAGTTGCCATAGATGCGCAAAAACTTCGGACAGGTCCAATTTTACTATGAAAGTAGTAAAAATTACTTTTTCTTTTTTTCCGTGCTCAATAGAATTTTTAATTTGAAAAAATTTTTTTTGACAAAATTTTTATTTTATTATACAAAATTTCTCTTTACTCAACAGTTTTTTTTTTTAAATAATTCTAAATTAACCGAAATTCAGACAATAATTGAATTTTAGAGTATTTTGAATTGAAAAATGGTTTAAATAATTAAAATGCCAAGATCTTGATTAAAATTATTAGAAATAATTATTTCAACAAAAAATTTAAATCAAAATTTTTAATAATGATTGAATTTCAAGAGATTTTGAATTAAAATTTTTGTAAATTAAAATTGCTAAAAATTATTAACAAAGTTTCCAACATTAATTGAATTTTAGAGAATTTTTAATTAAAAAATGTTTTATTTAATTGAATTTTTGAATAATTGGATTGAAATTATTAATTTAGCAAAAAATTTTATAAACAAATATTAAAAATAATTCATTTTCGGTACTTTGAAAATTCCATTGAGTAAACATTCGTTTGAAAAAAATCTGTATATTAAATTTTATTTTGTAAAATAAAAATTTGTGTGGAATATCATTTTTATGAAATAATTATACACTCCTACCGTTGTGCCAAAAAACAAAAAGTTAATCGACATTTAACAATAGATATTTTTTTTTTTTTTTTAAATAATCATGAGAAAAATGATGTTAATTTTATTCCTCAGAATTTTTCTTTCAATTTTTTTTAGACAAGAAAATATTTACACTTTGACGTCAAACTTAGAAAACTAATTTTACATGAGCCAACATTTTTGAACGTTTAAATGAACAAAATATTTTTTCAATCTATAAATTATTAAAAATTATAATGTCAGTGTAAAATAAAACAGTAAATTTAACAAATATTAAATTAATAACTTCTTTTTAGATATTTAAAACAATATTTTGTAATAAAATTCGTACTTAAAAAAGTTGAAAAAAAAATTTTGCTCATTTGAACGTTCAAACATTTTGACTCATAATTTTACTTCATTTTAAAGATGCCATTATTTTTATACTTTTTTTAATTTTTTTTTGCTCAGTAATATTTACTCAGAATCCGATAATCGCAATTAACCGGGTGAACATCAAAAACCGGTCAAATTTTTATTGTTCACCCATAACCTCACTTTTTAGTAACGAAAATAATTCATAATTATAACTATTTTTATCCACAATAATCAACTTTTTCGTAGTATAATTATAAGATATAAAATCTCAAATGAAATTCAAGATTTTTTTATAAATTATATTGTTGCCATGCAATAATATGCAGAGCTGTGAGGATATTTTGTACACAAATCAAATGCAGATATTTTTCAATAAAAATAATAACAAGTTATTAATTTACCTTTAATACTTAACAAAAAGTGTAAGTTTTTGGTATGACAATTTTTTAATAATAAATATTACTTCCAAATAATGTTATTTGCACATATTCACTTAAAAATAAACTTAACGAGTTAACCGAACTTGGCACGTGCGCTGTGCACGGGAATCAACATTAAGGGCGCATTCACACCTCTGGCTGCCTGCACAGGCAGCCAGTGAGAGCCAATCAGAGAGTCAGTAGTAGATTTATTTGTTCGGAAAATTTAAATTATTTGGCGCAATTTTAATTTCAATTTCAAATTTCAAATGCTTAATAAATTTTAATATTGTCAATAAAACAGAGTTAAATTAATGTTTTTTGGCTTAGAAAAAGAAAATTTTTAATAATAAATATTAAAAATTTTTCCTAGTATTTTTAGAAATATATTCATATTTTAAATTATATTGATCATTAGAGTAAATTCCTAAACATTTTGTTTTATAATACTTGTAATAATTAAATATTTATAAATCGTTCACTTACTTGTCAATTGATAAAATTACATATAATTTGATAATTGTACTCCGAATTTATAAATAATATCATTACAGTAAATTTGTCCGGGCCGAAGAATAGAACAAGGAAAATGAGGCTGAAAAATATTTATAAAAAAATATTTTTAAAAAAAAGTAAAATATTAAAAATTCATTTTTTTAAAAATAATATATAATTCCCTTACGATATTAATAGCATTGGGATAATTTTGAGGTTGTATACTGAAAGCACAAAATTTTTTATAACGAGCACCATTCTTGCCTGGTATAAATTCAAGATTTTTAATTAATGATATTTTATCATTCTCAAATTCGATTTGACTTATTTTCTCATCTTCGAAATTATTCTCTGAATTTATTTCACCACTTTCTTTATCATTTATCGTTAATGTAGAATTTATATTCTCCTAAAAAAGAATTCATTTTTAAAATTTTATATAATAATTTTTTTTTTAAATCGTTTTTTCATATTTTTTTTGCTTTATCGCTAACCATTTTTGATTTGATAGATTTAGAATCAAGAGATTTTTCTTCACATGAATAAGGAGGTAGACGACCACCTGTGTTAAATTGAACTCCCGGTTGATCGGAATAAATTTCTAAAAATCTGTATTTATAATAATAATTATAATAATATTTAAAGAAGATTAAAATTATTTTTTATAAGTAATTTTTAATAAAATAAAATATATCAAAATATATATTTGTACCTTCCAGTTTTTTCATGTAAAACTCTTGCGACAAATGAAGGTCCAAATTGACTACTTTTGAGAACACAAAAATTATGATCATATCCTTGACCATCGGGAATCTATTGGCGTAAAAATATAATTTTTTTTTTTTAATTTGAAAAATTAATTTAACAATTTTTTTTCTCGATAAAAATTACAGGGATCACAGTGAATTGAAATTTTGATAATTTTAAATTAAATCAATTAAAATTTAGTGAAATTGAGTAAAATAATTAAATAAAAATTTGAACGAATTTATTTATTTATATATTTTACATCAAAATTTGGAAAATTAAAAAAAAAAATCAATAAAAATTTGAATAAATTAATATTCAGATAATTTAAAATATTTAAATCAAATGAAATTTCAATAATTTTAAGTCTCAATTTATTGAATTTGTATTTGGATTAAAATTTTTAAAATTTATTTAGATTAGTAAAAATTTAAATTTATTAACAATTAGATCACTTGAAATTCAAAAATTTAGATTAACTTTGAAAATTGTAACGAATAAAATATAATTCAATTGAAATTTAGATAAAATTAAAATTTGTATAGATATTTTTTGGATAAATTGAATTTTGAATTGATTAAAGTCGCAATTGAATAATTTATAGAAAAGATGGAAATCTGTAATCCCTGAAATTATATATAGTATTTTTTACATTAAACATAATATTTCCCAAAAGTTGAGGAATTCGAAGATCCATAACAGTTCCACCAACTCCACGAATGGCACCCAATGGTACAGGATCCGAAAAATCAGCAAACGTCCAACGATCACAATTTAATGATATTTTGTGATTTTTTAATTCACTTTCACCAGCATCCTATTTGTCGAATTTAAATTAATTTTTTTGTTTTTTGATAGTATGAAAAATATGGCCAAAAAATAATTATAATAATGAATAATTTAATAATAAATATTTTCAGGACTTTAAATAATTACAAATAAAAAATTTTTAAAGGTCTCGAAATATTTATTAACAAATTTTAAAAAACAATTCGAAAAAAAATGAATAAATATAAATAATTTAGTTAATTATAATAAATAAATTAAATTTTTAATTTCACTTGATTTTGAAATTACTTACGTGGCCAGCAAGATTAAAATAAGAAGCTGACGACAAATTGACAATTGTAGATTTTGTTGTTGTTGCTCGAATAGAAATTTCCAATTTATTATCAAATTTCAATGTAAATCGAACAGTGACTAATAATGCTCCTGGATAACCTTCTTCAAAATCGTCACTTAAATAACTCATAACAACACTGCAACCATCAATATGAGAATTCCATAATTGACGGCCAAATCCATTTACCTGGAAATTTTAAACAAAAATAAAGAAAATCATTGTAAAATAAAAAAAAAAAAGAAACAAACCATTAAAATAAATTTTCAAAAAAAAAAAAACATAATCTTATCATTACCCCACCATGAAGATGATTTTTATTTTCATCATTTTTAGATAACTGATATTCTTTTCCTCTAATAGTAAATGAACCATTTTTTATGCGATTACAATATCTTCCAAGAATACATCCAATGTACTGATTAATAACAGGATCTATATAGCCTTATTTTGAACAAAAAAAAAAAAATCAATAAAATTATTTTTGAAGAATAATCGAAAAGAAAAACTAAATTATTTTCATTCGAATTTTTTTTTAATAATTTTTTTTCTAAAAAAAATTTTTAAAAGCTAATTAGTTTGCATTCAGAAGAAATTTGTTTTTAAAAATTGAATACATTAATTAATTCACACTATTAATTTTCTAGCATATACAAAAATAAATAATAATAATAATAATATTATTAAAATTCAAAATTTTCGATTCAGTTGCCGTAATTTTCACCAGAAAACAGTAAAATCGGTTCAAAATTGTTTTTTTTAACCTAAAATTAATAAAAAAAAAAAATTAATAAAAAAAATTAAAGTTGAGAAAAGAAATGTTTTATAATAATTAAATTTTTTTTTAATTTTATGTTTATAGTTTGAAAGAATATAAAAATATAAAGCTTATTTTTTATAATTCAGTACCTTAGGTATGTTCAAATCAAATTTTTTATTATTTTTTCAAAATTGTGACAGTATTTTTGATAAATTTTTCGAAAATGAAAAAAATACTGTTTACTGATAAAAGTATAAAAAATTGAAAAATCATTTTGTTTTTTCTTAAAAAATAAATAATCTGAATAAATTAATAAATAAATCATGTCAATAATTTGGAAAAAAAAAATTTACTACATACTTTCTATGTCATCAAATCCAAGAACAATGTCAGCAGTTCTACCAAATTTATCTGGACATTTTAATGATACAATTGTCGCGCCCCAAGAAATTAAAACAACTTCCATTCGATTACAATTTGTCATTGTGTAAGATTTAATTTTTACTCCTCCTTGTTGTGATTGATCTCCTTCACCACATTGGGATAATGATTCCTCCAATTCAAATTGATTTTGTACTGACGATTTTAAAGATACTTTCGATGTACTTTCTATAATAATTATATAAAAAAAAAAAAATTCATACCATAATGACAGTAAAAATATCAAAGAAATAGAAAATTAAAAAAAGGTTATATATCTTTAAATAATTCATTTTTTTTTCACAAATACAATATTTTTCATACCTGCAAATATTTCACCGAAAATTCCTTCAACAATAACAACATCTTTACAATTACAATTATCAGTAGACATTATAACAAAAAAATTTTCCAATTTCTAAATTTCTGTAAAAAAAAAAAAAAAATGAAAAAAAAAGAATATTTCTTTTCTAACACTTTCCATTGTTTAATATCGAAAAAAATTAAATTCTTTTAATTTATATTTAATTTTAATGTATAATTTAATAATATTTAAATATTTTTAATGAAAGCTATTATTATTTATTTATCGAATAATACTTTTTTTTCACAAAAATGATCATAAAAATTATATAATTAAATATAGAAATTTTTCTTACAATAATTGGTCTCATATCCATTTTTTTTTGTGTATTCGAAATTGTTTATTAATAACGCGTAGTCTACAATTGATGATTTTTAATGTTACAATAATGATTTATTTATATATATATATATATATATTTTTATGTTCATATAATTTTCGATACTATTTATACTTTGTATAATTAATATTTATAGTTTAATGTACAATACTTGAAAAAATACATGAATTTTTTCGTGCAGGTCAGACAGCGCGAATCAACGTTTTATTTTATTTTTTTTTCGATTATTATTCATATTTTTGAAAAATTGAGACGAAAAAGAAAAAAATCTATCGATTCTATACGTTAAAATTAGAAACTCTAGATATAGTTTCTTTTTCTGTAATATAATATTTTTATTTTTCGTTAATAAAAATTCATCACATTTAATAATATTATCGTGTTCACAGACACACACTGACAAGGCCAACCTGTGCTAATAAAAGTTATTTCATTTTTATTATTATTACAAAAAAAGAGAAATTTACATTTTTTTTTTCTTAAATCAATTTTCTACAATAAAAAAAAAAAAAGAAAATAATAGCTGTCGGCCCTGCATCACAATGTTTTTAAGGCGCATGCCAAAGCAGTCACATTTTTTTTTTTTTTGTTTTGTTTTTTTTTTAAATACACGGAACACATTGCACTTAGCAGTTTAATATTAATCTTAAGCCTAATGAGTCGTTATAAATTTGATTCCTTAATTAGATCGACTGTTGTCTGTGAATACACGGCTATACAATTTTTGTCTTATAAAGACATTTTTCTCATTCGTTAATGATGATGTTTACTCAGATTCAATTTTTTTTTTTTTTTATTATATCATAATTTCAATTTATACAAAATACTGTCGACAAAAATCTCCATCCATTGTATTAAAAAACAATTTAAATATGAGTCATTCATCTCCTTTTTTTTAACAATTTCAAGAAAATTTGAAAAAATTTTCAAATTAAATAAAAATTAAAGATTATTTAAAATATTTTAATAAAATAATAATTATCAATTTTGTAGAATTTCTATTCAAGAGCAAAATATTATGAAAAATATTTTTAAAAAATGGTATAAAACAAAAAAAAATGACTCACATTTAAAATTTAAATACATTTTTCTCAATTTCTCTCTCAATATTTAAAAAAAAGTTGAAAACGCTTCTAACTTAAATTTTCATTTTTAAAAAAATGATAAATTTTTTTTTACATGGATGTGAAATCGTGTGATCAATATCAATTGCACTGGTAAAAAATTGCATTTTTTTTTTTTTTTTTTTTTTTTAATATAGAAAACTTATTATTTTAAATATATTCCAATTTCAACTAAATTTTTTTCTTTTAAAGATTGTATTAAAAAATAAAACCTTAAATTACTAAATGACTAGGGTTATACAATAAACCAAAAATTCACTTTAACTCCATTTTATGTATATCTAAATATGACTAACATGGAAAAAAAAATGCTACATCACATTATTTCACATCCAAAAATTATGCTGCACAAAAGATATTTTTAAAATTATTTTTATAGCAAAAAAAAATTTTTTTTTCATTTTTTGACGAATTTCAATTTATTATTAAATAGAAAATTTTTATTTAATATTAAATAAGTCAAAGTTTATTATTTAATATTAAAGTAATGGACCAAAACATTTTCGTTCAACTTCTTTTACAATTTTCCTTTTTTTTTCATCGACAAATTTTTAAAATACTTTTTTTTATTATTCTCAGCAATCAAGCGTAGGGGGTTTTTAAAATTTTGTATTATTTTCAAAAAATCAAATTTCTAAACATTCAATTAAAAAAAAAAAAATTGTTTAAACCAAAAATTACTTTTTTTCAATTTTTTCTAATAATTTCGAATGGTTCGAAAGAAGGTTGAACAAAAAAATTGACAATTTTACATAATGTAAATTTGAATTAATTGAAATTTCATTTTTTTTTTTTATGATTTTGAACAATTCAGTATTATAAGAAATTTTAATTTTTTTCAAAAATAAAAATTCTAAAATGATAAATTTTTTTTCTTTTAATTTAATTATAAAACATTTTTAGATTTTAAACAATTCTAAATAAAGTATGAAAAAAAATTGTCGTCTTTTTACATTGGAAATTTGAATTTGAAACTTTCAGTGATGTCTCTTTCTTTTATTAGCGAAATTTTTATTTAATATTAAATAGAAATTTTTTTTTTTTAATGCAATTATTGTACAGAAAAAATTTTTAATTTTCAAATAGAATAAAATTTAATATTAAAAATTCAATTTTTTCGTTGAATTTGGTGTTTTCAATTTAAAAGCTTTTTTTTCTACTCTCAATATACAATATAAATGTATGAGAGAATCACATTTTTTTTTTATCGTAGATTCAACACCTATCTTCACATTTGGTCAAAAATTGTAAAAAATACATTAAATATAAATATGTATGAAAAAAATGAATATATGTAAAAGTGTTTTATTGTTTTTTTTTTTTCAATTCTGAAATTGTTATATATATGTGGATATGTTAAAGCGAATATCTATACGAAACAATGTTACATATTTTATCCAGTAAAAGTTTTTTTTTTTCAAATAGTGTTGATTACATTTTTTTTTTTTTTTTTTGTTTTTATTTCCTAAAAATTATTATCATTCGTTCATTTTCTCATTTTCTACATTTTTATTGATTTGTCAATAGGTGTTAAAATCAATTGCAAAACTAGACTCGCACTATATGTTTATAACGTAATCAAATTATGATTTTTTTTATATATATAGGTATATATAAATTTTTTTTTGATAATATTTATAAAATAAATATAGCTTAGACTAGCACTGTCGGCGTTGATGCGCCATTACACATTCCGTACTTAGCCCATAATTGCTGAGTATTGTTTACAGAATAATTAAATTATTACTATTAACAATTAGTAATGGTTACTACTAATAATTAAACAATTTTTTTCCTTTCTCTCCCTCTCTCTCTTTCTTTCTTTTTAAGACAATCTTCAAATAGTCTTGGAAGCATTTTGAATTTTTTTTTTATTTTTTATTTTCCTCACCTAGACTTTATTAATACGTGATACTAGCACCACAGAATATTTCTTTGTCTGATTCAGAAAGGTAAACCCAATTAATTTAGCAAAAATTAATTAATTATGATTTTTTAAAATAATTTTCCGAAATTTTTTTTCATAATATAAAAAAAAAATAAATAAATAAAAATAATAAACTTTTATAAATTTTTATAAAAATTGAATAAAAAAAAATTGTTTTCATATTTTTTTAAACAAAAACAAGAAGGGTTTACATTTCTATTATTATTCTGTTGTTTTTATACGCACTATCAATATAAATCACTCTTTATCGAAGAGTATTCGACAAACAAAACAAAAAACTATATAATGAACGAAAAAAAAAAATATAGGAATGAATCAATGAAAATTTTACAATCGTTTAAAAGTGGGCCTCTAAGACGACAAATAAATACAATATAAATAAGAATTAAAGAAAAAAAAAAACAAAAAAAAAAATATAAGTACTTATATAATTATTTATGAGTAAGTACGTTTTAGTGACGTTGAGGAACAAAATTGAAATTCATATTTAAATATCTATATATATATATATATGATGCCAAATTGGAGACCATATTCAACTAATATGTACAATTATGGTCCACATTTACAATACTGATGATTATTTAGAAAAAAAAAAAAAATGCAGTTCGAAAAAAATTCTTAAAAGAAAAAAAAATATATGGCAAACTGGTTGGTTTTCTTTTTATTTTTTTTTAATAAAAGGAAAAGAAAAGCTTTTGATTTTTGTTTGTTTGATTTACCCTCTCGCGGTACATAAATGTTCGTTACTATATATGGAGAAAATTTCCAAATAAAATGAAAATTCTCCCAAAGACGCATTTCGTAAAATTTTTTTTTTTTTTTATCGAAAAATGGAAAATCAATTCACTGGGAATGTAAGAGTCTTAAATACTTATTTCAAAACACAGTGGTTTGTCTTTTATATATATACAACATTAAAATCTATTCTCTAAAATTTGTTAAATATTTTGAAAAAAGGTACATTCTCTTTTATTTGAAAAAGCTATAGTTTAACGACAAATTTTATATCGACTTAAATTTCATTTTTTTTTCCCAAAAAGAAAAAAAATAATAGTGAAGGTAATTTATATTTATTTCTATTTTTATTATAAATTTTTTTTTAAACTTTACAAAAAATTTAAAAAAATTATTTTCATTCATTTTTAATTTGTAATAGTAAATTAATTTAATCAATTTAAAAAATAATTGCAGTGACAGTTAAAATAAAAAATTAGTCCAATTTCATAATTTCGTATTTTTAAATATAATAGAATAATTTTTTAATTTTAATTTTTTAATTAAATACACTTGTCTTGAAAGACTTTTAAATTTGTTTTTTTTTTTTTTTTTATTAAAAGATATTCAAAAATTTTTTAGTTGAACTAATTTTTGTTCCAATTTTTTGTTTTTTCAATTTTTTTTTACAAAAACATAATTTTAAACTAAAAATACTTTTATATGATTGGAAAAGAAACAATAATATACATTACCTAATTTTAATAAACCTATTTTGGAAAAACTATTTATAAGATTCTAAAAATCAATTCCTTCGAATCAAGAAATTAATATTAATTAGAATTGTAATTTTTAAAATTGCTTTTAATGATTTCGTTCAAAATATATTTAGTATTAATATTCATAATATTATTATATTAATAAATTATTATATAAGTAAATAAAGGTTTTATGACAATTTTTTACAACTTTTACATCAGTTTTTCCATCCAGTAATAATAATAATAATTGTAAAATAATTTCGTTTACAGATTATAAACTATAATTATTAAAAATATAATTTATATTTATAAAAAAAAGTCTTAAAAAATTTTAAACACAAAAAAAATGAATTATTAATTTAATGGAAGTTTTAAGTAAATAAAAAATAAACTCAACTTTATAATTAAAAAAAAATAATAATTTACATTTTCAAACTGTAATGTAAACTTGAAAAGCTTCTGTTTTTATTTATTGTTTATTTTATTATTTATTGCTTATATAAATAAACTGACAAACTGTGGTGAAAAATTGGCATAAAATTTTCATTTATTATTATAATTCATATTATTGTTTTATTTTCTCAATAAAAGCGTTTTTAATTTTTTTTTGTGTATCTGATATTGAACTTTAAAAATATAATTTTTCCATTAACTGGAAATGATATTTAATAAATTTTTACCTTTTTTTAAAATTTATAATTTATAAATTATTTAAATTATTTATTTTTTATTTATTTATAAAATTTAAAATTTATCACAAATTTTCTCTCTTGAAAATAAAAATACTCAATTTCAGTCGATATAATCATTAGATCGCTTTTAAAATGTACAAGATCTGCGTGGAATCGAGAAAGTCTAAAATTGATTTTCAAGTTATGATTCATTTTCTACTGTACAACATCAGTTTTTGCAAAAGAAAAAGAAAAATGAAATTTGCAACTTGACAAAATTTCTCTCGATAGGTACAAATGAGAAAAATCAGTTCAAAATCGAGACTTGAATTTTCAGTTCGATTTGAACAAAAAAAAAAAATTTCATTATTATATCTAAAAACAACAATAAGTACTTTAAAACACAGCTATCATTCTTGAAAAGAAGAATGATTTTTTTTTCTCACGGAATCTATATGCGGGAATGTAGTTTCGTTGTTGACAAAAAAGGAGATAAATACACAATAATAAGGAATAATAAAATGAAGTCCTGGCATGAGAAATGCACTATTTTGGAATTATTCTTTTTTTTCCTTTGGATATATTATTTTGGAATGTTGTGTGAATAAAAAATAAATGAATCTTAAGAGAGTGTTAAAATAAAAAAAAATTAATATTCATAATCAAATTCATTTAAGCTCGTTTTTTTTATATAAGATTTGCCAAAAAAATATTTTCATCACTTGTTGAGAAATGCTTGCCAGAAAAAAGCAAGAAATATCAAAAGGATAAATATTACAATGGCAGTGAATTCGGTTCACTTTGAGGTCATTATTTCTTTTTTTTTTTTTTCTCTCTCTCTCTCTCTAGAATGATTTACGGAATTTATTATATTTTATTAATAATTAATAGTTGAGCGCAAAAAAGAAATTTCAGTAATATTAGATTTTCAATATTTATTTTTTAAAGGAATAAATAATAAATATTGAAATTTTAAAGGCGCGTAAATTTTTTGTTTTTTCTACTAAGATCACTGAAATTTCTATTAAAAGATCTCAATTATATTATGAATTTTATTCTTTCTCTTCTTACCTTTAAATAAGCCAGTGCTATGACAAGAATTCCCTCTCCAATTCTGAAATACTAGGTTTTCGATTTCGACTAATTCTATTACGATTCACTTGCAATGGTATTGTGATATCTTGATTTTGTCCATGTACAGGAATATCCAATATTGTTTCACGATGTTCACGTGATGATGAAATATTATCTCTATCAAATGTAACAGGTGAAAAACGTACTCTTCCTATTGATATTTGACTATCTTTTGCTGATACATAACTTGAATCTTCCGATGTTAATGAATCAGGTGGCGTTGGATTTGTCGGTGTTCCTGAGCCAGAATTATTTTTACTTGCAGTCTTATTTGGCGAATTATATGAATAATTGGAACGTTTTAAACTTGATCTTAATCTTGTGACAACTTCTAAATTAGCCGGTCGTTCACCACCTGAATTTGTACTTGATTCATGTGAATTTTGCCTCGATAAATATTGAAAACCATAATCATGATTTAATAGATTTGAACTATAATTTGTAATATTTGAATTATTACTGTGTCGATAATAATGGCTAGGTGAATATAGTGAATAATCTGATTCATCATCAAGACGAAATGTTGGATTCACATTACTTTGGCTTGATGTACTTGCATTCGAGACATTTGACGATGTACGATGATGTGTGTATGATGGTAATCGTGGACTTGGTCTTGCCGAGCTACTTATACTGCTGGGATTGTCGTACGCGTGTGGAAAATCCGTACATTCCAACATTCTATCGCTGGAAAATTTTTGTTTTATTCAATTATTTAAATAATTTTCATTTATTGATTTTGAAGAAATAAAATTTATTTCTTTTAAGTTCAAATTTTGTGAATAATTTATGCTTTCAAATAGTTTCAATTGTGCTATTATTATGAAAAAAAAAGAGTGATGTAGTAAATATTTTTTTGATTTAAACGAAAATTAATATACTGTGAAAATAAAAAAAAAAAAAAAAAAAAAGATAATACTCACTGATATTCTGAAGGCGGAAAATAACCAGTTTCTGAAGATCGATAATATTCTGGTGCAACAAGGGGATACATTGGTTGTCCATAATCAGGTAAAAGATTACTTCCCATATATCCTGTTGGTGTTCTTTCAATCCTCGCAACTTCCGAAGAATAGTTTTCATCGTTACTCGTGCTAGAACTTTTTCTCCTCGGACTTGGTGTTGGTGCATTCGAACCAGTGCTATTTGTATAATGTTGAGGAGAATCCGTGAATCTTAATGGTTTATCGGATAACATTGACGGTGGCAATCCTGGCGCTATACCTCCCATATTACTCAAAAATGGCCTGAAAAAATAATTATTATTACCTTAAAAAAAAAAATTTAGAAATTAATTATTATATCTGTTCTATTTTTGTTTATTTTATAATAAATTAGGTATAAAATTTTAAAAATTTCAATGAAATTCTTTTAAAAATTCAATTATTTTGTAAAAATTTAATTATTTTAAATTCTTTGAATTAAATATCTTCGAAAACTGAATTATTAAAAAAAATTAATTTAAAGTATTTTAAAATTAATGTCAAAACTTTCATTTTATTGTAACTTATCAAAAATTTAATTATTTTTAATACCTGTATCTATACAATTATAATTTACAAAAAATTTTAATTAAAACTCTTCTCAAATTTTATCATTTTAAGAAATTTTAATTACCTTAATTTAATCATTTTTAACAATTTCCAAATTTATTTTAAAAATTTCAAATTACATTATAATTCAATATATAATTTAAAAATTAAAAATATTGCTTTTAACACATTAATTTTAATTTCTAGAGAATTAATTTAATTTAAAAAAATTGTATTTATTAATTTTTCCAAAAATTTAATTATTATTATTGAAAAAAAAAATTGATCGCATTCCTTCGAAATATCAATTATTTTCATATCTTTTTATAGCCGTTCTAGAATCTAAATTAATTTTTTTTTGAATAATTCCTACAAACTTTTTCATATATTCAAATATTTTCAATTAAAAATCTTTTAAAAATTTAATTTTTCAATAAAAATTTAATGTAACTAATTCAAAAAAAAATTTAACTTAAATTCTTCGACAAAATGATCATTTTTTAATAACATTTTTCGAAAATTTAATTATTTAAAACAAAAATTTCAATTAAAAATTCTCTAAAACAAGAATTCTCAATTTTCAATTATTTTTAAAAATTTGTAAACAATTTTTAGCAATTCAATGAATATTTCTTGATATTTAATTAATTTTGAAAATTTTAACTTAATTGTATTTATGAATTTTTTATATAAACTTCTTCACAAATCAAATATTTTTAATAATTTTTAAATACAGTTTTTGAAAAATTAACGTATTTAAAGAATTTTGAAATTAACAATTCACAAAAATTCAATTACTATCTGAAATTTTCAAATAAAATCTTCAGCAATTCAAATTCAAATTCAAATATTTATATTAGTAATCATACTAAAAATTAATTAAAGTTAAATTATGAATTTGAATGAATTTTATAGACAAATAATATTTTAACATTCACATTTAATTCCTTAGATTTTGAATTTTTCCGCAAAAGTTGGAATTTTTTATGTTAACGGAAATATTTATACAATTTCAAAATATTTAAATATTTTAGAAAAATTCAAAAAAAATTCAAGCATTTGTTTTATATAAAAAAAAGTGTTGAAATAAATAAATAATCTCAGTTCATTTAATGTTAATAAATTAAAATTTTAAAAATTAAATACAAAATTTGTTATACTTTTTTGTTTTTTTTTTCTAATTTTAAAATGGAAAATTTTGAAAAATCAAATTTTCTCAATAACATACCTGTAATGTCGTGCAGGTCCATGATAAGTATTATGAGGATAACCACTTGTCGAACTAAATTCATATTCAGGACCCAAATAACCGGAATTTCGATTAGAACCACCGCTTTCAGCTGGAAACCACCATCTCGACGATTCATCCTCATCATTTAAATTTGGCTGCAATCGTGGATGAATTGGAGAAATATTTGACATTCGAATATCATATCCAGCAGCAGTCCAACCAAGTAATGCAGCTACATTATAAAGTGCCAATTCAATGATATTTAATTTTGGCCTTTTATTCTCGCCATTATATAATGTCGGCAATGGTATTGGCATTGGCATAATATAGGGTCCAGTTAAACCAGGCTTTACTGGATATTCCGTTGGCATCCATTCACTCGATATATCCGATTGTACTCCTGAATAATCTAAAAACAAAAACAATAAGTGTTTGCAAAAAAAAACAAAAAAAATTAATGATATACTCTTTTACGAGCAAAAAAGCATGAGATGAATAAGATAAAAATATCAAAACAATTTCATTATTATTTTTTTTTTACGAAAACATTAAAATGAAAGGAATTAAAAAAACTATAATATCTATTATCGAATTTTTTTCTAATTCAAAATCGTTGCATGCATATATAAATTAGACAAAAACTATATAGTGCCACAATAACTATTTTTTTCTAATGAAAAATTTTATTTCATAACATGAAGTTTATTTATTAAAATTTCATCTTACCTGTCATCGGAAGGGAAATATTTTTCGATCTAGTAAATTGACTATATTGTTGGTTACAAAAATAAATAAATAAAAAAAATTATTCTTGGTGATTATGCAACGGATGCAAAAGGAGGTGATCATCGTGATATATTTATATTTATATAGGGAAACTCAAATGACAAGAAAGAAAAATATAATTTGAAGATGTCAATTTCTATTCTTTTTCTGAATATTAGTATCTATTTAAAAAAAAGAAGTTATTTTTATTATAACGAAAATTTGATTAATCTAGCCACACCAAGAAAAAAAGGATCATGCTAAATAACTCATTATAAAAATTAAATTCTCTTCAGAAAAACAAATTTAAATTAAAAATATTTTTTGTTTCACAATTTTTAGTTTCGATATTTCGTTAGTTTAACAAATAATTAGTCATTCAATATTATTACTTTTTATCAAATTATTATTAACATCGAAGTAAATTTTACTACACTGAAAAAAAAATTTATTTGATTCAAATACCGGTGTATTTAGTTATTATCAAATAAATATTTACTTGAATCAAATAAATGGTATTTGCTTCAAATACTGAAATATTTAATTCAAATATTATATATTTGATTCAAGTAAATATTTATTTGATTCAAATACACCGGTATTTGAATCAAATAAATTTTTTTTTTCAGTGTATTATTACTTGACATAAATACACAAAATAGTAGTTAAAAAAAAAATTAACACAAAAATTGAAAAAAGATTTTAAAAAAATTTTTTGATGAGAATTTATAAATTAGGGAAAAAAATGTAATTGAACAAATTTTCACTAAATATTGTATGGTTAGTAACATTCAACATTAATAAAAAAGAATCAGGTAAAAGTAATTTACAAAATAATAGAAGCACAAAGAATATAAAAATAATGTCATTTAAATACAAAATGCAAAGTTCACTGTAATTAAGAAGCATTCATTCTAAATTAAATAATAAATACAGAAAGAGATAAAAAAAAACATGAAATTTTGTAATTAAAATAAAAAAAAAACTGAAAAATAATAATAAGAGTTAGTGGAAACTAAGAAATAGTAAGAAAATTTGGAAATAGGAATTAAAGGACAAAAAAAAAGAGTCCAAACCAAGGAAAAAACCAAAAACTAATATTGGGATTCTATTCTATTACATGCAAGGTAAATACGCTCGACAGTCGACGTACCCTAAATAAATTGTAAATTAATAAAATACTAATTCATAATATTAATAAATTAATTAACAAAGTTTAATTATTTTAGTCACTAAAATTAGTTTTTTCTTAATTTTTTTTTCTTCCCAAATACGCTTTTTTCAATAAAATTGTACTATAAAAATTAATTTTCCTTATTTTTTCTAATGAGAAAATTAAATTTTAATTTTCTTCCTCTATATATAGCAACAAGTGTTTATAAGTGAAAATTTTCAAAAAAAATTTGAGTAGTTGATGCCGAGCGTTAAAGGACAGAAATCTAAAAAAACAAAATCAATGTGTCCAACTCAAAAGATTTTATTGAAAAAAAAAAAATTATTTCTAAATTACAGGTGTGTGCTGTGTTCGATATGCTATATTCGTAAATTTCTTTTCTCAATGTTTAAAAAGCTGAATCACTACATAATTATTTAAAAGTAGAAAAATTTCGCTCTAAATTTTCAGTTACATTTTCTCTTTCTTTTTTTAAACCACTTCTAATCTAAAATTATTTTTAATAAAAATACAAAAAAAATCTTGGTCAACTATTTAATATTTTTTTAAAATATTAAATAATTATCCATTATTTATAAATTAATATTCAATAAATAATTTAAAAAAAAAAAAAAAAAAAAAAACGAATGTCAACATTAATTTTTTTTTTTGTTATCCAATTCAATATTTTTTAAATATTAAATTTATACACTGAAATATATATTTCCAAACAATTGAAAAATTATTGATTTAATTATTTTCAAAATTAGGCAAATTTATCAGAATCTTTCATCGACAAATTGGTTTTATTTATTAAAATATTTTTTATAAAATAATTTTTTTGTAAAAATGATTTAAAACTATTTTACAACTAAATTTAGAAAAAAAAAATTGAAATATAAAAAAACTTTTTAAAAATTACTTCAATAAAATTTCAATTTAAGAAATATTGTCAAGAAAATTTGTAAAAAAAAAAAATGGAATATTTTGCCATTGAAAGTTTCTGTAATTTATAACCTGATTAAATTGGCTTCATTTTATTATTTGAAAATTATTTTCAAATGGAAATATTGTTTCAGAATTTTAATACAATTGGAATTAAAGCGTTTTGATTTATCTATTTATTTATTTTTTTTTTTATCAAATATTAGCGGACTGTTAGCTCTGTTAGAGTGTTATGTATCCTTTACGTAATAATTATGGAAAAGAACCAACACCAGGAAAATTGAGCTTGCATTTTTGTCTTTTTTTTTGTCTTTCTTTTTTTTTTGCTACGTTTCAGTCAAACTCTGCAATGGGAGAGCTTTGAGTTACTCCATTAGAATAGTTAAAAATAAAATTTTAACAATTTTAAAAGAGTCTTAATTTTAAAAATTACATTAAAGTATATTTTTTGGGGGTTTCATATACTTTTCATTGTTTATTTTTTTTTTCTATACTTTTTTCTTTTCTAAATCCGTTAATCACTGCACTAATTTTTTTTTTCCTCTTGTAAATCAAAAACATATATAAATATTTGACCTTTTTTTTTGCGGCAATTATCTCTCAGTTTTTTTTAAACTAAAAATTATACAGTGTAAGATTTTTGGTCCCTCATATAGAATTTGCGTATAAATCAAGTCATAACGCAAAGAAAAAAATTGCTGTATTTTTTTTTTAAATTCTTCACTTTCATTCGGTTGAGAAAATAAAAAGAGTGTGGAAAATTTTGTAATTTGCAATAAAAGAAAATGAAATATATCTTTTATAGTGAAATGATCATAATTTTTTTGTTTTAAACAAAAAAATGATGTTTTTAATAAATTAGGTGCATTTTCAAATGTCGGTGCTTTTTATCTATATAGATATAAAAAGGGAAAAATGAAACACAAATCGAGATATACAATACAGGCATGCATTAATACTAATCACACAGTAAGAACTGATTTTTATATACGTAAAAATTGTCAATCTATCCTGTAAAATCTACTTAAAAAAAAGGAAAATAAAAATAATAAATCATCGCATTAAAAAGTGAAATTAATCACAAGTCTCACAGCTGGTAATTTAATAAATTATAAACTAAGTTTTGTTCTTGCTATTAAGAAACAAATTATCTTAAAAAAAAAAAAAAAAAAAAAAAAAAAAAAAACTGGAAATCAGCAATCACATTGATTTATAATAATTAAAATTTCATTATAATCTACTTACTATCTATTTACAAATAAATTATGCACAAAATATAATTTTAACTTATAAATCTTAAAAATATATAAAATATTAAATAATTATTAATTTTATAATAAAAAAAAAATAAATAAAATCAAACTTTCATAAAATAAAAATATTTTGACATTTTTACGATTTTTTTTTTTTTTGATTTTGTTAGAATTAAAGCTTTTGTAATAGTTAACAAATAATTACTAATATCTTAATTGTCCAAAAAAAACAAAATTCCTTATTTTTCAAATTATATCTATATTTAAAGAAAAAATAATTTGTTTTAAAAATTGTTGATTAATTTAAAATTTTAGATAAATAGGTTTTTTTTTATCGAATACAAGTTTTTACAATTTAATTAAATTTAGCTAAAAATTAAAAAATATATTTTTTTTCTGATGATTTGAAAAATAATTTTTTTTTTTAAACGATAAAATTGAAAATACAAACAATAAAATAAAATAACAATAAAAATTTCTTTCAATATTTAAAATTTAGAAGAAAAATTTTTTTTTCGTTAGAATTTTCATTAAAACAAAAATGTAATATCAAATAGGTGTCAGAAAAAAAACAAAATAGAACATTTATCCAATTTTGAACAAAATAAAGAAACTTTTTTTTTAAACACAAATTAAACAATTATAGGTAAATTGAGAAATAAAAAAAATTTATACTATTTTTTCAAAATTAAAAATATAATTTTTAAAAAGTTTAACAGGTTTTCTTTCCAGATTTAGCAATTTTTTAAAAAAATTTTAATAAAATTAATTAGTTTTTAAACAAGTGAATTTAAAATTTATGTAATTCCAAAATTTGAATTTTTTCAAAAATTTTAAATGTTAATTTTTTAATTATTGAAATTAATCTAATACAAAATAATTGTATACCTATTATAATAATTCAATTAAATTTTATTGTTAATGATGTAATAATGATGATAAATAAACTTTAGAAAAAATCTAATGAGCTTTTTAATTTCGTTTAATTTAATTTTTTTTATTTTTAAAAATTTTGTAACTCTTTAATTTTGTGTTCAAAATCATAAAATTTATTTATTATTTGTTCAAAATAAAATTGAAAGAATATTATAATTTAAATAATAAATTTGTTTTTCAAAATAATTCTTATAAATTATATATAAATAATTTAAAAAAAAAATAATAATGTGTTGAATAAAATGTGGATTAATCTAAAAAAAAAAGGTTTTATAAAAATTTACATTTGTACTCTACAAAATAATTTTATAAATATATAATTAAAAACAATAAATGAAAAAAAAACATTAAGACATTTTTAATAATAATTTTTCTTTATAAATTATTTTATAAAAATAATAAAATTTCAATATTAAATCAAAATTATTGTAATATATATATATATATCAAATTTTTTAAAAATATCAAATTATTCTCAACATTTATAACTTGTTAATCTAAAATAGTAACAAATTAGAAAAAAAAAATAAATCAAAATAATTAAAATTTTCACGAATTTTCACGAATGTTTTCAAATTTTTTTTCTACGGACAAAAATAAAGCCAGTTGTGAGACTTGCAAATATTAATAATAATTGATCGTGATCAAAATTGATCTACTCAAAAAAAAAAAAAGATTAAAAAAAATGTTTCTACCATAAACATTACTTTTTATTACTAATCTCCATCGAAATCACTTACGAGTGGAGTAGATGTTTTCCTCGGAAAGGCCTGCTATGAACAAACGTTCATTCGTTACAAACTATCAAACTCTCTCTCTCTCTCTCACAAAAAAAAAAAAAAAAAAAAAAATACATTTTAACGTGCAATTATTTTTTTAAGAACATAATATAGACGCGATTTCTCTTTCTCATTTGTTGTTCGTACGAAAAAATCTCTGTGTATCTTGAAAATTAGGGGAAGTCGAATTACTACCCTCTGAACTACGACGTGGAAAATTTAACGAATCACTAATTATTTCGCAATTAAAATTTCTCGTCTCTAATTTATGACGATTTTCTAAATCCTGAATTATTTCCGATGGCCTTTTCAATTGAACACTCGCGATCCTCTCTAAATCACAAAGATTATCGCTACTCTTAAATTTTTGACTTAACAATGGCTTATTCTCCGAATTATTATGACTAATTTGAAATTCCTCATAATTCGACCACGTACTCGAATGATGTAAAACACGTTGTTCATTTAATGATGAATTTGGATTTAATTTCAAATATAGTGAATTTTTTGTTTTGAAACTATCACTATTATTATCATCATTATTTGAATCATTATCATCATTATCGAGATTACAAAGAGCCGCCTCGAGACATTCAAAATCAACGCCCTCACGTGAATTTGCAGCCAAAAAACGTGGCGTCGAACAACCTAAATCAATATCTAAATTTTCATTTTTTGAACTAAACATGATACTATCCTCAAGAACACTATATTCAACTTTAGCGGAAACTTTATTATCATCAAGTGTATCCTTACTACCCCATGCTCTCATTTTACTAAACATTCTCAGGGGACTTTTTGAAATACGTGATTTGTGACAACGTTTTTTATCAATTGAATTTTCCGGACTCGATAATTCAAGACCATCAACATCATTGACACGTACTGTTATTGAACTTTTTCTCTCTGCACTGTGAGAATTTAATGAACCCTTTCGTGAACCAGAGGGCGAACGAAAAAATTCCGCTAATGAATTTAATCGCGATTCAGAACTATCACGACGCTGCTGCTGCTGTTTAGATTCCTTTGATTTACTTCTATCACGTTTTTTCACTCGTTTTGCAGTACCAACAAGAGTCGATGTAACGCTATGTACAAAATTTGTTGAATCATCGCGTGAATTTTTCAATTTACCTGATGAGGAATGTCGTGAGCGATTTATATCTTTTATTTCAAATTCACGTGATTGTTCTAAATCAATTGTTAATTGTTCAATATTATCATTTTCAATTATATAATTTGCAGTGTCGATGAATTCGGATAATTGTGAAATATCACAAGCGGCATTTTTTACTGCTGCTTGATCGTCTATTAAATTATTTGCGGAGGAATACAATTTTTTTGAGGTGGGGTTACCTATTTCCTGAAGAAGTGGCGAGCGATGCGCGTTTGCAAGCAAGGCAGTACGTAGTGGAGTCTTTTCAAGATCTGGTGCGGAGCGCGACCAACGTTTCACACCTGGTGATGTCGGATTTGGTTGCTGTGAGATTATTGCACCGCGTTCACGTTGATGTAGTGTTGATGGTCCCCAGGTTTTACCCTTAACGCCATCGGCTGGTACTAAAGGGGAAACAACAAAAAAAAGAAACAAAACACTACTACTTGCTACTTTTACTTTTATAAAAAAAAAAAAAAATTATTTATAATTTTACTACCTACTATATTTTTGCTGCATATACACACACACTGTCGTCTTGAGATGCATCTTATTTTTTTTAGCTCCTTTTGTCGACAATGATTTTCAGCAAACAAAACAAAACGAAAAAAAAAATAAAAAAAAAAAAAAATTGAATATGAATTTAAAAAAAAAAAAAAAAAATGGTGAAAGCAATAAAATAATAATAAAGAAAATTTTTGTTGAAATGTAGAGAAAAAAAAGGGTAAATTTTTGGACTTTTCACACCATGCTAGTAGAAGTGTAGATATATAGACATTTTCAAATTCAAACGAATCTACTAAGCACGAACAACACGTCTTTCAAGGTGTCAAAAGTAACAATTCCATAATGCTCGGTGAGTGTAATAATAGAAAGCCATAAGTATTTTTTTTATAATAAAATTCATTCGAATAATATTTCTTGAAAATTATATTCTTTTTTTTTCAATTATTTAAAATTATTTATTATAAATATAAGAGTTGCAAAAAATAAATTAATTCATAGAAAATTAAATTTTAGGGGGGGGGGGTGCATGATTATCTCATAAAAATCATAGATTTTTCATTTTAAAGAATTCTATAAAATATAATTATTTTTTAGTTAGAAATTTTTATTTTCCGAATTAGAATTTGAGAGAACTTTTTTTAAACAAATTCTTTAAAGAATTTTTGGGAAGCGAATTTTTATTTGTTAGAATTTGTATTTTACAACATTTCTCGTTACACAACTTTTTATTCAAAAAAAAAAAAAAAAAAAATTCAAATTTTACCCCATTTTAATTTTGCATAATTCTCATTCAATAGAATTTTAATTCGAATTTTTAAATGTCAGTGTATTTCCAAATTCACCAAATAATTGTATCTAATAAAATTCTTTAAAATAAAAATTCTAATAAATGATTTTTATGAAATTATGAGCCCCGTTAAATTAATTAATATTATTGTTTTTATTTTTTGCGTATAAAAGCGTTCTTAGTTATGTCTTGTATTTGATTTTTTTAAACAATTTTTTTCGAAGAGGGAAATTAAAAAAAAAATAATGAAAATTTTGCTTATTTTCTTTTAAGTTAATCCGTAATTTTTGTTTTATCGAAATTCTAATTCTTTGCGCTAGATGCTATTTTTTTTAATACTTATGGCTGTCTACATTAAACAAAGACTACGTCTACAAGTAACTGTAAAACTATTTGCAAGTGCAACATTAAAATATTATTATTATTATTATTATTACTATTCCATCATCACTTTTTTTTTTAAACTGACTTAAATAATTTTTTTAATTTTAAAATAATATTATTTTTTCTCAAAAATGTAAAAACATTTTTTAAACCTTTTAATGTGATTTATAACGAATTAGTGATTTTTAACAAGTGCTTAAAATAATAATAATAATAATAATAATAATGAATACCTATAAACGTAGTCACTGTTTTTTTTTTTTTTTTACTTATTGGTGATAAATAGAATTATGTTTATGTAACTTACAAGCTATTGCTCGAAGTCGAGGAATACTAGGCGATCCAGGCGGACTATTTGGCCTGGAAGGATTTCTATTTTTTCCCCTATCTAAAGCCGTGTGTTGCACGGTGATTGTATGTCGAAAGTCTGAAATAAAAAAACATTTTTATAAACATTTGGAATATTCAAGATTTCACAATTATATAGACAGCAAATTTTCATGGAGGAATTAATTTTTTATTTACCGTCAACTGATTTCTATTACTAAAAAATTTATTCGAAATTTCAGACAAAAATACAATAATTTGAAAACTTTTTAAGTAAAAAAAGTTATAATTGAAATTATTAAATTTCAAAAAATTTTAGATGGAAAATTTTAGAAGCTTTTAAATTGAAATTTTTGAAAATAATTGAATTTCAAAAAAAAATTGTGTTAAATTTCAGACAATAATTATAATAAGAGAAATTTTTAGCGATTTCTGTTAATGAAGAATTTATTAGAAAGAGAAGAATTTTATTAAAATTATTAAAAATTATTAATTTAGTGAAGAATTTTAGTTAAAAATTTGTTAAATAATTGAAATACAGAAGATCTGCGTTGTATACTTAAAAAATATATTTTGTTTAAAATTTTATAAAAAAATTAAAAAAAAGATCGCATTTTATTAAAATTTGTATAATCCGAGGCCTGAAATTATGATGGCAATGTAAAATAAAACAGTAAATTAAACAATTATTAAAATAAATAATTTCTTTTTAGATATTTAAAACAAAATTTTGAAATAAAATTCGTAATTAAAGAAGTTGCAAAAAAAAATGTCATTCATTTAAACGCTTCAAAACTTTTTGCTCATAGAAAATAATTAAAGAACAAATTACAAAATCCATTTGTATTTTTATAAAAAATTTCTCTTTTAAAAAATACTTTCCGATTTCACAAATTATCAAAATCACATATTTATCAAAAAAATAAAAATATAATTACAATTACCGTTTGTTTATTTTGGAAGCAAATTTAAATATTTATATTTTCATTAAAATTTCTATGTATATATAAAAAGAAATGCTGTAAAATGATATGAAACTTATTGTAATATCAATGAATAAAACTATTAAATGAAAATAAACAAAAAAAAAAAAAATTACCAGACGGTGCACTAATGTTACTTCCAGGTTCCTTTTTATTGAGTCTTAATTTTGATTTCTTGAATTTACCCTTCCTCTTATTTGGAGTTGGGGTAGTTTGTTGAATAATCATAACAATTAATTCTCTTTCCAAGAGATCGATTTCCCTCTCGGCTAATTCCTGTTCTCGTTGTCTTAAATTTTCTTCATGCTGTCGTTGTTGCACTTGTGCTTTGGTTAGCTCTTCTTCTCTACAGCGCAATTCCTAAACGATTGAAAAAACAAAAAGAATAAAAAATTTTGTAAAACATTGTACAAAAAAAAATTGTATCAACAACAAAAAAATCCATTTTTTTAATACTAATTAAACCATATAATATAATATAATATAATATAATATAATATAATATAATATAATATAATATAATATAATATAATATAATATAATATAATATAATAATTGACAAAAAGAAAAAGAGGGTCTTACCTCTTCTAACGAGCGACATTCCTTTGAATAGCATTTGACAAAATTTAAAATGTTACCGATAATTTGACAAAAATTCTTGTAAATTTTAAGTTTTTAATATTTTTTTTTTTATAAAGTGTAGAAAATATTTTTTTCTACACTTTATATTATATATGTACAAGTTTATTTTTAACCAGTGTTATATTATTTATTTAATTGTAATTTGCGGGCAATGCCTTCTATTATTGAATAGTTTAATTTTATTTCATTTATAATAATTCTAAATAATAGCATTTAACGAGGTCCTTCGACGATTTTTTTATATTTAATAATTTTATTATATTGTTTACGAGCAGTAATTACCTTTTCTTTCATGCGTAATCCATGAAGAACTTCTTCAATCTCAAGTCTCCAATCGTCCTGCATCGTGTGAAATGATTCGTGAGGTGTGGCAGCAAAAGCACTTCTAACATCATCCAATGCTTGTAAAATTGCAACAAAACCTGGTCTACAGTGACTGTCTGACGACCAACAGGCTGTAAAAAAATATATTTCCAATTTTATAGTTAAAAATTAAAATAATAAAAAGATATACATTTTTTACATAAGGTTTAAATAAACATTAATAATAAATGATAATTTAAAAGATAATAAACTGTAAAACTTTATAATAAGTACAGAATGGAGTCAATAAAAAAAATAAAATAAAAAGATAATAAACAAAATTGTCTCTCAAATAAAAATAATCAATATTTTATTTAAAAGCAAAAACATCATTTCTAAAAAATTTGTCTTGTAAAATTTTCTTTAATTTTCAGGTTCTAAGAAATAAAATTTCCATGATAAGAAAATTGAATTTTCTATGACTACTCCATAAACTTGTGGCTACCCATTGATATAACAAAAAGTCGACAATACATTTTTGACATACCTTCCATGAGAAATCTCCAAGGCTGTGGGCAAGTTGAAGGTATTGGCAAGGTAAGTTTATTTACGGCAACTCCATAAGCAACTGCCAAAGCATCTATGCCTTTGTATGGCGTTTCACCAGTTAAAAGTTCCCATAAAAGAACGCCATAACTGTAAATTAAAAACAATTAAATTAATCATTACAATTTATTCGAAATAAAACAAAACTTTTTTTTCTACTTTAATTACATAAAAAATATACAATTAATTAAATAAAAAATGTACAATTATTTAAATAATTAAAAAGTAAATATTACTTTAAGTAAAAGTTAATTTAAATACTAAAATATACCTCCAAACGTCGCTCGCTTTACTGAATGTACTTTTTTTAATAACTTCTGGTGCCATCCAAGCATAAGTGCCAGCTGCCGACATACGGGTTGTTTTGTAGACTTCTCTTGCCAAACCAAAATCTGTTATTTTCAATGTTTTATACTGAAGATCGTCATTCTCTATTGGCTCACTCAGTAAAACTAAAATAAAACAAAAAATAAAGATTAAAAATTCCAGTTTCAAAAAAAAAAAAAAATGTAAATTTAATTTCTAATTTTCATTTCTATCTAAAGTTAAAATTAAAACTAAAACTTTTAGCAAATTTTATCATTTTCAAAAATTTCAATAAACTTCTTCGATAATTTAATTATTTAATCAATAATTATTAAAATTAAAACATTAATTTTAATTACCACAAAATTTATTTATTTGTAAAATTTTCAAAAATTTCATTATGTTATCATAAACTTCGATTGCAGCTCATCGAGATATCAAAATTAAGAAATTACAAAAAATTTGTACCTATAAAGTTTTTCATACTTTTAAATATTTTTTAAATTTTCTATTAAAAATCTTTAAAAAATTTAATCATTAACAAATAATTTAAAATTGTTTAATTTCCAAATAGTTTTGATAAAAATTTTATAAAAATAAAAAAAAATGCAATTATGTATTTAATAAAAGAAAAGATAGTTACCATTGGAACTTTTTAAATCTCTGTGAATAAGACTAATTGGAGCTTTATTATGAAGATAATCCATTCCGCGAGCAATTTGAATTGCCCAATCGACAAGTACATCTGGCCTGATCTTTCTACCACTAAGAACCCTATTGAGACTACCGCCGCGAGCATATTCCATAACAAGACACATGTTTGGCATTTTTAAACAAACTCCCTCGAGCTGTACAATATTCTCGTGCTTAAGGAGCCAAAAAAGTTTTGCCTCCTGACGAACATTTTCCAATGTAACACTTGGTTCTTCATCTGGATCTTGACGCGCTGCTTTTACAGCAACCTCGTGTTTCTGCCAAAATCCTCTAAAAAAACAAACAAACATATTAATACACAATTATCATGAGTGAAAAGTCATTAATCATCAGAATCAGAAGTTTCTACAACATTTTTCACTAAAAAATTCCATAAGTTCGAGGTTCTAAGTAATATAATTTCCATGATAAAAGAAAAACCGATAAAACTAATAAAATGACAGACAATTCGGATAAATAATCAATCAAAAGAAAAAAGTCAGTTGAATTAAAATTTAATCAAATGAAAATTTCGTCACATACAAATTTAGTTAAAATATAAAAATTCTTTCAAAAAAAATTAAATGGAAAAATTGTACGATGCTATTTAACAAGGAAAATTATAAAATTCTTTACCTAACAAAATATTTTTTTAATAATTTGTTGATTAAATAAAAACTACAAGAAATATTTTTTAGGCAAAAAAATATAAAATTTTTCATTTTAAAAAATTATTTCTTTTAAAATCATTTATCATAAACGTTGTGTATTTTAACTTCGTAAAATTGTAATAAAAATTTGGTAAAGTGCAAATTTAGTTAAATAAAAATTCAGTTATATAATCAAAAAATACGCTCCTTCGTATACAAAGTGGAGAAATGGAATAATAATAAAAAATTTCTCTAATTTAAACAAAAATTCCATTACATTTTCTATTTCATCAAAATGAAATTTCATGAGAATTTTAGATTTTCAAGATGTTATAGAAATCCTATTATGTAATCCTATAAATAACTATATAAATCAGGTGACTGTAAAATTTTCATTTTCAAAATTATTTAAATTTATTCAAATAAAATTTAATGTTTGATTTACAATTTTTAAAATTAAAAAATCTACTGACATGTGACAATTTCTTTCAAATTTCACTATTTTTTTTCCTGATTTCCATCTTTTTCCTGAATTTACAACAACGCTGATAAATTTATTTTCTACACAATAACTACTATAAATAAACTCATAAAAAAAAATTATTAATTATAGTGAGAATATTTTTTTCTTTATTGTACATATTATTATTAATAATACAGGGATCACTGTACTTTTTATTATGAAAATAGGTGAAAAGGTAAATTATTTACCGAAAATAGATGACAAAAAGGTGATAAAAAAAATTGATAGAGTTAACAAAATTAACTTGCAAAATAATTTTTATGGATTAATTGGAATTTTTTTTATTAAAGATTGAAGCATTAATAGTTTAAAATATTAAATTTTTTGATAAATTAAAACTTAAATCAATTAAAATCTGAAAAAATTGAAATTCGAATAATTTGACATTTAAATTAATTACAATTTGAATAAACTAAAATTCAAATAATTTAAAACTTAAATCAATTAGGTAAACTTTGGAAAATTTAAAACTTAAATCAATTAATCTTTAGAGAAAATGTAAAATTTCTTTAATTTTAAGTTACAATCGATTGAATTTGCATTTCATTAAAATTTTAATTAATAAATTTGTATTGAACAATAAAAATTAGAATTAATTGAAAGTTTTATCACTTGAATTATTAATTAAAATTTACATTAAATATGAAATTTGTATCTATTTAAAATTTGAATGTAAATAAAATTTAATGAAATTAAAATTTTGATAAATAAAAATCATTTGCATCATTTGGGTCCTAAAAACATACAGGATGATTAAAAAAATAAAATTTTAATTTTTTACCAGTTTAGAAATTAAAGTTTTAAAAAATTTTGTATTCTGAAAATTAATACAAGTTCCAGAAATTTAAAAAAAAAAAATTTTCTAATTAATAAATTATTATCAGTGTTTTTACTTTGTAAATTCAATTATTTTAAAAATATTACATTCTCAAATTAATCGAATAATGAGAGAAGGTGAAGAAGGTAATAAATTATTATTAAAATAGGTGAAACAGAAGTCAAAATTTTAAATAGATGAAAAAAGGTAAAAAAAGGTAAACAGGTGATAACTTGTGATCCCAGATATTAGTATACAAAATTGTTAATTAAAAAAAAAACATCTCTACTAACCTGTAAACTTTTCCAAATCCACCAACTCCAATCACCTCTTCCAATTGCAATTCTTCAAAATCAATTTCAACAGGATGAACATTATCGATCACCGATGATACCCTATCGATTGCTTCCGCTTCAATGACAAAATTTGCCGGGAAAATACCAACTTTTCCCCGTATCTTCCCAGTCCACCAGCCTTCATCGCCAGAAATCTTTGAATCCTTGGATAAGACCTAGAAATAATTAAATAAATAACATATTTTCATCAAACAATTGAATTTTTTCTCTTAAATATTACATTTCTTTATTTCAAAAATATAAATTAAATCACTTTCAATCAATATAATTAATAATATTAAAAAAATACTAAAAAACAAAAATTAAATAAAAAATATTTGAATTTTTCTTAAAATTTCTAAGAAGTATTTTCTTATACATTCTGCAGCTGAATTGTGTAGGCATATTATTTACTAGATGCATAGATAATTTTACATTAGTTGTGAAAAGGATACTGTGAAACATACGTATATTTACATAAATTTAAATAAATGCTCCTTTTACTATTAACTTACTTTTCTTTTAATTTTTGCTTTTTTTTTTATTGTGACCATACTAGGAAGTAATTTCTCCTCAGAATTGTATTAAAAAAATGGTCCAAAAAAATAAATTTTCAAAGAATGATCAAAATTTCCTTTTAATTAAATTATGTAATTTATTTTAATATCATAAAAAATTATAGTTAACAAATAATAATAATAATAATAATAATAAACAAAAACAATACAAAGATAAAATGATTTTTTTTTACTTTCGGTTTCATTACTTTCGAATACAAGATTTCAATTACGTAAGACTTACAAAAAACTTTATTGTATTTTTTCCAACTTTGACAAATCCCTTGAAAAAATTTTTAAAAAATTTTTCTGCAAATAAAATTCGAATAAAAATGAAAAATAAACAATATAAATGTACTTTAAAAAAAAAAAAAAAAAAAAAAAAAAAAAAAGCAATTCATAATTTCTATATATTGCAAATTTTGTGCGTGTTTACCTCAACAGTTTCTCCTCGTTGCAATGACAACTCGTCCTCTCCCTGTGCGACGTAATCAAACTGGGCAGTAAAGAGAGTCGTACTGTTGTCCTGTCGAGATTGAGAGGAGGAATGCGTGCCATGGGAAGGACTAGTTTGTTGTGAAATTGTTCTTGCTGTACCACCACTGTGAGTATCGGATACACTGCTATCTGACATGGTGCTTGGAGTACGTCCGTATGAGTAGTTTTTGCTAAAAAAAAAAAGATTAAAGTCAATTAATTATTTTAATAAGAAAATCACTTTTGTTTTTATTACGTCAACAATATTATTCTCTACTCTAAAGTTTGAAAAGAAACCTGTTTAACGAGTTTATTAACATTATTGAGATCGATGAAACAAAAACAAAAAAATTATTAATTAAATTTAATAAATTATTCAATTAGTTTTGTATAGATATAATTATACTATTAATATACTATTTACTAATTAAACTAAAGTTTAGTATTTTTTTTTATTTGTTTATAAAATAAATGACAAAAATAAAATGGAAAAATATTATTGGGTAACAAAAAAAAACATAAATTTTAGTAATTTAACAGCTAAAACAAAAGTTAAGATATAAATAACAAAATAATGTGAAATTCTAAACGTTCAAATCAATTTTTTTTTTTAAATTACTACAGCAATGAAAAATAAAAAAAATTCATAAAACATTTATTAGAAAATAATTAAATAATAATAATAAATTTTTACTTTTTCTTAAATTTTTTTAAAACTTATTATTAATTATTTTGGATACAGAAAATAATATTTTATAATAAAATTTAAAGTTAAAAAAAAAGGATAAACAATTTTTTCGTTCATTTGAACGTTCAAAACTTTAGGCACATAAATAATGAAAACAAAGGAAAATTGTGCAAATAATTGGTATAAATAAATTAAGTAATTAACTAAGTAATTAGTATTAAAAAATAATTATAATATTTAAAAATAAAAAAAATTCATTACATATAAAAATATTAAATACGATAATTTATTTCACATTTCATCTCTATAAAACGTGAATTTAATTTTAAATAATGTGTTTGAAATATTAAAAATTAAATTTTTTTTTTTAAAAACAAGTAATAATTAAATTTAATATAATCATAAATGTAAATTATTTAAAAATAATTTTTTTGTTAAAAATAGGTATCGACTAACTTTTATTAATTATAGTTTTATTTTTATTATTATTAGTGAAAAATCACTAATTATTAGTAAAACGAAAAAGACTATTTGAAAAAAACAACTAATTAATCTCGAAATATAACTTTAAAAAATAATTTAATTTTAACTAATTCAATTAATTAATAAAAAAAATTACTGCGATATTTCAGCTATTTTGACATAACCTAAAAATATATATTTAACTGATAATTAATTATCTTTAACCAATTGTTTAACAGAAATATTAATGTGACTGACATTTAGCTATCTAATTATTTTCAAATTCACATTTACACAGAAAGTTTGAGTTTATTATATAAAGTATTTATTTTAGAAACGTACAAAATAAATATAATTCTGAAAAATGACAATATTCAAAGAAACCCAAATCAATTGTATATTTAATTCACCATTTAAATATTTTAACAAATTTCTTTATTTTTCCACAAAATAATATTAATGGTTTTTAATATTAAATTATGAATTGTTTTAATTTATTGATAATTAACTTATTTTCAAAACTCAATAAATATATATATATATATATAATTATAGGAAGAGAATGGTTTTTCCGTTAAAGTATTATTTATTACTTTCTTATCTAATCTTAAACTAATACAGAAATTATAAAAAAAGGTATTAATAGTATTTTCTTCCAGAAGGGTTTCTCAATTTTACTTATATTTGCTTTTTGAAAAAATTCGAATAAAACATTATCATAACACATATTTCTCTTTCATAAAGAAAAAAAATTGAAATTAACAAAATTTAAAATTTGGAAACATTTATATTTGTCATTGAATTTTGTATTTAAATGTAAATAAATATAATAATTATAAAAGGGAAATCATGATTCCATATCATTTATTATTTCCTTATCTAATCTAGACCTATAATGTACAAAAAAAAAAAATGTCTCACGTATCAAAAATATTGTTTTCTTTTTCTTAGATTTCTTTCTTTTCTATCACTATATATGATTTACATTAAACATTTTTCTTTTACCGCAATTAATGCCATTTATTTTCTACAAATTCACCAAATTAGAAAGTAATTTTTCGATTAATTAAATGAAAAAAAAAATATTTTTGTAATTTCGTGAGTAAAAAAAAAAAAAAAACTGTCAAATTAAAAATAAAAATACATTACCTAAATTGTGTGGTGACTCTACTGATGTGTTGATACCTGGGGGATAGTGTGGCCGTATTTTGTTGAAGGGGTTGAGAGCAGCCATTCTCTGAATAAAGTAGTAACCGCTCGCTCCGATGACGAGCGTCCGGTTGTCCGTGGTCCATCAAGATAGACAAGCCTCTTGCCGATAGCCCGGCTGGCGGCATATGGCACCGACCCTCTTCTTACCTCTCTTTCTTATGTATTTTAATTTACAAATCTCTTTGTCAGCTTCAACTTTATTTGTTTTCCCGTGGCGAATTATCTCACAAGAATCATAAACACAAGTCGATGGCACTGACATGTGTCACTTACTCCAACGGTTCACCACACATAAAATTTCAAATACAACTAACTTCCATAAACCACCATCTCCACGTACTTCTTATATTCATTTATACATATTTTTTTATCCAATTTTTCCCGCCTTAAGAGCCGACGCCCAAAAAAAAAAAAAAAAAAAAATCTACCCAACAATAACGATTGAAAACAATAGAAATTAACAATTTGTAAAAAAAAAACCAACCCAAACAATCGTAGGGATGAATTGAGAATTATCACACTTATTGGTTACCACCACCACCACTTTCACCCTGTGGCTATATCACTGGGTCAATGAAAAACCGGCTCCAAAAATCTTGTGACAAATTAAAAGCAGTCTTAAATTAAATTCACGAAATTACACTGGTTTTTATCATAAACACGGGGGATAATTAAGAAAAAAAACAACAACAAAAAAAATATGTCTTTCAAGAGCCCAAAAAAATGTCACCCAAAACACTGTGAATACCGCGTCAGGGTGTGTATACTTTTTTTTTTCCTACACTTTTCAAATAAGGGATTCCTTTAGGTCCTGGGGTTACGGCCCAAACCTTCAAAGGTTCGCCTCCCCATTGACACGGAGTTCTGCGTTATTTCGCAGAACACACCAATTATTTGCATTTAATGAAAATAATGAAGCAACACTCACGGCAATAACCTAAAGAACGCCATGTTCATCTGACGCAATTTGACGGGCCCCACAGTCGTGTCGTTGACGTTGTTCACATATAAACACACACACACAACTTTTACACATATGCATATATATGTCATGTTTGTACAGTATTTAATAAATAATACTTAAGCCAAATTGAATTTTGTAAATTAATTTAAGCAAAATTATACCTTCTTTTCATTAACATTATTTATACACTGTATTAAAAAATTGTATTTGATAAATTTAGTAAAATTTGTGCAAATTTTTGAAAGTATTTACGTCTTACGTAAATGCTTATGTATATGTGTGTGTAAAAACGCTGTTACGTTGGTGGCTATGAACAAACATAATTAAGCTTTGATCACAGTAGTGAAACTCCAAATTTTTCATTGCGCAGTAAATTATTGCGCATTTGTCAAATGTCACGTGACATGCAAATTTAATTTTTAACTTCTCAACCCTGTCTATTGTTGATAAATGCTATAGGCTATACATATTTTATTTATTTTGTAAAATTTGAATGATTTAAATGACAAGTTCCTTACATCATTGATAAAAGGCAATAATTATTATTGTAATAGGTTATCAGTTGGATTTTAAAAAGAAAATTCTTATGAAAATATTTTTTATTTGCAAAAGAAATATAAATATTAACCTTAAACTTGTCGCCACGTCAATTTGACGTTAATCGTCAAATGCATTATACTATTTAACCGTACACATTTTGAAAGAAAAGTAATCAGTAATCTGACTAAAGGCTATCCTCCACGTTCACCCAAGGGTCACGCCACTTGTTGGCAAAGAACAGTTAATTCTTATTTAAATATGCCATATACCGAAGATCACATACGGAATAAATTGATAAAAGACCTGGACGCGGTACACGTGGTAAGTGTTATTTATCTTTTTTTTTTTTCATTTTATATAAAATATTGTAAGAAATTTTCATAACTAAATTTTTAGGGCAAAATATTTTTGAAATATTTTAAAATCTTTAATGGAAAAATTGAAGTTGATTATAATAAAGGTTAGTTCTACTTCATTTTCATGTTTTTAACATATAGAAAATAATTTTTAATTTAAGTTTTTTTTTTAAATTTAATTTTTTATTTTTAATATACTTTGAATTATTGAAAATTCCATTTGGATAAAGATTAAAATTTTCTGTCATGTAAAAATGACTAAATTTTAGGTTATGTTACGTAAATTGTTTGTATTGCGTTTGTAAAAAAAATTGTATTGTTTCCTGTTAGAAATTTGCGATTTTTATTCAAAATGCAACTTTTAATGATTAAAAATATTAAAAATTAAATTTTTTACACTTACACTGATAATTTTAAAGAGTAAATTTTTTTTCTTTTAAAAACACGAAAATATGAAGTTAAACTAACTTTTGCTTCGATTCATTCTTAAAATTCTAGATATAATGCAAACTCTTTTAAAATTTGTATAAAATAAATAATAACTACAATGAAAATTATTATTCAGGCTTCGAAGTGACATACTTTTTTTTACTTTTTTGATACTTTTTTTCGACAAGGCAACTATTTTACTATTAATTTTGGCCAAAAGCCACTAAATACTACTTTTTTCCAAAAATAATTTTAAAAATGACAAAATTCAAGAATTTTAAATTTTATCGAATTTTTTTATTCCTAAAAGCTTGCCAAGTTGATGATTTATTATTGGCCTTAACTACTGCTTTATATAATTATTTTTTACACGAATTTTCATTTTTCAAAATAGCATTTAACATAATTTCTTTTTAAACGACCTTTTTACTCAATAGAATTTTTAATTTGAAAAAATTTTTTTTGACACAATTTTTATTTTACAAAATTTTTCTTTACTCAACAGTTTTTTCTAAAAATAATTCTAATTTAACCGAAATTCAGACAATAATTGAATTTTCGAGTATTTTGAATTGAAAAATGTTTTAAATAATTGAAATGCCAAGATCTTGATTAAAATTATTAGAAATAATTATTTCAACAAAAAATTTGAATCAAAATTTTTAATAATAATTGAATTTCAGGAGATTTTGAATTAAATTTTTTGTAAATTAGAATTGATGAAAATTATTAACAAAGTTTTCAACATTAATTGAATTTTAGAGAATTTTGATTAAAAAAATGTTTTATTTAATTGAATTTTTGAATAATTGGATTGAAATTATTAATTTAGCAAAGAATTTTAGATACAAATTTTAAAAATAATTGAATTTTGAATTAAGATTTTTAGAAATAATTGAATTTTTTTGAGATTTTGAATTATAATTGTTGTTTTAAAATACTAAATATTTTATATAAGTTTCCGATTTCAAGTTTTAGGATTTAAAAATTCGAATAACTTAAAATTCTACTAAATGAGAATTCTAATAAATTAAAAATAGGTTAAATTAGAATTCTTTTCAAGAAACAATTGTGTAAAGAGAAATTTTGTAAAATAAAAATTCAATCAAATAAAAAATTTGGTACTTTGAAAATTCCGTTGAGTAAAGATTCGTTTAAAAAAAATTCTCTATTAAATGCTATTTTGTAAAATAAAAATTAATTTATGTTAAAAATCATTTTTATGGAATAATCATACGCTCCTACTGTTGTGCCAAAAACAAAAAGTTAATCGAAATTTAACAATAGATAGTTTTTTTTTTTGTTTTAAATAATCATGAGAAAAATTATGTTAATTTTATTCCTCAGAATTTTTCTTTCAATTTTTTTAGATAAGAAAATATTTACACTTTAACATCAAACTTAGAAAACTAATTTTATTTCATTTTAAAGATGCCATTTTTTGCATACTTTTTTTCAATTTTGGGGATACTTTCTTTTTAAAAAAAAAATGATACCTATTCATACTTTTCTTAATCTCTTACTACGCTTCGAAGCCTGTATCATTCTCTAATTATAAAATTTTTCAAATAATACAAACAGAAAATAATAAAATTCTTTTTCAAAATTTTTTTACGTCGGTGAAGTTTACAACGTTTATGATCAACGATTGAGAAGAGAAAAAATTTTTTCTATGCAATTTATTTATTTATTTATCAAAAAAATTTTTTTTGCAACGTTTCTTGATCAATAATTTTTTGACAAAAAAAATTGTAGGCAAAAAATTAGTTATTATTTTTTGAGTGAAAAATATATTTTTTTTTCAATCGTTAATCATAAACGTTGCAAACTTCACCAACGTAGTTTTTTTTTTTTTTTTTTTTTTTTTTTTTTTTTTTTTTTTTTTTTGAAATAGTCTCTAAATATAAAAAAATTTCAAACAATATAAACAGAAAATAATAAAATTGTTTTTCAAAATATTTGAATACAGAAGTGAATTCTAGTGTTCTTTTCCAGGATCGGCAAATTTTCTAAAACAAATAAAAGAACAAACAAAAAAAAAAAAAAACAACCACACAGTACAAAAATCAAAACAATGCAGGAAAAAATACAAACATTTTGCGTAATTAACGTGGCTCTAATTTTACGATGGTGCGTTACCTATCATCCTTATAGCGGAGAAGGTCAACCTCCAATGTATGGAGATTATGAAGCACAACGACATTGGCAAGAAATTACTGTAAATCTTCCCATTGAAGAGTGGTACAAAAATTCCACTGACAATAATCTTGATTATTGGGGATTAGATTATCCACCATTAACGGCGTATCATAGTTTTTTATTGGGAAAAATTGCACAAAAAATTGATTCAAAATATATTACACTTCATGATTCTCGTGGATTTGAATCATTTGATCATAAATTATTTATGCGTCTCACTGTTTTTTTAGCTGATTTATTTATTTGTTTACCGGCTATTTTATATTTTATTTTTACATTTATTGAAAAAAAAATTAAAGAAGAGACAAATTTGATTTATCAATTTTCAACACGTGTTTCATTATTGGCTGTGATTTTATTCTATCCGGGTCTTATTTTAATTGATTATGGTCATTTTCAATATAATTCTATTTCATTGGGTTTATTTGTTGCTGGACTTGGATCAATTTTAAATAATTCATTAAATTTAGGTTCATTTTTATTTATATTGGCATTAAATTATAAACAAATGGAATTATATCATGCGCTTCCATTTTTTGTTTATATTCTTGGAACGAATACACCAATTAATAAACGATTAATTTCAAAGTGTCTTTTGAATTTATTTTATGTTACATTCACAGTTATTGTGACATTTCTTCTTGTTTGGTTTCCATTTATTTGGAATAGTAGAACATTTTTTAGTGTTATTATGAGATTATTTCCATTGGCAAGAGGTGTATTTGAGGATAAAGTTGCAAATTTTTGGTGTACAATTAATGTTGTTATTAAATTAAGGGATATTTTTGATAATATACATTTGGCACAAATTTGTCTTATAACAACGACAATTGCTCTATTACCAAGTTGTCTTGATATGTATTTTCGACCATCGAAACAAAAATTTATTATTTCACAAATTAATTCATCATTGGCATTCTTTCTTTTTTCATATCAAGTTCATGAGAAATCAATTCTTCTTGCGGCAATTCCTGTCGCTTTATATTTTCAATATGAACCATTTGCTTGTTTTTGGTTTTTATTAATATCATCGTTTAGCATGATACCATTAATAATTAAAGATGGTCTTCTTATTGCATTTTTTGCATTGACAATTTTCTTTTCTGTTTCAATTTCGTGGCTTTGGTTCACGGAATCTTATTTTTTAAACGATTCAAATATTAATTATAATAATGAGGAACAAAATTCAAAATTAAAGAAAGAAAAATCTAAAGGTAAAGCTTTGAGTAAAAAATCGAAATTAAAAAATCAGAAAGAAAAAGAGACGAAAGTTACATTAAAAGAGTCTTTAATATCGATTGTTTGTAATAAACGATTGATAATTATTCTCTTTTATTTGTCAATTAGTGGATTTGTACTATTAACATTTTGCTGTAAATTTATGAAACCAAGAAAAATTTATCCTGATTTATTTCCACTATTGTTGTCCGTCTATTCGTGTGGACATTTTATTCTTTTCTGTTTGTACTTTAATTATCGTCAATTTACATTAAAAACACGTCAAGGGAAATTAAAATTTAATTAACTATTAAAAATAAATGACGGTCAATTATAGAATGAATTATTATTATTATTGTCATAAGTTTGCATTGTATATTCGAGTGAAAAATAATGTTGAATGAATTATTATAATAATGTATAAAGTCTCTGTATGTTTTGCGAAAATTGAATCCGTCGAGTGTGAGAAAAAAAATTGTAAATTATTTTTTTATTTATACAATTTGTATATATAATAAAACATAATTTAAATAATAACTAATTACCAATTTATTTTTTATAATTGTTTACTATTTTTCTTCATTTTTAAATAACACATTTTTATTATTATTTATTTTTTTTTTTTTTGAATTATTTTTGACAAAAAATTTATTTTCAGTATAAATTAAAGAATTATATCCAAATTAAAGATAATAACAATACAATTTAATTATATTAAAATTATTTTATTTTTTATACAATTATTTAAAAATTGAACTATATTATAAAATATAATTATTTTGAAATAATAGGTTTTAATTTTAATTATTTTTTAAAATTGTTTATTTATTTAACACAGGAGCTAAATTTTAAAATTTCATTAAAATTTCAATTGTTCATTATCTGTTTCCTATTATTTTCTATTTCACAAATTATTTTTAAAAATTCAATAGTTTGTAAGATAGCAAATTTTTTACCATCAATTATTTTCAAAAATTTTTTTTTTTTTTTATTTTATAAGATTTTGAAAAAAAGTGATAAAACTATATCTCAATTTTTACAATAAAAACCTTAAATTTGATTTTAATATTGTTTAAAGTATAAAAATAATTAAATTGATAAAAAGAAATTGTTAATTTTATAAAAAATATTTTTAAATATATTTTTAAAAAATAAACTATGCTTAAATAACGTTTATAATCAACAATTAAAAAATAAATTTTTCTAAAACGGAAAATTATAAAAAGTTTTCTTTAAAAAACAGGTTTTTATAATTTTTTCATCAATAAACAATGTAAAAAAAATATTTCTTTAAAAATCGTTTATCATAAAACATTTTGAACTTCAGCATCGTTAAAATAATTGAATTTTTAAATAATTAAAATTGAAATAAAGTTACATTTTTCATATAATTAATATTTTTGAAAATGGGGATTTTTAAAATAATTGAATTTAATTTTAATGAATTAATAATTTTAATTAATTTCAGGCCTCGGATTATACGTCTTTTTCCGACTGTTTTTCAAAAATACGACTTTTTTCTACATTTTTTTACATTTTTTAAAAAAATTTTAAACATAATACGTTTTTTTAGTATACAATGCAGATCTTCTTCAGATCTTCTTTATTTCAATTATTTAACAAATTTTTAACTGAAATTCTTCACTAAATTTATTATTTTTAATAATTTTAATGAAATTCTTGACAAATTTAATTATCTTAAACTATTTTTCAATTAAAATTTTTATGTAATTTAATAATTGTTTATAATTTGAATTAATTTTTGTAATTTGATAAAAAAAATTTCTAGAATTTGCAAAAAAATGTTAAACTTTTAATTAACAATTTTTAATTAAAAAAAAAATTATTATTTCAAAAATGTTATTATTTTCTACGTGAAAAATTTTTTTCCATTATTGATCATAAAAGTTGTGAATTTCACCGACGTAAAAAATTCATTATTCAAAGGAACGTCAAGTGTTAATAGAAATTAATTTTAAAATAATAAAACAAAAAAAAAATTTATAATTTAATAATTATGATTAATAAATAATGAATTATTTATAATATTATAATTTAATATCGAAAACGATATATATATTTTTTTTTATATTTAAAACCTTGAACGATAAAATAATTATAAACATCTGTAATATAATGTTAATTATTTGTTTCAGGAAGTTGTTGATCAATCCGATGGTTGTGGGGCAAAATTTGCAGCTGTAATAGTTTCGAATAAATTCGAAGGGAAGCCGCTATTACAAAGACACAGGTAATATTTAGTTCACGAATATATAATTATTGATAATTTTAATGAATTCAGTTTTCAATGTGTTAATTTATATTTCAGATTAGTCAATTCAGTACTGTCGGAGGAATTGAAAGAAATTCATGCCTTTTCACAAAAAACATTAACTCCTGAACAATGGGAGAAAGAGTAAATTATAAGTAAATAATAATTTTTAATTGTGAATTATAAAAAAGAATCCCGAAGTCATGTGCTAAAAAACTTGTAAATGTTCACTATTCCGTTAATATTGTAAATTAATTTTATTATTATATAAAAAATCAATATTTTTTTCATCACATTGAAAATTTAATCGAATTGACTTTTATCAAATTAATTGTTTCATAAGAGAAATTAATAATTCATTAAAAAAAAAAAAAAAAGATGGCAGAGTTCAAAGTATCAGCGCCAGGAAAAGTGATTCTTTTCGGTGAACATTCAGTTGTCTATGGAAAAACAGCAGTTGCTGCGAGTTTATCATTAAGAACAAATTTGAAATTTAAAGAACAAATATTGGAAAAAAATTACATTGAAATATCAATGCCAAAAATAAATTTAAATCAACAAATATCATTGCAACAAATAATTGATTTCTTCTTCAGTGAATCATCGATAAAATTATCGTCTGGCCATGAGAAATTTTACAAATATGTACAAAAATTTGTTGAACAATTGAATATTGAAACAATTTCTCAACGACAGGGTTTAGAGGCATTATTTTATTTAATGATTGGAATTTCACAAAAAGAGAATATAGTAATTAAATCATTTTATTTACATTTGGATACAGCTTTGTCAATAAGCTCTGGTCTGGGTAGTTCGGCATCGTTTGCAGTTTGTCTTGCCACATGTTTTTATTATTGGTCGCGATTGCAAAAAAATTTACAAACACCACTCGATAATTCACATTTAAGGGAAATATCATCGTATGCCTTAGAATGTGAACGTATTATGCATGGTACACCATCGGGTATTGATAATACAATTTGTACATTTGGCTCGATTATTGAATTTAGAAAAGGTGAATGTCTTGTTCCAATTAATGATGCAAAAATTATGCGTGTTTTATTGGTTGATACAAAAGTTCCAAGGAATACGAAAAATTTAGTTGAAACTTTTGCCAAATTACGTTCAAAATATCCAAAAATTATTGATCCACTATTGGAATCAATGGATGGCATTGCTAAGGAAGCTTTGGCTATTATTCGAAGAATTCAAGAACTTCCCGAAGCACATGATGAATTATTGTTTGAAGCTTACGATGAATTGATGGTGAGTTGTTCTTTTTTAATTTTTTTCAATTAAATTTTATTATTAATAAATTATTAGAATTGTATTTTTTTTCTTTTTTTAATTATAAAAATTAAATATCGTAAAAATTCCAAGGTATACCTTTAAAGAATAATAATTACAAATTATAAGATTTTGAAAATATAGTCCATAATGACTTTTAGATGAAATATAATAAATTGATAAATAAATAAATTTTTTTTTTTTTTTGCATATAAAAATTTTATTTTAAAGTTTTAAAGCATTTTGAAAAAGAAAAAAAAAAACAACAAAAATCTTGAAAGAAGAGAAAAATAGAAAATAACATTTATTTTTCTTGCAGACGTTAATAAAAATAAATCAAGGATTTCTTGGGACTTGTAATTTATCTCATCCTTCGTTGGATGCAATTTGTGCGGAGGCGAAAAATTATGGACTCGCTGCAAAATTAACTGGTGCTGGTGGTGGGGGTTACGCTTATATTCTACTTCTTCCAAATACATCGAATGAAATTATTGATAAACTTTCTCAAAAATTAACGGCAAGTGGATATCTCGTTACATTAACTAATTTAGGGGGTTCAGGAATAGAAATTTTCAAGTAAATTAAATTGGATTCAGGCCTCGAATTATACGACTTTTTCCGATTGTTTTTTTTTTAAATACAACTTTGTTCGATTTAATTTAATAAAATGCGACTTTTTCGACTTTTTTTGTGCTTTAAAGTCGATTCGAGGCCTACCGGAGTTAAATTTTTGTTTGTTTCTAATTTATCAATTAATCTCTATAGAAAAAGGTGACATGGTATTATTATTAAAAAACAGGAAAATTATACGGTATTATCAAAAAGAGAACTAGTGCCTTTTAATTTGTAAATCTATGAAATAGTGTCATATTGATGGGAACAATATATTTATTATTTACTAACTGTATATTTTTTATTTAATTTTATTCTTGTCTTCGGGGAAATAAAAGCAAAAAAAAACTAGATTTGAATTTTATTTATTTTTTAATTCTGTAAAAATGTAATTACATTTACACGATTTAATTACTACATTATTTCAGAAAAGTTTTTTTTTTATCACATTAGTGTTTGTTACATTTTTTTTTTTTTTTTTTTTTTTGCTTTTAGTGTTTATACAAATTAAATTTCTGAAAGTCAAAATAATAGGTGTAATATCACAAAGACGAATGGAAGAAGTTTTTAAATTACATAAAACTTTTATAGGAAGCTCTTAATAGTCGTGGTGGTGAAATTTTCTAAATGAATAATACTTTTTGCATTTTTTTTTTTTTAAGAATAAAAAAAAAGATTCTAGTTGAAATAAATTAAAAACTAGTACAATAAGTACAATAATATTTTTATATGCACTTAAAAATTAAGGTGAATCTTTATGAAAAAAAAAAATATGGGAAAAGTAGAATATCTATGTAAAACAATTTTCACAGTACTGTTATAAAATAATAGTTATTAATTTTCTTTTAATTTGGTTTTAATTTAATTAATTAAAATAGAATAGAAATTTATTTTCAATTATTCATTCGAATGAAAATATTTAATATCTCTTAATTTAGTTATATTTATTAGTTAATTATTATTTTTTTTTTTTTTTTAAATTAATTTACTTCTTATTTTTTGGACCATACTACATAACCGATAAAATTTTTTTTCATATAAGATATGCATAATTTTATATAAACTAATTAAATTACCGTCAATCGAGTTAATTATAACCGACCAGGGGCTATTATTATTAATAAACAAACTTTGCTAATTGTTTAATCGTCCTAATAAATCCACAAAGCAATGGTTAAAATTTTTTTTTAATTAATGCATTTTAATGATGTGTTGAGTAAAAAAGTAGCGATTTTGTGGATATAATTACTACGGTTAACGGTAGTTTACACATAAATATTTTTTTTCGCATATATATATTATTTTTCTTTTCTAAAAAAAAAAGGGAAAACAAATTAAATTATTTTCCGCAATAAAATTTGTTTTCACTTTCAATTAATCTAATTTTATATAATTCATCTGTAAAAATAAATATAAATTATATAATTGGAATATAATATAATTATTATAGATTTCAAATGAAGAGGAATGATTTTTCTGATATAAAAGCATTTTTTAAAGTTTGTTTTTAGTATTATCTTACTTTTGTATAAACGCAAATTTTGAACTAATTTGTATGTATGGAATGATTGAAAAAGTCATTATATCTGCCTTTGGCGTCACTTAAAAATTACCCTTTTTTTTACTGTTTTTCCGATGATAGTATATAAATATCACACAATTGTAAGTAAAAAGTAACTCTTGAAAACTGTCAATTGTTAAAAAAAAAAAAAAAAAAAAAAATTAGGTGAACAATAAAAATTCACTTACTTTTATAAAATAAATCACTCAAACATACTTTTCATTCCACATAATATCAGTTAGTTCTACATTATTTACAAACTATAAATAATAGATAAAATTTTTTTTTTTTTTATTATAAAAAAATAAAAATTGATCATTAAACACTAAAATGTGTTTTTTGTTTCATGTAACAATAATAAATTTGATATGTTTCCAATGAATAAAGCAATAATCTTTGTATAAGCAAAGATTTCGTTTTTAAAATGATAAAAATGATATGAAAAAAAAAAATTATATAAATTATAAATTAATAATAATATACAACATTAAAGCCATCAAATATTGCAGCTAAAATACTTTTAGAAACTTTAGAAGTTTTTTTCATTTTTGTTTTTGTCTAACAAAATTTTCTTTTTTTTTGTACTAAAAATTCTAAATCCTTGAAAAAATTATTTTTTTTCTACGGATAGAAAAAGAGTTAAAATTTTTCTTTAACAAATTAACATGAAGAGGAAAAAAGAAGAAAATTAATCAACTATAGTTTAAAATTAAACTATAAAGGCATGTTACTTGAATTTCTTTGTTGTTGTTGTTGTTGTTGAGTATTATTGGTTAAACCGTTTAATACTAATTGTTCAGGATCAATATTCCTGCTACTTTCGCCAATTTCCTCGTAACTACTTATTGTTCGCGATGCATCATGACTCTCTGCCAATTTTACCTCCGCAAGCCATTCATAAATTTCATTAGTGTACATTCTTGTTTGGAGAATTTCACGTGTTCTAGGCCGTGATCCAATAAATGCCATTGTTCCCTAAAAATTACATAATAATTTTAATTATAAAATTTACAATAAATAAAATAATAATTATTATTATTACAGGGTTGACAAAAAAATTTAATTATAATTTTCGCTGAGACATTTCCCTGACTTCCAGACAGTTATTTCATAATTTTGAATAAATTCTTCGATATTTGAATTATTTTTTAAATTTACATCGCATTTAATTCTTTGGATTAAAATTTTTCCTCTTAATTTTGAATTTTAACCATTTATTTTAAACTTCGATTTTTATAGTATTTTAAATTATAAATATTATTCTATAAAATTTTAATAATTAAAGGTTTTGTATTTTTTTTTGTGCCTACCCTGTTCTAATATCCTTATTATGAATTTTAGAATTCGTAATAAATTTATGTACAAGTCCAAATTCTGACAATATAATTTAGAAAGAGAAAAGGAATTGAAAAAAAAATTTGAAATTTTGATCTGATAATTATTCTTTCTATTTCAAAAATTTTAATAAAATTTTCACATACCGCACTTATTAGCGAAGATCGAAGTTGTTCTAAAAGTTGCAAATCCTGTACAATTGGTTGTAATTCCTCCCATTTTAATTCAACTTTGTCATGTAGCATTTTCTCCTCTGTAGAAAAAGAAAAAAAAAGAAATTAAAAAACGAATATTCAGTAAAATTATTTACTTTTTTTTTTTTGTTATATTCTACTTGAAACTTATTAATATTTTTAATGAAGTAAAAAAAAAAAAAAAAATGAAATTGAAATATCAATTCAATAATATATTCAAGAAAAATATTTTTACCATCTCGTTTTGATGTTTGACTTTTGTATTGAATTCGGAATCGAAAGGCTTCGAGGAAACTTGATACCACAATTGTTAACACAATCATTGTAATTAAATAAAAAATCATAAAATACGCTCTCGTATAATTACCCACAATATGTGCATAAGCATTCATAAATATAAACCAATTATTAACAACTGTCAATTCAAATAAAGTCATTCCGCTTGCCACTAAATTATCAAACGTATTTAGATAATAATATCCCAAACTTGTTGTTTCATTTGCCGAGTATTTGTAAAAATCTTCCACTGTTGTATTTCTAAAAATAAAATAAATTAATTTCAATTAAATAATTCTTAATAATAATAATAGTTAATAATGATAAAATATTAATAGTTAATCAACCAACTTGCAACAATTTCTCATGTCATAATTGGCGAACAATTCCATTCCAATGATTGCGAAAAAATAGTATAAAATAAGCATGACAATTGCAGCGGAGCACATTAGTGGCGTTAGAATCACTAGTGTTCCAAAAACATCTCGATATCTTTTTTTAATTTTGAATAATCGTAATGTTCTCAATGGTCGGAAAACAACAAAAAATGTTGCAGTTGGAAAAATTGTGAGAATCACAGCAGCGACTAAAATCATAATCGATGCTCCCAAATCAAATAAATTCCATCCAGAACTCAAATATCTTCTCACACCAAGACCCAAAACTTTAATGAGTGCTTCGGCTGCAAAAACTGCATAAAAAAACAAAATCAGAATTATTCATAAAATAATTTGTCTAGCAAAAATTTATTTATCAAAAATAAAATAAAAAAAAGGTTATTTAAATTAAAGCTTCAAAAATCTATTTTATTGTTCAATTAAAATTATATTTAGTCTGTAAAAATAATTTGAGAACAGAGCTCGACTTTTTTTTTTTTTTTTTTTTAAAAGAATTATAGTTTTATAGTTTAAAATACGACTTTTTTTTGAGAAATTATATTCTAAATTCTACTTTAGTATTTTTCTATTATCAATTTGAATTTTTTTTAACTGTCATTCTGAATTAAAATGTTGAAAAAAGGGTGATTTTTTAAAATAGAGGGAAAATAGGGAAAACATTGTGAAGTCTGAAATTTGTGTCTGTTCTTCCTTGTGGATATTAATTAAATATTTTTTTCTGCAGTTCTGTAATGGATTAACAGAATACACAATTATTTTACGTATACTCACTTCCACCAAAGAGTAATGTGTCCCAATAGGCAGAAAATCTGTGCGCTGAATCGATTCGATCTCCTGAAATTTCTAATAAACGACCCACCATTGCAATACCATTACCTACGATGGCTGTGTCTATAAATTGAAAAACAGATTTAATCAAATCGAACAATCCCTTATGGACATTTCATGACTTTTTTTTTTTAAATATTAATTTTAATTAATTTAATTTGTCTTATATTCTTAAATTTAAAAAAAAATTAATTAATTTAGAGCGTATAAAATTATTCGTTGCTTACAAATTAAGGTATCAAAATAGGCCCACGAAATGGCAATATTTGCTCCTTTGCAGAGAAATTGCAATGGTTTCCAAGCAGTATGATACCAAGGAATGCTCGAGTATTGGGGTTCCCATGAGAGGACTGTCACATCATAGACGGAAAAAAATTCCTCCATACTAAGATAGCCTACATTCGATGTATTCATTAATTTAAACATTAAGACCACGTCTCTGAATGCTGAAAAATAAAGTAATTAAATTAAAATATAATTTAAGTTTAAGTAATTACCATAGTTAGGCAATTAACCACTAATTATTAAAACATTAAAATCACGTCTTTTGAATGTTGAATAAAATAATGACTTATTGTAAGCAAATTACTAAGTTGTAATTATTAGTTAAGCAAATTTATAGTTTAAGTCAGGGACAATTAGTCGAAATTAAAGAAACATTTTTGAAAAATGAAATATTCAAATGGAATTCATAATATATAATTACATAAATTAATAAAAATATTAATTAAAAAATACTAATAAAAATATTATCTATACAATAATCATGATATATTTAGTCATAAATGTTTAAATTTTTTAATTATATATATTATTTTTAAAAAAATTCCATTTGCTATTAAAATTGAAAAATTTCTCTTAATTTTTGTGATATATGAAATTTTATAAATAAAATAGAAACCAACATTTCTTTGGAGCGTAATATCGCATTAAACCCTCAAATTGACGGAAATTCATTCTATCTGGATTTTGTTTAGAAACCAAAAGTTTAAATGCATGCTGACATGCTTTTCGTTTGTGGAGAAATAATTTTTTAAATTTGTCTCGTTGAGCAGCAGTAAAAGTCTCATTTACCACGGCTAACATGAGATTCATCATTACGTACAACATTGTACAAAGATATGAGACAAAATAAATTGCATATAATTTATTTTTCGAGTAAGACTCCATCATTACGTCTGGAAAGCTGAAAAAAAAATCAAATTAATTTTTACCTGACAATTGTAAATATATTAATTATAAAAAAATAAATTAACAAATATAATAAAGAAAAAAAATGAAATAAAATATTAATAATAAATTAAAATAATAATAATTAATATTTTTTCATAGTAAAAGACTCTCATAATTGCTCTTCGCAATATCAATTATTTCCAAATATTGAAATTAAATTTTTATAAAAAAAAAAATTGTGCTAATGTTTTTTTTTCAAAAATTCTTAATTGGTAAGAATTGGTACAATATTGGTAAGTAAAAACAGTAAAATTAAAAAAAATAAATAAAAGTAAAGTAAATAAATTTGTTTTTAGAAAATACGAAAAATTATGAAAAAAAAAATTGTTATTTTAAAAAAAAAAATTGAAACCTACTTGGCCGTGGTGAGTAATACAAAAAGGCTGACAAAACTGTCTTCGAGAGTAGCAAAATGTGAATTCATCTCTCTAAACATATAGTATCCTAATACCATGTATGTTGTAATAAAAAAGAAAAGAAGTCCCAACATATCTAAAATTGGTGGTAATGTAAATAAAATTTGTCGAATAAATCGTCGAACTCCACCGCAATATTTAGTATCAACTAGAAATATTGGTCGTAATGCACGTGTCACTCGAAAATGTGACGATTGCCTGACCAAAATTGTCAATGCCTCCACAAACATAATCGCCAATGTGATACACTGAAAAAAAAATTTCTTTTTCTCAATACATCATAATACAGAAAAATCCCATCGATAAAAACAAATAATTATTAATAAATTTCTATTAATAATATAATATGTTTTTGTCATCATCCATGTTAATGAGCATAAAAAAAAAAAATTGATCTGAACCAGTAATAACCGGAAATGTAATCCCATAGAAATTTGCAAACAGACTTTTGTATTTCATCTTTGTTTGGTAATAATAATAATTATATTAAACATATGCGCACAGGTTAATTAGTAGTACATTATCAGCCTAAGTGGTTCAATGGCTCTTTACACACACGTAATAACAGACTTTATAATCTCTACCGGATTAATCCGGTGAGGATTTGTAACCCATTTCAAGTAACAATACAAATCTCAATCAATATTGCATAATAAATTAATTCCAAAACTTTAAAATTAAATAGCTTTTCTTTAAAGGGATTAAATAATTACAATTTTAAGAAGTAATTATCTTTTTTTTTTGTTTTAAATAAATTTTTAATGTATTTTTAAATTTTTGGGGAAAAATGAACGATAAATTACCTTTAGCATTGTACGTTTATGTTTTAACATCATTCCCCATCCTATCCATCTTAATTTTAATGCTAATTCTACTCCGATTGTCATCAATGCAAAAAGCTCGATTGTTCCATGTGCCCAGACAGGTAACTGAAAAATTATATATATATGTTAAATAATTAAAAATGTTATATTTCTTTTATTTTGATAGAACAAAAGAAAAGAAAATTTACGTTATTTAGGACTGAAAAATTATTTTTTCAATCTTATTAAGAATTTGAAATTATGCTAAATCGTGAAAAATTAGGAAAAAAATATTTTTTAACAATAGAACTCGAAATTTAGGAAAAAATTGAAATTTCAACTTTATTTATCATTTTTACGCTTTTTTTTATGATTCTATACAATTAATGGCATTAATAATAATTTTTGGTGATCTATTTAAAATTCAATTTCTTTAAAATGTTTTATTATTTTTAATTAACAATTTTTTGCTGAAACTTTTTTTCAAGATTTCGAAATAATGAATATAATTTATGAATTTTTTCAAAAATTTACATTATTCCCAAAAAATAGAAAAGATAAATAATTTTTTTTTTCAAAATTTCAATAGATAGAATAATTTTAGGATTCTATGAAGAAGTTGTCAAATTGTTAACGAAGTAAATTTCAAATTTTACGACAATTATTTAAAGTCAAATTAATCTCAAATTCATTTGGAAAATAATAAAATTTGTTGCCTTAAAATTATTTTCTTTTTAATAATTATTGAAAAATTATTTTATATCAAAAAATTATAATTTGCATATAGAAAAACAATTTTTCTTCTAATTCTTTGATCATAAATCTTGTAAATCTAACTGATATCTGAAATTAGTCTTTTCTTGTTTTTGTTTACTTTAAAAAATTTTTAAAATAATTTATAAATTTCTTTTTCTAATGTAAGCTTTTTTTAAAACTCTTTGACGCATTCTTAAATAATTAAACATATTAAATTCCAAACTATTCATTCTTAAATTAGCGAAAAAAATACTTCATAATTGAATTAAATAAGTCAACAAAAAAAAAAACATGAAAGGTAGATAATAATTTTAGATTTTTATATTAAAAAAATAACAAAAAATTCTTGAATTTAAAGAAATTATTAAAATTTATTTTTTTATTTATATCAATTTTTTTTTAAATTCGTTGTCTCCTAAAATTAATAATAGTGGAACTAATTTATGTAAGTTTATAAAAAATAAATTTTTTTAAAATTTTACTTGAAAAATTAAAACTACAAAATGATTTTATATTAATTAATTAATAATTATTATTTTTTATAAATAATAAAATGCGTTATTAAATAATTATTATTCAAAATGTGAATCTTTTGTATTATTACTTTTGCAAGAAAAATCTAAAAAAAAATTTTTTAATTTTACCTAAGTTACATTAATTGCAATTAGTTGCTTTTATTTTAATTGTAGAAGAAAATTTTTTTTTTTTGTTAAAAAAAATAATTTATTAATTTTTCTAAATTGTAGAATAATTTATATTTATGTGATTTTATCTAAAATTTTACTTTATATTTATGTGAATTAAAATTTATTTTTTGTTATTTACTTTGATTACTTTTATTAAAATTGAGGTGTATGAAAGAAGTGTAACGGAAGCACATTCTAAGCCGGAAGACAAAAACTATGTAGAATAAATAAATAAATAAATAAATATTTTTGTCATTTTCTTAATGTAATTTAAATTTTCTTTAAATTTAATCTGATTTATTTTTAATTAATTTAGATTTGGAGAAATTTAGAAATTTTTTTTCCTTAATTTAATTCCACTTATTGCTTCAGGTAAATTATTTAATTAAATAATTAATTAATTAAATAATCCTCTTTGATTTCTAATCGCAGCTTTTTTTCCGTTTTGCAATAAAATTTAATGAATAATTAAATAATTAAATAAAAAAAAAAAAAAAAAACTAATTAAATGTAAAGTGAAAAAAATATAAATACCCTAAAAAGTGGAACTGCTGGTTCTTCAACAAACGCTAAGGCTAGTAAAAGTAACGACGTTAACAAATCAAGGCCATAGTACCAATTATTATGAACCAGTAAATACGCAGGTAAATCCTCCGGATGTCTCGGATGAGAATCGAATTTTTCATTATTTCTGCCTTCCTAAAAAAAAAAAAAAAAATAAAAAATAAAATGTAAACAAATTTTAATTAAGAAACAAAAAAATTTCCGATTAATTAAAATTAATTACTTTTCATTTCTTTTTTTTTTTTTTTTGAAATAAACACTGATTTAAAAATTAACTGTTATTGTTTTCGTTTACAAAAATCTAAAGAAATATACATATATCAAATGAAGTCAATCAACTGTAAATGTAAATGGAATTATTTGCATTTATATTTTATGTATTGGAAAATATTTGAAATTAATAAATCAATATTATACTTACTTCTAAAAAAATTGAAGCTTCATGATAGTTCATTTCCCAGTAAATTTCCGTATCCATGGTCATGACCTGTCTTGAAAGTGCAACACTTTCGGTCAAAGTCTCACCTCCTAATCTATCCACTCCAATTCTATGGCCCATTTCATTTGGCGTTTCATTGTTGGCGCGCGATGATATTCTCGTTTGACTGTCTGAAGAATGGAAGGACAACATAGATCCATATTCTAAAAAACATGAAAAGGAAGGCATAGGCAAATGAAAGAGGATGCGTGTGCGTGTCCAAAACCATACCAAAAATGTGATCCCAAAGAAACTTTTTAATTTTACGATTAATAGGAATATATAGGAAAAATGCAAAAGCCTTTTTTTTCTATTTCTTTTCATCTTACAAGTGTTTCTTCTTGGCATAAATCATAATTTCTTTTTTTTCCATTGACGATATGAATGAATTCTGAAGGGTCATTATCCGATAAGATTCATTTTTTTTTTTTTTTTTTCAAAGATATATATTCCCACTGGGTCGAATTTTAAGGAAATGATAACTGCTATATTGAAGGAAATTATTATGAAATCGATATGCAATTTTATGTATATTTTTATTAGTTTGTGAAATTAAATTAAAGCAATATTTCGAATTGAGATAACAATGAAAAAAAAAAAAAAATGATTTATTAGACGTGTAGAGAAATTAGTGTGTATATATATAGTATATACAATTATGAGCGCTGAAAACGTGAAATTCGCGTGTATTACAATGACGTCAATAAATAGATAAGATTTTTACTTGCGATAATAACAAAAATCAGTGTATTAATAATTTATATTTAGGTGCGTCTATTTTACCTGATGTACTAATTAAATTAGTTGAATTAAAATTTAATTGTAACGTTCTACTTCTACAAATTTTATTTTTCAAAAGCATTATCAAAATAGTTATTTTTACTTTTATTCTCTAATATCTATTTTTTTTTTTTTTTTAATTATAAAGCATTCACATATGAAAAAAATGCATCATGCGGTTAAAAATTCTAAAATTATTTTGAAAAAAATTTTTTTTTATATATAAACAAAATGAAAATAACTCACTAGGACTGGATCCATCCTGATCGTAATTTGGATTTGTATTCTCGTTGAAACGTTGGTAATTGTCAACGGAATTAAAAATATTGTTGTTCATTTGTTTTATTGCTACAGAAAAATTGAAAATCTCGTTTCAAATTTCTTATGATCGCTTTATATGCGAGTATACTCCCACACATTCAACCTCCTATCGAAGACTAATTATTTTTTGTGATTAACTATATATGTATATATATATATACGGTTTGTGTCGCTGATTGTTATTGGATCAAACTTTTTCTTCGTGAATTCCTTGTTATATTACACTATACGAACATAATAATGTGTGCATGCATTATAACTGTATTATATATTCCTCAACACGTATTTTCACACATATGAAATACATTTATGGTTTTGTATGTCTACAATGCAAATGACAGCATTGCCTTCTCTCCTTCCGTCAAAATCAGCTGATCACTGAATTTCCCCTTCTATATTCGCGTTGCCTTTTCTAACCTCAAATTGATTATTAATTTGTGTGCTTTTTGTGCATTTTTATATTTTTGATATATGATTCATAAATTTTGAAAAATAGAAATAAGATTAGTTAACAAACAAACAAAAATTATCAAAAACGTCGATAAAATTATGAAAGAAAAGAATTTTTAAATTCAATATTAATATAGATATATATTAGTTTTTCGGAGAATTTCTAATTTATCAGATTTTTGGAATTGCAAAAGTAAAAAAAAATCAAGATCTGCCTAAAACTGAATATAAAACACTACAAACTATGTTCTAAAATAAAAATATATTAAAATAACATATTACTGACAAATCATGTTTAAAGAACTGAAATATTTTTTTTTTTAAATATTTTCTCAATGTTTATATATAAAATTATTATTTTCATTGGAAAAATAATAAATATCTCATAATTTGAATAATACCGCGTCTTTGAATATTAAGTATGCGCATGCGCAATTAAAGTGAATGATTTTTTTTAGTTCGAAAAACCATCACCAGGGAAAAGTTCTTTTGATCGTGTGATTTTGTGGTAAGTGAATGTTCATTATAAATATTTTAATGTTAATCCAATTAATCCTAGATTTTTAATAATTTTGGATATATAAAAACAGTGAAAAACAAATAGTGTAAGGTTTAATTATCATTTACTTATAATATTTTGTGATTAAATAATGTTCCAATGGAAGAATTTGAGTTTGTTGTGGAGCATGTCAAAATGCAATGCATTGACATTTTTTACAATTTTACGCTAAATTAATTGTTATAATTAATGTTTTAAAATTATTGTGTTGTGTTTTAAATTTGTTTTCTAACAGTTATTGTGTAATTTTTGCAAATTTTCTAAAATCAGTGCAAAAGTCAACTGAACATAACCTCAATAGTCAAACAGTGTGTTGTATAGGTTAAATTTACCAAGAGTTTTTTTTTTTTTTATTGTTTTTGTCTGCTGATAAATAATTTAAAGGATTAGTATAACTTGGATAATTGAATATTCTGTGATATAGTTTGATTACAATTTTGAAAATTTGAAATTTATTTTTTGAGATTATCTGTTGAAAAAATTGAAAATTGTAAATAATTCAACGTGGCGATTAATTATTAAGTTTTTGGAATTATTTAATAATTTATCGTTTTTGAAAGATAATAGTGAAAAAAAATTTTTTTTTTATTGCAGATGGCTGACACGAAAGTTAAACCTGGAGCAAAGGCTGCCCCAGCAGCAGCTACTCCTGCTAAACCAGGAGATAAAAAGAAAGCTGGTAGACCGAGGAATTACGATTTGGGAAATGGAGTTTATCGTTTCAGTAGAACTCGAATGTTCCACAAGAAAGCGATATACAAGTTTTTAGATAAGAAAACTCCAAAAACCGTAAGTAAAAGTTTCAAAGATTGTTTTTATTATTATTAAAAAAATTTTAAACTTTTGTTCTTAAAAAAAAAAAATTAATACTCCAAGTCCAATGATTATTTCGACTTTCTAATTAATCCCAACGGGGATAATAAACCCTACAAAAAAAAAAAAATTTTACACTATTACAATAGATTATAAAAATTATAACAATTTATATTATTAATTTTTCATAAATAAATTTTACAGAAAAAAACTGCATATTAGAATAAAATAAAATGTTTACTTCAAAATGGTTAAAAATTCTATTTTTTTAAATTGTTGATCAATGAAAGTTGCAAACATTTGTTTTTAGACAAAAAATGATAATAATTTGCACAGAAATTTTATTTTTTCTTCAAAATCGTTGATTATAAACAAAAATCAGTATTGAATGATTGAAGAAATTTCAATAATTTGATCTACAATTTGAAAATAATTTCACTTGGGTCTTTGATTCAATATTAAAAGATGATTTCAATTTTTTTAAGTAAATCTTGAACGAAATTTCAATTATTATATATTAAAATATAAATTTGTCAATTTAAAATCCATGATTCATTTTAAAGGCCTCGGATTATACAACTTTTTCGACTTTTTCCTACTTTTTTTTTTTTTGACTTATTTTAATAAAATGCGACTTTTTTTACAATTTTTTTTTACAAAAGTTTGAAACAAAATACAAATAAATATACCATACATATTTTTAGTATACAATGCAGATTTTCTTCATATCTTCTTTATTTCAATTATTTAACAAATTTTTCACTAAATTAATTATTTTTAATAATTTTCATGAAATTCTTCACAAATTCAATTATCTTAAACTATTTTTCAATTAAAATTTTTATGAAATTTAATAATTGTTTAGAATTTTTAAAAAATTACCAAAAATTTTAAATTCAAAATCACATAAAATTTATTTATTTATTTAAAACTTTTGGAATTCAATTTTTTTTTTTTATATGATTTCTAATAAATTCTTCATCAACAGAAATCACTAAAAATTTCTCTTAATATAATTATTGTTTGAAATTTAATACAATCTTTTGAAATTCAATTATATTTTCAAAAATTTCAATTTAAAAGCTGCTAAAATTTAATTATTTCTAAAATTTTCCATCTGAAATTTTTTAAAATTTAATCATTTCAATTATAACTCTCCTGAAATTTAATTATTTTTAATGATTTTTATAATATTCTTTAAAAATTCAACTATCTGAAACCATTTTTCACTAAAAAAAAGTTTTCAAATTATTATATTTTTGTCTGCAATTTCTATTAAATTTTTTAGTAATAGAAATCATCAAAAAATTTTAATTAAAAATCACTTGAAGTTCAATTAATTTCAAAAATTTAAATTGTAAATTTTTGAAAATTCAATTACTATTAAAAAATGTTATCTTAAATTATTTGATAAATTATTTATTTCACTCTCGTCAGTTTTTAACATAATGCTAAGCATTTAGAAAAATAGTGAACATTGAACAATAATAATATAAAAAAAATATGTACGGTAAAAGTAACACATCTTTAACAAAAATGTACATTGATATGTTATTCAATTTTGCTGAAAATTTCAAACGATTCTCTATCATTAATTATTTTAATCTAATCACCTTAAAAGATTATTTGATTATTAAAAGTCTTTTGTTCAAAAGTTATTAATTTTTTTTTTTTTTTTTTTAAATAAAAGAAAGTATGTAGGAATATCAAAATTTATAGTGCGATTTTAAATTTTTCAGTCAGGCAAAAAACTAAGAAATTTTGAAAATCAATTTTTGGAATTTATTTACTTTTTTCTGAATCTTGAAAAATTATTGTTATTTTATTTATTTATTTATTTTTTTAAGGTAAATGCATCATATACCAAAGTCATGACGCATAATATTTATAAGCGATTGTGAAACAAGTTGGTGCGAGAAAAAAAAGAACATATGCAGAGCGGCTCATAGGCACAAAACTCTGTGAATCGCTTTGAATATGTCCAACATTTATTTATCTAAAAAAAACTTTCGATCTTTAATAAATTTTCTAAATGTTCATATATATTATAAAAAAAGAATTCTTATCTCTATTTGTATAAAAGTTATTTTAATTTAACTAATTGTTAGTAAAATCTCGGTTTTAGAAATTAGTGAAACATAAATAATAATTATTCAATAAAAACATAATAATAATATAATTATTAATCCATTCTAGTTAGGTTTTAAAGATTTGTAATTTCTTTTTCTTTTTTTTTTTTGTTTTTTGATTAGGTTAAACCCAAAAAGCCAACCACTGTCGAGAAGAAAATCGGTGGAGATAAAAATGGTGGAACTCGAGTTGTTCTGTTGAAGAAGAGGAGAGCTAGTTATCCTACTTCAGATCCAGTGTCAGTTCACCACGCCAAAACATGCTTTAGGGAACATAATCGTTATATCAGACCATCTCTTAAGCCTGGTACGATTTGCATTCTTGTTGCTGGTCCTCATAAAGGAAAGCGAGTCGTTCTCTTGAAACAACTGAAGAGTGGACTTCTTTTAGTTACTGGTAAGTTAAAATTTTCATTAATAAAATAAAAATATCCTCTTTTTACTTCAATTAAACACTTAGAGAAAAGCTATATTTGTCTAAAAGCAAAATAAATATTTATTTCTTTCAAATACATTTTCTTTGTTTCAAATAAATTTTATTTCTTTTAAATAAATTTTATATGCATTAAATAAAATTTGTCCTACAAAAATGTTTTTATTTAAAAAAAAATTGAAAAGATATTAGGACCTGAGAAAGCAATATATTTTTATTTAATTCGAATAATTTTTATTTGTCCTGAATAAACGCAAATAAAAGATTTTCGTCGTGTGTAATATTAAGACTGTTTACTAAATCAAGCCTCGGATTGAAAGACTTTTTTGACTTTCTCCAACTTTTTTTTTTTTTTTTTTTAAATGCGATTTTTTCGACTTATTTTAATAAGATGTGACTTTTTCGACTTTTTTTTTAATAAAATTTTTTTACAAAATTTTGTTAATAAAATACGACCTTTTTTTAGTACCTATACAATGCAGTTCTCTCAAAAATTTAATTAAACAATTTTTTATGCAACTAAAATTCTTCGCTAAATTAATTATTTTCAATAATTTTAATAAATTTCTTGAAAAATTCAATTATTTGAAAATAATTTTCAATTATTATTTATTTATTCATTTATTTACATTTAAATATTATTAAAAACTCAACAATTGTTTGAAATTTTTTTAAAAACAAACTATTTCAGCAAATAAAATTACCAAAAATTTCAATTTAAAATCACATGAAATTCAATTATTTCAAAAAATCTAAACTGTATAATTTTAACCAATAATAATTTCCATCAAGTTCATAAAAAAAAAAAAAAATTTTTTTTTAATTAAAACTCTGTTTTTTCAAATATTTTAATTTGAAATCTTTGAAATTTAATATTACTTCTAAAATTTTCAATATATAAAACTTTTGATATTTAATTATTTCTAAAAATTTCATTTACAATTCTTTTAAAATTCAATTATTTAAAAAAAAATGTTATCTTAAATTAATTTTTAACTTATTGTCAATTAATAAGTTTCATGATAGAAAATTAAAGTATTTAAAACATTTTTTAAATAAAAATTTTGTAAAATTTAATTATTGCTTGAAATTTAAAAAAATATTTAAAAATTAAAATTTTTTAAAACTTAAAATCTGTTAAAATTCAATTATTTTCAAAAATTTCAACAGTTTCTCTTCCAAAATTCAAAAATATAAAATTTTTTTTTAATTAGGTATTTTTTTTTTAAATTCAATTATTTTAAAATAGTTTCAATTAAAAACTTTCAAAATTTCAATTGTTGTCAAAAATAAAAAAAATAAAAAACTATAGCAATTCAAGTCTGCAAAAATTTATTTCTATTTAAAATCTTCTGTAATTCAATTATTAAAAAATCATTATTAAATTATTATTATTATTATTATTATTATTCTTATTCTTTTTAAGGAAATTATAAAATTAATTTAATATCCAATAAGAATAGTAATTTGAAATAAAATATTTATTAATTAATTAAATTTATTAAAAATAAAAAAACGATTTTTTTTTTACTTTTTTTAGAATGTATATCGACTAAAACAACTTCTTTTGCAACTTAAATTAGATCCGAGGCCTGTTAAATTCAAAAATTAAAATTTTCTCAATTATCCAATTTATAAAAAAAAAAAAATTGTTCACTTTCATTTTTTTTTTCAGGACCTTTCTTGATTAATGCTTGCCCATTGAGAAGAACAAGTCAAAATTACGTTATTGCAACATCAACGAGAATTGACATGTCAAATGTGAAAATTCCCGATACTCTTAATGATGATTATTTCAAGAGGAAACGTGAAAAGCGCGCAAAGAAAGAGGAAGGTGATATCTTCAGTAAAAAGAAGGAGGCATACAAACCTAATGATCAAAGAAAGCAAGATCAGAAAATTGTTGATAAACAAGTTATCGCTGCAATTAAAAAACATACGGATAAGAAAATGCTCTTTACCTATTTGTCGGCGATGTTTGGTTTACGTAGCAGTCAGTATCCTCACAGAATGAAGTTCTAATTCAGTAATGTTGAGAGAATTTGAAAATAAATTTTTTAAAATTCAACTTGGTACGTTTTTGAAAAAAAAAATAATTTTTTTTTTTTTATATACTTTTAAGACGATGAAGTTTACTTGACATATTTCATGGGCAAAAAAAGTAATAGTTGCAAAATTTAATTTAAGTTTGAATATTTTTTTTTTTTTTTATTAACGAAAATGTTCAAATATTTAACAAAATTGTGCAACAGTTTTTTTAAATAGTTTTTTTTTTAACGATAAACAATCTAACGTATTACATTAGTAAAATTTAACAAAAAAAAATTGAATTGAACTAGTTTGTTTTTGCGGATTTGTTTCTTGTGCCCTTGACTTGTGTCGAATTTTTTGCTTTTGACGCTTGTATTTGTTCAAGGAAATCTGCTTCTAATTTAACGTAGGTCCCACCTGAAAAATATTTTATTAATTCTATTTTTCCGTCGGAAGTTTTTCACTGGAAAAATAATTTAAAAAATTTATGATCGGGAAACTTTGCATAAAGTTTTTTAAACGAAAAATTATAATTGAAAAAGAAAAATATTTTTTTCATCTAAAACGTGAATTTCACCGACATATATATTTTTTGAATATTAAATTTTTCTTTTAACATTCTGATACCTATAGGCGCGTAAATATTCCAATAGTATCCATGCAATTTTCCGTGTTGATATGTTTTTGACATTAATCCATTTTGAAATAATATTCTTTTTGTCAGCATAGTAATCATTTGAGCCGCGGCTTTTTCTTCGAAATCCCTCTGATTGTCTTGATTATAGCGAGTGAGTAAATTTGCACTCCACGATCCACCACCATCACTTCTGTTAACAATTTTTCTTTTTTTTTTTTTTTTGCATTTATATATTTTGAGAAAAAAAAACAAAGAAATTCTCACCTTTTGAAAGGACGCGCCTTTGTTTTATGTCGGCTTGATTTAAGTGATGGCAAAACATTTGATTCCTCGCTACTTAGTGTATCGTCATCGAAACTGCTGTATTTGCAACCACTTGTTAAATTGTCATCATCACTTTCGGTTTCGGATGAAACCAATGACGAAACATCTGTCGTTTGTGATGATTGACGTCCTTTACTCATTATTTTCTCGAGTGGCGCACAAGGTTTACGTAGTCCTGAACCACTCCAAATTTTTCCTTTAATTAATTTAAAGAAATTATTAGGATTTAGTTGAAGAAACTAAAAATGTGAAATTGTGACAAAAACCACAAAGTTATTAGATTGATTTTTTAAGACAAAAATTTAGATTTAAATTTAAGAAACCTAAAAGAAATTCTAGTTCCTATTTTCTTAAAAGAAAAAAGTCGATTAGTCTTAAATTTTCATTTGTAAATAATTTTTTTCGAATTATTTTTCATGTAATTTTCAATTTTTTATCTCGTTGTCTCTATTTAAAAATTTTTTCATTCTTTTTATTGAGAAACTGAGATTTTTTCCAACAAACTAAGTAAATTTAAAAATAGAACATGGAAAAAAGGTAAAAGAAAATGTTTTTTTTTTACATTTTTTTCTCAAACCCATTTTTATTTTTATATTAATATTGTTTATTGAAAAAAATCTTGGCTTTTCAATTTTTTAATAAAAATAAAAAAATATATATTTATTAACTAATTTTAAGAATTCAAAATATTGACTTTTATTTTATTTTAATATTATTCAAATAAAACGATTTATTTTTTTTTTGCATGGCTCAAAGTTAATGTTAGGGCTGTTTTAATTGGCTAGTTGAATTTTTAAAAAGAGACACATACCAAGTAAACCGAGTTTCTGTCGTGGCGGTACCAATTCAATTCCTTCCCACCACATAGTTTCTTTACACGATAATTTTCCAAGCGGTATCAAAGAATCACGCGCCGCCAGTCTTGTTATTTTTTCTGGAAAAAATAATTGCGGCGGTTCTATTACTATCAAATCCCGATGATTTGCAAATATATTCAAAGTGCCTTCATCTTGTGCCGATTTTAAAAGTGGTATGTGTTCCTGAAATTAGACAAAAAATTAATAACAATTTTCAATCATTTGAATATTTAAAATAGTTCTCGTTTCGACAAATTCTATAGATTTTGAAAAATACAATTTTTCAATCATTTGAATATTTAAAATAGTTCTCGTTTCGACAAATTCTATAGATTTTGAAAAATACAATTTTTTTTTTCCTATTCTATTTAACAATATTTTGTTTACTGTGAAAGAGTTTTTTTTATTTTCTCCAATTTTACAGACCTTGGAGTGTGTGACTTTTTTTTTTTAATTCTAGTTTTTTTAATATTCTGAAAATTAATTAATTTTTTTTTCTAATTAGGTGAAATCGTACCCGAAATTTGCATCCTTCTTTATTAGGCAAAGCTTCAAATCTATAAGCTCTTTGACTACAACATGGATATCTTCCTAGTGGAAATGGTGTTGCTCTTTGTTGTTCGAGTACAAAAAATTGTGGAACTTCCGAATGATAGGAGCACCAATCCATTTGATTAATTGGAAAATAATTTCCACATTGTTGACATGAAATAAAATGACAATCGCCCCATAATCGCCAATAAACTTTTCTCCACGATTTCAATTCATTTCGAAGCAATGTAATGTAATCATTCAAATTCCAAGCAGGATCCCTTAAAATATTTTCAATTATAAAAAATTGAATTTTTATTCAACTTTTGATGTTTCGAAACTTTTTTTTTTTTCAATTTTCGATTACTTTTTCCAAAATTTTCTTTGAATCTAATTAATTTGACAATTATTACTGTTTTTTTTTTCATTTTTGTAATTTTAATACCTTGTGTGTCTGCTGTGTAAATTTCCTCTATTATCAAGTAGCATGGCACTTGGAATACAGGGGACAAAATTGGAAATTGATCTCACTATATATTTACCGCATTTACCACATTTGAATAATGTGGCTAACGAACTAAAATGTCCTCGTTTATTATCCGGTGTTGCTTCACCCAAGGATATAATTAATTTGCAAAATAATCGACTTTGTATTTTGTCCTTTTTATCTTTTACAATTTCAAGATCCGAATTGCTAAATAAATTTGCTAATCTTGAGTAGAAAATAAAAATTTCGATTTTAAATTATTTTCATTAAATTCATGGAAGAAGATAAATATTAAAATTTTTTTTTATTACTAAGTAATTTTATTTTGTCGCCGTGATTAATTAAAAAATCAAATTATATTACTTTGCAAGAATTATTTTTTATATTTCTCGAATATAAAAATTAAAAAAAAAAAATTGTAGCTATTTTTTAATTGAAAATTGACATTTTGTTGGATTTTTTCAATTTTCAAATGTTAATCTATCGAAGAAAAATGAAAAAAAAATTTTTTTTATAAAAATACAAAATATTTCCTGTAAATAATAATAATTTTTTAAAATTAGTTGAAGTGGTTAAAATAAATTAAATAATAAATTAATAAATAAAATTAAATAAATAAATTATATTAATTATTAGATTCTATATTATAAACAAACCTTGTGAGAAGATTGTCATTTAAACAAGTCATTACTGTCGAAGTTTTTAATACTTCAGACATATTGTGATAACTGTAATTAAGACAAGTCTCAGTTAATGGATCCATTTGTAAAAAAGAAGCCGATACCATTATGGGAATAACATTATTTGGCTCGAGAATTGGCCATTCGGATTTTTTAATTAAATCCTTTTTCACCCATCTCATTAGCCAATCGAAAATTACTATATCACAATGCACGGATATATCCATTTCTTCTAGTTTTTGACCGGCAGTCACATCAGCGAAATAACACATTTTTTGAATTAATAATTTTTGTGGACAACGAAAATCTTTTTTTACATTTTTCGCTTCATCACATACATGAATTTCTATCTCGGTACTGGAAAAATAAATTTTTTTAACTTTTTTTTTTTTTGAGAAACATGAACAAAGCTCTAAAATTAATTTGATTTATTTTACAAAATAAAATTGAAAATTAATTAATTTATTAAATTAAAAACCAAATAGTTATTACTGTTTTAATAATTCTAGCTCTTCTCAAATACAAATTTTTTTTTTTTGAAAATTTGAATCTAAAAAGGCTCTTGCAAAATAAATTATTTTCAATAATTTTTAAAAAATTATTTGAAAATTCAATTATTTATAACATATTTGTAAAATTAAATATTCTCCAAACTTCAATTAATGTCTAAAATTCTTTTTAAAAAAAGTTTTTAGCAATTTAAATTTTCGAAATTTTCAATTCAAAATCTCCTTAAGATTAATTCTTAAAATCTGGACTGTAAATTATCTTGAAATTTAAATTTAATTTACAAAAATTATTTTCAAAAATTATTTAAAATTCTTCGGCAAATTAATAATTTTCAATAATATTAATCAATTATTTTGAATTCAAATAATTTTTGTCAATTTATTCTTATAATTTAATTATTTAAAACATTTTTAGTTAAAAATTCTTCAATTTCTCATAAAATTTTTTATTTTTAAAAAGTAATTGGAATTTTTTTTTTTTTTTTTTTAACCATTTCAACTTTAAACTTTGAGAAAATTCTGAATTCATAAATAATTTGCATAAATCGGACACGAAAATTTTTTTTTTTTTAAAAATAAAATTTTTGAAATTCTACGATTAATAAAATGAATTTAATATCTAATATCAATAGTTAGTTGAATTAAAATATTTATTAACCAATTAAATTTTGTTAAAATAAAAAAAATCGACTTTTTTAAGAATATAAATCGACTAAAACGACTTTTTTTTGTATGCCTTACAGTCGATCAGAGGTCTGTAATTCTTTTACTGCCGAATTTACATTTGACATAAGGAAAAATTTTTTTTTTTTTTTTGTTATTTGTCAGAAAAATTGAAAAATTTACTCTTTACACTTACTCGCTAATTTTTTTGTCCTTATCTTTAAATAATGATGTCGATGATTTGGATTCCAAATTATTGGTGGAAAGTGTTTTTTTTGTATTATTATGATTCGCTGATGATTTTTTAATAGCGGGCTGAGAAGCAGCTGTTTTTGGCACCATATAAGGCAGCACAGAATCCAATAGACCTTCATGAAGAACTTCACTTAATTTTTTTTTCATCGATTTTGTTAAAAATGTTTCAGTTTTATTTTCCAAATTTTCAATTGATTTTTTTCTCATTTTCATTGATGTTTCGGCTCGTATTTTTTTCTCTTCTTTCTCCTGATGATGTTCCTTAATTTCACTTGATGTTTTACTTGTAACAACATTTGTTGCTTCATTCTCATTATCCTAAAAAAAAAAAGAAAAAAAAAACATTATTTTTGAATTATTAAATTCTTTATTTTTATTATTCGAAAAAAATTGGGTAAAATATTTTATTATAATAAATAGCATTTATAAAGTGATTCTAATAATTTTTTTTTATTCTCACTTGATTTTCATATTTTGGTGATGTTTTTTTTGAAATTTGCGGTGAATTAATATTTTTTGTACAATTTTTCGAATTATTTTCTTGTTTTTGAATTTGTAAATTTTCAATTTCTATACTTTTATCGTTATCTTCATCATTTTTTATTTGTGATTCTTCGGGAGTGATTTCTTCGTTTATTACATCTAAATCAGTTTTCACAAGAGAATTCCAATCAATTGCACTTTTTTCACTTAACAATGAATTTAAATCAAAACAATTATTTACTTGATAAGCGGTTCTCATAAAATCAAGAAATGTTTTCATTGATATTTCTGAATATTTTTCATCTTGAGGTGATTGAATTCTTTCAGGTAAATTTTTCTTTAAAGTCTTTTGTACATTTGGTAAAGGGGAAATTCCTTTAAAATAAAGAAATTAATTATTTAATCAAAAAAGAAAAAAAAAAAGAAAATACAAATTTTTTATGTTTAAAAATAATCTTACCTGTTTCTGTTTCTTTTACTAAACTTGAATACATTGTAAAGTTTTCCTTTATAAAAATGAGTGAATAATAAACAGACTTTTTGACATTTTATTATCAATATTGTATAAAATTGTACAAGATGAAAATTTGTAATTAAATATTTTAATGTATAGTGGAATAAATTATAATATTAACACACGGTAGAAATTTTTACATTTTTTTTTTTTTTTTTTTTTTGTAAATTGAAAAAAAAAATTAAATTTTGAAGATAATTTGACAGGGCTTAAAGATAGGCTATGAAATACTACTTCTTTGGTATCCAAGGCGTAGGATATAGATCAAACACTGGGCCTTCAAGAAAAACTTTAGTAACGAGAAAAACTAGTCATCGATGTTTTTTTTTTTGGGAATTCCATTTACTTTTAGGGGAAAAAAATCCTTATTTTTGTAAACAATGAAAATATTACTTTTAATTAAAAACACATTTATGTAAAAATTATTGGTTAATTATTATTATCGCTGTTATTGTTTGTATATATAGGCAATTAACGAAAAGTGTAAAAAATTAAAAAAAAATTAATTTGTTTATAGTTTATATAATTGAATTAAAAAATATATTCTATTTATTTAATTCACAAAATTAAAATAGAATCACTAATCGAATTTAACCTTCTAAAATTTAATAAAAAAAAAAATCATCTTGAAAATGATAATTGAAAAGAGAAGCGTCAAGTTGGCAACACTGAATTAAAATTTTTTAAAGTGTGGGAAAAATAAAAATTTTTATTTTAATTTATCAATATAAAAATTATTATATTATAAATTTTAATTCACTTCTCGTTCATTTTCATCCCAAGTATTGAATTTATTCTATTTTTAATTTATTTTTCTAATAAAAATAAAAAGTGAAAGAAAACACACTAGATGGAGCTTAATGACTGCAACTGTATAATATATATATCTACTAATATGCATTACTGTGCATGACATCAATGAGCATGCGGGGACTCCGTTGTTGGTCTTCGGAGGGGACAGTTGTGTTTCTTTGATATAGTGAACGGCGATATTATTTTATTCGCCTACCCTAGTTTTTTTTGTTTCCGAGCATCAAGTTTCTATTATCTACCTATATTTAAATTTAAATTTGTGTGTGTCACATAGTAGTACTTTTAAATATTATACTTTTATTGAGTGCACGTGGCCGGCTTAGGTTATGTCTTCGACAACCGGTGTGTGCGTTTCGAGTCTGCGCATCTAGTGAAGTGGTCCCGCCATATCGAAAGTGTTACTTTTAACTAATTTCACGGCCATTCAAACACATGGGCTAAACGAAGTGGTTCCAGCACATCGACTAGTCATCAACGACCTGACGTCATATTCACCCGCTTTCACGGATAATTAGACGTACGGTATGTTTGTCTTGCTGCTTTCTCCTGTTTCCGTATAACTTTACCTTTTTTTCTTTTTGAACTTTCGAGGGTTTTAAGTAACATTTATTTAATTAAATTTAAATTTACACCTTTACAATCTCTAAAATTTTTTCTTTTTTAAGGTTGATGGGCTTCTTTAAATTTTTTTTTCTTTTTTTTTTCTCAATGGGATTATACGGCAGTACAGGCTTTTGGATATAAATGAAAATATAAATTAAAGAAGGAAGGAAGAATAAAGAAAACAACAAAATATATTAAATTTTATTTTTATTTTTTTTTGTTTTCTTGGTTTTATATAAATTTTTAAGCTAAATTTGTATTAAGATTGATATTTCGTGCTAAATTATTATCATCTGAAATAAATAAATAAATAATTCAAGTGAATAAAAAAAGAAATGATTTCTAATTTAAATTGTTAGAGTTTGAATGGTCTCAGTCTCGACTTAATGTAACTGCTAAGCACTACACTTTTTATGAGTCTGATTTTTCGGTTGAATGTTCGAGACTGGGTCCATCCCTCACTCTCTTGTACTTTTATTCATCTCTTACACTCAATGAAGGTACGCAGTGAGATGTATCCTGTTTACTGATTGGCTTGTTTCTCTCGGACCCTACTAAAGTTGAACTATTTGTTTAATGGCTTACTTAATTAAGTTAAATTTATGAACGAAATGTTCCATAAACTCATTATTGTTTTAAGTTGAGGCGGATGCGAGTTTGGGGCCTATCACAGTTCCGGGACTTTTATACATATTTTGAATAAATAAATAATTTTGATAAATAAATAAATAAATATTACATATTTGATTAAATGGCTATATAGATAAGGAAATGGGTAATAACTAATTGAAACTTTAGAGAAATAGAATCTTTTTCCATGGTCAAAATGTTTTCCCCCTGATTCCCAATTTTTTGGGACTGGTTAGCACGTGCTTCTTTTCACATGTCTTCCCCAAGTAATTCCGGGCCGGGTCAACCCCGCGCCAACGCTCAACTAGTTCTGGATAAATTCAGACCTTTACTGGACGGACGTAACTCTTCTAGACCGGGATCGTCCGAATCATTGAACTCAGCTTCTGCGTCTCAATCTCTGACTTCGACACTTACATCTTTGTCACATCACTCGGAAATTGGGTTCGCTCGTTCGGAGAGTGACATCAATGAAATTGACAACTCGAACAAACGCAATTTGTCCCTCTCTCCTAATCACATTTCACCGAGCAATCCTATTGGTGCAGATGTCAGGAAAAGGAGTAGGAATGATATCCCCTCTCCTACTCAACTCGCAGAGCGAGTACCACATAGATTTGATTCGGGTAACAGGCCTAGTAAACGGAATGCTAAACGTCCGGATGAGGATCTCAATAACCCTGAACTGTATTGGGCTGCAGATGTCACTCATATGTTTACCCAGTACAGTGAAGACTCTGAGGGCCCTTACCTTGTTTTGATGGAATCCACGAACCCTAACCAAAATCTTGGTAAATATGATCCTCTAGCGATAGGTAAATTAATAGCAGAGGTTACTAGAGGCGAGAGACGTATCCACGTTACAGGGAGAAACCAAATAAAGATATTTTGCGTTAATCTGTCGGATGCTAATGCGATTCTGTCTTCACACTTTCTCATATCTTCTGGATATAAAACTTTTATCCCAGATTCTGTGGCATACAAAAAAGGTTTCATCAGGGCGGGTATACAACTTTCGGTAACGGATATCATCGTGAATTTAGATGCAGAAACTCTTAACATCATTGTATCCGCAAAAAGAAGACGCTCCAGGGCTGATAACAGCCTGCTTGATATTATTGATCTGGTCTTTAGATCGACCACTGTTCCGCGTTTTATATATGCTTGGAGCTCCCGCACGTTTGTTACTCCCTCCATTCCCATCCCAAAACGATGTTATAACTGCCAAAGATTTGGCCATGTTTCCTCACAATGTAAAGCATCTTTATCCACTTGCGAACATTGTGGTGATTCACATCAATCAGAGGGTTGTACGAAACCGGCTTCGTCGGACTTCTGTGTGAACTGTAAGGGCAATCATAAGGCTTCTTCTAGCACTTGTACAGTCTACAGAAATGAGTTCGAGGTGATGAAACTTATGTACTTAAAAAACATCTCAGATGCGGACGCTAGATCCTTGCTCAGGGATAGGGGTGGTTTTATTAAGAATTCAGTTCATTCTCCTACAATTCCAGCTACTGTTTCATCGATTCCCTCTGCTTCAACATCTCACATACCTTCAACATCTGATACTATCAATCAACCAATAGATCCCCATTTTTCATTTGTTCAACCTATAGATTCCGTACTTAATCCCAGTGATTCTACTCACAATCAGGACATTTTTCTTTCACCTAGAGACCCATCCCTCAACAAAAATAGCACGATTCGGTCAGATCTGGACAGTGACACGACGATGCACTCCCTGGATGATTCAATTGAGGAAGATTATCAGAAGGATGATCTTAATGAGCCTTTAACCTCCTGGAGTAACATAAAGGATGTCACAGAGAACGTCGGTGAAATTCTCAAGGCCAATATCACTCCTGCTCGTAAGAACCAAGCTTCACGTAACTCAACTCAAACTACAGGTGATTTGGTGCCCTCTCATCTAGAATTTGATCGTGTTTAAACTTCCCTTATATTCCATACCTCCGTTCGCGTGCTACTAGTCCCACACCTAACTCTTATAGCTTGTCTTATTTTATTACACTTCTGCACAATACCTCAGGATGCCCCATCCTAATTCTCATCGTTCTTTGAGATGTGGCACTTGGAACGCTCGCAGCGTTCTGAATAAACGAATTAATATAGAGACTCTTCTGTTTGACCTAAATATGGACATTTTATCAATTACCGAATCTTGGCTATCGGGCCACAATCAAAGATGGGATGTTAAGGGATTTCGATCCTTAAGATGCGATCGTCCACTCCGTCACGGTATCGGGGGGGGTGGCACGATGATTTTGGTTAAGAGGGATATTCTCGTGGAAATGCTGGATCTCCAGGGTTCATGGTCTGACGTGATGGAAGCTGTGGGTATTAGAATAAATTCCAGTAGAGGTCCTCTTTTTTTTATCTCTGCCTACATATCTCCCTCAGCGAAAGTCTCTGCGGAGCATTGGATGGAACTTATTTCTCCTATCCCAGCAGATAGTAACCTGGTTCTTTTGGGAGATTTTAATGCCCACTTGCCTTTTTTCCCTCCATACCGTCTCAACCCAAGAGGAAAATCTCTCATGGACCTTATTGAAACAAGAAACTTAATAGTTATGAATGAGGACATTCCCACCTATAGATCCCCGGCGAATGGAGCAGAAAGTGTTCTTGATCTTATCCTCTTATCGCCTGCCATGGCGGGCTTTTCGTTCTCGGAAACTCTTCCCGACCATTTCGGCAGTGATCATTTTCTTGTCTCTCTCACCATTGATCTGGAAACTCAGTCTGCCTGCAATAGCTCACATAGGCTTAGACTGGACAAGGTGGACTGGTCCTACTTCTCCATTCTCTCGGATCACTTTATTGATTCTCTTCCGCCCTTTAGAAATTCTAATATCAGGGAGCGCTACGACTCGTTCATCGAATCCATTATCCGCAACCTAAAACAGGCTGGGGCCTATCTACCAAGCGCCTCCAGAAGCCGCTCTCCGATCAAACCTACCTGGTGGTCGCCGGAGTGTGATGGAGCTTTGGCGGATAGAACTTTGGCCAGGAGAAACTACATCTCTGATCCCAGTACGTCCAATTACGAGGAATATTTGAGGGTTGTAGAGAGGTCGGGCTCTATGTTGAAGAACATCAGACTGGAATCATTTAAGCTTCTTTGTAGCTCTATTTCTCCTCAGATGGGCTCTAAAAGAGTTTGGGGCTTGGTCAGAGCCTTCCAGGGCAAGCTGCCCCCCACCATGAATGCATCTAATGACCCTGACGCAGCGGCTTTCGCGGATTTGAAGAGAGAAATTGTTAGGGAAGAGGTTTCCCCTATTGAATTTCAGATGATGCCGGTGTTGCGAGAGGAAGACCCGTACAACCTCCCTTTTTCACGCGATGAATTGAATTGGGCCATCAACCTATGTAAAAAGGACTCTGCGCCTGGAAAGGATCAAATTCCGAATATTATTTTTCGCAAACTTCCCCTCTCAAGTCTTGAAGAGTTGAGGGATATCCTTAATGTGTGCTTTCGCTTTTCTATCTTCCCTGATTCCTGGACGGAATCTTTAGTTAAATTTATCCCCAAACCTGGGGGCAAGGGGTACAGACCAATCTCTCTTACTTCTTCAGTTGGCAAGCTAATGGAACGCTTAATTCAAAAAAGGCTGGATCACTATGTGGAATTTAACCGCTTGATTCCCCCCCACCAGTTTGGTTTTAGGAAGAACAGGTCAGTTACCGATTGTGTCTCGGTTCTTGTGGTTGATGTTCTCAAGGGGTTCACCTTGGGCCGGGGTACGGCTGCCCTTGCTCTCGATCTTAAGGGGGCTTTCAATGCCCTCCTTCCTTCTAAGATTCTTGACCATCTTGCACGCTGCGGTACTCCGACAAGGTTGAGAAACTTCGTCGCACACATGGTTTGTAGAAGGAACATCTCATTTAAGGAGGACGACCTAAGGACCTATGAATGTGGGGTTGGAGTTCCACAGGGAGGCGTTCTCTCCCCGTTGTTATTTAACTTAGCTTTGAGAGACATTTGCTCACGTCTTCCACCAGGGGTGCGAATTCTTCAATACGCCGATGATATACTACTTTACTGCCGTTATACTTCCGCAACGGACGCCCTAAATCTCTTGGCTCAAGCAGTGCGCTCTCTCTCTCCGTGGTTGCTTGAGGCTGGTCTTAACTTTTCCCCTTCGAAGAGTCAGCTCTGCCTCTTCGATAGAAGGTCTCTTGTTGATCAGCAACTTCGCCTGGAACTAGAGGGTCAGGAGATCCCTATTGTCGATTCCATCATGTATCTGGGTATCCTTCTAGACTCCAAGCTTTCTTGGAAACTGCACATTGAATACATTGCTGCGAAAGCTTTCAAAGCTATCAACGTTTTAAAAGTGCTGGGAGGAGTTTCCAAGGGCGCAAACCCGGAAACCTTACTACTGATTTACAAGGGGCTGATTAGGGCTCATTTGGAGTGGGGTTCTATTCTTTTCGCCGGAGCTTCCAAAAGCACGTTAGCAAAACTGGATAAAGCGCAATACAGGGCCTTAAGGTCGGCTTTGGGTTTTATGCGTTCCACTCCGATCCCTATAGTTTTGTCAGAAGCTAATGAACCTCCTCTCCACTTTAGAAGGAATCTTGCCTTGCACAGAAACGCGATTAGAATTTGCTCCTGGAGTGATAACCCTACGGCAAAAAGGCTTGCCCATTTGGATCTAAAAAGCAAAAGTCAACGAAATTTTCCTAAGTACGCCTCATCCCTACCTTTGCTCGTCCACCTCAGACCTACTTATGATATTTTTGATACACCCAAAAAACCGAGTCGGCCTGGATACTACAACCAAGTTTGGTCTGACCTGATGTTTGAGCTGTCTCCTCTTATTGATCTCAAGGAGGGGTTTAATATCAGGAGATCAAAGTCACATCAGACTTCTTTAAACGATTTTCTCCAGGCGCGATATCCGAACTTTACGTCTATTTTCACAGACGGGTCGTACAAATTGTCTAATGACGAAGCTGGTGCCAGTTTTTTCGTTCCAGGTCTTAATTTCAGGCATGGCACTAAAGTTAGGGGCTGCTTTTCGTCTACTTCTGTGGAGCTTTTCGCCATATTTCAGGCTTGCAAATATGTCAGGGATTACAATATAAATAAATCCATTATCTGTACGGATTCTCTTGGTTCCCTCTCTGCCTTGAAGGATAGGGTCGCAAACTTCTCCCTTGACCCCATTATTCATGATATCGTTAACATCATTATCAATATCACTAAGAAAGGTCAACTGATTAATTTCTTATGGGTCCCTGCCCACCTGGACCTGGAGGGTAACACTGAAGCCGACCGTCTTGCTAAAATGGCTGCTACTCTTGATATTAGTAATACCCCTTTTACGGGCTATCTTTCTCATCCTAGTATGGAGGAGATTAAAAACCTCATTGAAAAGGACCATCAAGCTAGTTTTAACATTCAATGGCCATTTTTCGATCCCCGAAGATGCTCTCAGATATATTTTGAATATGTGAACCATAAGGTGGTTAGACCTTGGTTTCGGAGCTTTGATCTACCTAGGAATTATATCAACCTGGTATCCCGTCTCAGGTCGGGCCACATATGCGTCGGCGCACACTTTCTGCGAATGAACTGGAATATCCCCCCCCATTGCTCTTGTGGGGAGGGCATAGGTTCTATTCCTCATCTGCTCAACCACTGCATTTTACTTAATCCTGGCCGCTCGAACTTCATTAACTTTGTCAGGAAAAGGTTCAATGATATCTCCAACCTGGAAGCAAAACTTACTGCCCTAATATTCCATCCAGACCTAGAATCTGTCTCGGAGTTAGGGGATTTTTTTATTGGGCGCGGTGTACTAATTTAATCTCACCTACCTCCGTAGTTATTAAATTTGTTTACTTTATTTCTATTAGTTTTTTAAGCTTTAGCACGTAGGATCCTAGGTTAAGTTACACTTGTTATTGTTTCAAAGTTTAGTTTTTAGTTAATCTAAGGGTTTTATCTAGCCGCCAAGGCGATATATTTATTTTACATCTGTCTCAGGCCTCTAGCTCGGACCCGATCTACACATCATGCTTCTCACACACTCGGACTTCCCATCCCTGCGGCTTCACCTCGGGACGGCTCAGTGGTGCCCTCGCGGGGTGGCGCCATGGGATCACATCGGTGAGCAGTTGCATCGATCTTGTTCATTGAGTTGTTATTGTTACGTCTATAAGTTTTGAAAATGCATTGTTTGTACTGCTTATTATAATTCACTTTGGTTCGGTTGGGAGGGGGGCTCCCATCTATGCTTCTAATTTTCCTTTCCACGCATCCATTGAGCTTTACAAATACCTCGTTTCTCCACAACCTTGCTGCAAGCAACATACAAAGTCTCCATCACACATGCGTGCTTCAACACGGTTGCTTCGACACTGCCTGCTCACTCAACCTGCTTTGGACTGGACACAGCTATTATACTCACGCCTTGCTTCACGATACAACCACCTATTCTCACACCACTCTGATGCAATCAACATACATAAACAACGTTACACTTGTGTGCTGCGCTTTAATCTTTTTTCTAAGACTACTTCGGACTCGATACAACCTTTCTTCTTATACTTTGCTTCAAGTTACAAGTTTTCATTCTACATTAGAATGGTTTTCACCACATTGTTATTTTGATTCAGGACTTTGTGTGCATTCACCACGTCTAAGAACTATAGTTTCATCGAATTGGCCTGATATTATCGAAGCCACACCATATACAATTTTTTTTTTTTGAAGAAGAAGAAGAAGAAGATCAATGAGCATGCCAGTACATTGTCTATATATATATATATATATATATATATCAAATGATTTGAAACGCATGTGTTTTCTCATCGACTATTGTTTGAAATGTACAACCGTGCTATTATTCTTCTTCTAAAACCGAATATCCATCTCTCTGTGTGTGTGTATGTGTGTGATGCGCAAAAGTATTGTGCTTAGTGCGTGAGATGACACCAGAAGTGACAGGTGCGTTTTATAAAATCAGTGCTCAATTTTCCCACAAATTTTTGATGAAAAAATGAGCTAATGTGTCAACAATTTTAGTGTATATAAAATATATAATCGATAATAATAGAAAATATGGCCAAGGACGAAGGCGATGACCTTTTACCTGACAAAGACGCTGCAAAGGGATTTTATGCAAAATATGAACCTAAAGAAATTCTCGGAAGGTTTGTATATTTACAATATTATTTTATAATTATTATTTAATTCTAATTGTTATTTACATATCGTGTAATATTATTATAAGACGCAATTTTATTACAAAACTAAGATAATTGTTAACGACTATTCAGTATTTTAAAGCGTCAAACGTAAATGCATGTGAAACTAACCTTAAAATTATGTAATTCACAATCTTGACAATGTCATTATTCATGTATTTCTTTTTTTTTTAATGTAAAAAAAAATAATTAACGAGGCCAAAAGATGTATACTTTTGAAGTAGTAAAATTTTAATATTATTTAATTTGTTATGATAAATTTTGTATATTTGTTATTTAGTTCATTTTTTTAAAATAAATTTTTGAGTATATTATATTATTATTTCGTTGAGGTCATGTTTTCAATGTGACGATGAGCTTGAATTATTAATAAACTTTATTTATTTTAATAAAATAACGAAGCTACTCTTTATTTTTTATTAAAATTAAATTAATTTTTTTTTTTTTTTTTTAATTTCAACCTTGATATTATTTGAGGATTTATTTGTTTGTATATTTATATGGATAACAAAGAATATTTATAATCTTTCCGAAATGCTTTTTTATCATCAGTCTTTGTTTATAAAGACGAGGAAATGTTGCTCTGTGTGATTAAAGATTACGCATGATTAATTTTGTATTCATTTGCAACATCGATGGTACTTTCTTTTCTCATGTATTGATTAATTCGATCACGTAAATATAAAAAATATTTTTGATTAAAATAGTTCATGACCTTAAAATCTGAATTTCTTCATAATAACTTTTGTTTTGAGGAGAGAATATTAATTTTTATTTATTTTTTTTTTTATATTTCGATTATTTAACTACCTATGGAATATTTATTTATATTGGTAAAAATAATATATTACATATTATTTTAATTTTATTTATTCTTTTGACAATTATAAAATACAATTTTGTTTCTTGTCAAGAAATAAAAAATATATTTTAAAATTTTTATGAAATTTTCAGGGTTGCAACAAGTCAGGGAAATTAGGAAAAAGTTTTTTTTTTCTCTTTGAATTTGTTTTTTTTTTCATCTTGAAAATATTTAAATCATTTTAAATTATTAAAATTTTATAAAATAATATTTTTATAGTTTAAAATACTATAAAAATAATTTCAGTTTAAGATAAACGATTCAAATTCAATATTAAGAGGAAAAATTTTAATCCATAGAATTAAATGTATTGTTAAAAAAAAAATTTCATTGCCAAAATTCATTCAAATTCTAACAATTATCTTATTAAATTTCTTATTTCCAACAATAAATCGATACAATTTTTTTACAATTATTAAGATTAACAGGTTATATATTTAGAAATAATTGAATTTCAGGCGATTAAAAACTGAAAGTTTTTGTAAATTCATACTTCTGAATTTTTTTTATTATTACAAATTTAAGAAAATAATAAAATTTTAGAAAATTTCTAATAAATTTTTTTTAAATAATTAAAGTTTTGAAAAACTATTAAAATTATTAAAAATTATTGATTTAGCGAAAAATTTTAGATAAAAACTTATAAATACCTACTTAAATATTCGTATAATTTCTATTAAGATTTTTAGAATTAATTGAATTTGAATTGCTGAAGGTTTTTTTTTTTTTTACAAATTTTTAACAATAATTGAGTCTAGAGAATTTTTAATTAAAAATTTTTGTAAATAATTGAAATATCGGAGAATTTTTGTAAAATTTTTTTAATTAATTAAATTTTTGAAGTTTTACAGTAAAAATTGTTCGTTAATGATTAAATTTAAAAAGATTTTTAATTGAAAATTTAGAAAATATTTAAATGTATGAAAAACTTTATAGTTATAAGTTTTTTGTAAAAAAAAAAATCAATTTCGATATTTGGAAATAATTTTATATCTCGAAGAGGTGCAATCAAAGTTTTTAATAATATAATGAAACTTTTGAATAATTTATAATTTGACTTTTTTTTACAAATAAAATAAATTTTGTGGAAATTAAAATTAATGTATTAAAAGCAATAATTTAAATTTAGTAATTGCTTAAATAATTAAATTATTGAAGAAGTTTATTGAAATTTTTTAAAATGATAAAATTTGCAGAGATTTTAAACTAAAAATTTCAAAAATAATTCAATTGTCGAAGAATTTATTAAAAATTATGAAATAATTAATTTTTTTTTACATAATAATAATTTAAATTATATTTTTAAAAATAATTATGGTTTTTCGAATATATTGAATTAAAAGAATTGTAGGTAATTAAAATTTCGTAAAATTTAATTGAAAAGTTTGAAAAAAATTGAATTTTTAAAAAGAATTTCATTAAAACTTGAAAATATGTAATTAAAATTTTTTTAAGAATTTCAATTTTTTTCTTTATACAATTTTTGTTTAACATAATTTTCATTTGATTGAATTTTCATTTATCACAATTTTTTTTTTAAATAGGATTCTTATTTGATAAAAAAAAGAAAAAAATTCGAAAATGTCGGGGAAAAATACAAAATATTGTCTGGAAGTCAGGGAAAATTAAAAATGAAATTTTTGTGGAAATCCTGATTTAAAATTTTTATAATAATAATATTGTTTATAATTTTTATGAATCATTTTCAAAATTGTCATTTAATTAATTTTTTTTTCTTTCTTTGTATAGAGGAATTTCGTCAACAGTTAGAAGGTGCATAGAAAAAGAAACAGGTATTGAATATGCAGCAAAAATAATAGATATAAGTAATGAACCTCATGATGGCACTGATTTGCACACTATGAAAGATGCAACAATGCAAGAGGTGCACATTCTACGTAGAGTGGCTGGTCATCCATTTATAAGTAATTAAAAACAGATTTAACTATATATATATATATATAATTAACTTTTAATGAAGAGGAGAAAATAAATTATTTATAATATAAATTATTTTTTCTTTTTCAGTTGAATTACACGATGTATTTGAATCGAATACCTTTATTTTCTTGATATTTGAACTATGTAAAAATGGCGAACTATTTGATTATCTCACGTCAGTTGTTACATTGTCAGAAAAAAAGACTCGTTATATCATGAGACAGGTATTTGAGGGAGTACAACATGTGCACAATGAAGGAATTGTACATCGTGATTTAAAACCAGAAAATATTCTGCTTGATGATAGTTTAAATGTCAAAATTACAGATTTTGGCTTTGCTAGAATGTTAAATGCTGGCGAAAAACTTTATGGTTAGTAGGTTAATATTTAAAAAAATAAAATTATTTTTTTGCTAAAATATGAAATAAATTGTATTTTAAATATCTAATTTATTTTAAACGGGATTATTTTGTTTATAGATTTATGCGGTACTCCAGGATATTTAGCACCAGAAGTGCTTAAATGTAATATGTTCGAAAATGCGGAAGGTTATACTAAAGAAGTTGATGTGTAAGTTGTGTGAGAAAAAATTATTATAAGGCGAAGAAAAAATAAATTAAATTATATGTTATTGATAGGGCAATTTTTTAAATACTTTTAATAAGTTTTTTTTTTTTTTTTTTGTTTTACTTTCAGATGGGCTTGTGGAGTAATAATGTATACATTATTGGTAGGCTGTCCACCTTTTTGGCATCGAAAGCAAATGGTTATGCTTAGGAATATTATGGAGGGAAAATTTTCGTTTACGTCTCCAGAATGGGCCGATATAACTGGTAAATATATTTTTTTTATTTTTATATTAATATAAATAATATGTTAATTTATTTATTAAATGTTAAAAAAAAATTAAATTACAGTGAAAAAAAATTCTAGTTTCTAAAAGTATTTTAGCTACAATAATTAATAAATTTAGTTCGATTTATTTTAATTTTTTTAAAATTTATTTATTTGAGAACATATAATCTGTGTGGATTATTGTTATTTAAACGATGATTTTATTAAAATTAAAATCTCAAATTTGTCTTTTTTTAGTTTTATTTATTTGCTAAAATTTTCAAAGATATTTAGTAAATTTCTTTTTCTTGGAAATTAAATTAAAATTTTTTTAAGAGGACGTGATATTCTTTACTTTGTATATTAAATAAAAAAAATTTATTCTGTAAATAAATTAAAGAATTATTTTCTGAACTAAAGTTGTAAATTTATATATAAATTATTAATCTTTCATATAAAAAATAACTTAAATGGCTATTTTGGCAAAAAATAGGTTTTGAACATTTTTGCAAGAACGGAATTTTTTAAATTTTATTTTTTTAATTGAGAAATAAAATTAAAAATAAAATTTATAAAATAAATAAGTTGAATTTATGAAATAATAAAATTGAAAGAACTATAAATTTTTAAAATAGTTAAATTTACAAAATATTTATTGTCTCCCAAAATTAAAATAATTACAACTAATGTAGTTGGAAAAATTAAATAATTTTTTTTCTTGTCAAAATTAGTAATCTTCATTTTATATTTGCAGATGCTCCAAAGGATTTAATTAGAAAATTATTAGTCGTTGATCCAAAGAAGAGGATAACAATAAAAGAAGCTTTGGAACATTCATTCTTCCACACTGTGGTGAGTAATTTTTTTTTTTTTTTTTTCATCAAATGGTTGAAAATTAAAAAAAAAAGTATTTGATATATTTGCGAAATTATTAAATGCATGTTCATTGGGGGTAAATTCTATTTTTAATTAAGGTTGCAAACAAAATATGGTGAACAATATTAAAATACTTGTTAATGGTTTTTTTTATGCACAAGCTTATAAATATTACACATCTTAGGAATTCGAAACGAGCAGCCTAAAACAATTTTTACCTCAACAATATGCATTCGCTTGATTTAAAGAATTTTCAGTTATTTTAAGTTATTTGCTTTATTTTATACATAATATACATTACAGTTGTGGGACCAAGACATCGCTCCCTTAAAGCGTTCTCTGTCTTCTAATTCGAGACGTCTGAGTAGGATATCTCAATTAGCTTTGGTAAATTATTATTGTCTTTCTTTCATAATTCAGTTTTTCTTCTCCTGTCCGTCAAATTTAAAATAACGGTTTTTTTTTGTTTTATAATTTGTCCTTTTTTTTCGAGAATAATAACGATAATTTGTTTGTGCTTAATCGAAATCTGTTTAAAAAAAAAGAATAATTATGTTTTTAATTTTTTTTTTCTTAATTGTAAAGTTTTCTATTAAACTAATTTCTGTGTTTTTTAATTAAAATAATTTTAAAAATGGGTTTTATTTTTCTGCAGTGTCATGTTTAATGTAATATTTTATTCGATACGTATTTGCCGTCACTAATTAATTGTCTAATGACAATGTCTTGAGTGTGAAAAAAATGCATTTTTGAAATGTTTTTCTTTTTTTAGAAAAAGAAAGATATTAGTTTTTTAAAAACATTTTTTTTATAATTCTTATTTTATATATTTATGATTTATTTATTAAATAATATTTACTACTACTATTTTATTATTATTTATTTAACAAGTAAACGGGCTTACAAAAAAAAAGAATATTATTTACATACAATTTTTCATTTAACACATGGGTTACTAAATAACTAACTACATGTAATTTTCAGTTTTTCAAAAATTTTAACACTTCTTTTGTTTCTCATTTATACATTGTGCTATACATGCTATCAATGTTAATTTACGCTTTATTATAAAGGGGTTTGGATTTTGTAACCTTTAAATATAAACACAAAAAAAAAATTAAAAAAATATTTAAATTTTCAGAAAAAAATGAAATATCGCATTTAAAGAATTATAAAAAGAAAATTAAAATTCTATGCGCCTAATTAAAAAAAAAATGAATTAAACATAAAAAATCTAATCTGATTTTTCTAGATAAATATCACATGTTTATTTTAATTTTACATATATGTTACTTTTACTTTCATATAGGAACTCAAGGCAAAATCATTTAATGCAAGGAAAAAATTTCAACTGGCAATTCTTTGCATCCGAGCGGTTATTCGCATTAAAAGATTACACACAACTCCAGAGCCTCTTTCTATAAGTGTAGCATGTGATGATCCATATAGAATCAAGGTTCTACGAAAGGTTTGTTCAATTAGATTATTATTTTTTTTTAATAACGTTAGATAATTTGATAATAATTATTTATTACAGGCCTCGGATTATACGACTTTTTTTTTTATTAAAATACGACTTTTTTCAACTTATTTTAATAAAATGCGAATTTTTCGACTTTTTTTACATTTTTTTTAACAAAATTTTTAAACAAAATATGTCTTTTTTAGTATGCAATGCAGATCTTCTTCATATCTTTTTTATTTTAATTATTTAACAAATTTTTAACTAAAATTTTTTGCTACATTAATTATTTTTAATAATTTTAATGAAATTCTTCACAAATTCAATTATTTCAAATTATTTTTCAATTAAAATTTTTATGAAATTTATTAATTGTTTATAATTTTTTAAAAATTCGGAAATAAAATTACCAATAAATTTTAATTCAAAATCACTTGAAATTGAATAATTTGCAAAAATTTCAAATTATTTTTAATGATTTTTATAATATTCTTCGAAAATTCAATTATCTGAAAGCATTTTTCAATTAAAAAAATTTTGGAATTCAATTTTTTTATGTGATTTCTAATAAATTCTTCATCAATAGAAATCATTAAAAAATTTTATTATTATAATTGTTGTCTGAAATTTAACACCATCTTTTAAAATTCAATTATTTTCAAAAATTTCAATTTAAAAACTTCTAAAATTTAATTACTTATTTCTTAAATTTTCCATCAAAAATTTTTTTAATTTTAATACTTTCAATTATAACTTTCATGAAATTCAATAATTTTTCATTTAAAAATTCATTTTTTCACTTAAAAAATTTTTTCAAATTGTATTTTTGTCTGCAATTTCTAATAAATTTTTTAGTAACAGAGATCATCAAAAATTTTAAATTAAAAATCACTTGAAGTTCAATTAATTTCAAAAATCAAAATTGTAAATATTTGAAAATTCAATTACTTTAAAAAAATGTTATCTAAAATTATATTTGATAAATTATTATTTTTAGTTCTGTAAAATTTAATTATTGTCTGAAAATTAATAAAATGTTTTGCAATTCAATTATTTCTAAAAATTTCAACTTTAATTCTTTTAAAATTATTATTTAAAAAAACATTTTTATTTAAAAATCTGTAAAAATTGATTAAGTATTGCCTGAAAATTTTTTGACCGTCAAAACTAATAACTACCTATGACAAAATTTTTAATTCGAATAAATTTCTTAAATCAGAATTTTGAAAATTTGTCTTACAATTAGTTCGATTCTAAGATATTCGAAATAAATTTTCTTGATAATATTTATTGTAGAATTATTCTCATTGCGGAATTAATAAAATGAATTTAATATCTAATAACATTAGTTATTTAAAGTAAAATATTCAAAAACCAATTAAATTTTGTTAAAATAAAAAAATCGATTTTTTCGACTTTTTTTGGTATATAAATCTACTAAAACGATTTTCTTTCAGTCGATCCGAGGCCTGTTATTATAGTACTTATATTACTTATAAAAATTAATTTCCATTTCACAACAGTAATCAATGATTTTACAATAATGATTATTGATTTTTTTTTCTAATTCTTTGCGGCACTGCAGCAAATTTACATTTTTTTTTGTAAATTAGCATAAATTCAGATTTTCTAATCAAACTATTAAAAAAGTGGTTTAGAAGAGAATTTATTCAAAATTTTCTTTTCTTTTTCTTTTAAAAATTACCATAAATTAATTTCAATTTAATTAATTTAATTAATTAATAATATTAATTTTCTTTTCTTTTACTTTTAAAAATTACCGTAAATTAATTTTAATTTAATTAATTTTAATTTTTAATATTATTATCATTTTAGTATTAACATTTTTTTAAAAATATTATTCAGGTGATTGATGGATGTGCATTCCGTGTTTATGGTCATTGGGTGAAAAAAGGAGAAGGACAAAATCGAGCAGCACTTTTTGAAAATACACCAAAGACAGATCTTAAACATTTGTATGTGACTAATTTGAGTAGATAGCCAATATTACAATGAAGCGAAGCTTATTATAAATAGTTAAATTTTTCAAGTACTTTATTTATAGTTTAATAACATTTTTTTTTCTTCTAGAGAATTTTTAGTCATATTGAAATTTGTCAGTATGTGAATATATATAATATGTAGGCAAAAAAAGGAAAAAAAAAAAAGAAAAAAGATTTTACGTTAAAAAGAAACTGTCGATTATGTCTTTTAATTGTGATTAATCGATTGTGTTCTCTTTTTTATATATATATATATAGAGAGAGAGAAATGTGATATTTTTCCACTGGAATAATTGGTATATAAATTAATTAATAATTTTTGAAAAAAAAGACGAATGCAAAGAAAGTTCATAGAATTAATGTAAATTATCATTAAATATTGAAATTAATGAAAGGCTCGATTGTTAGTTTTCTTTAATTACTATGTTAAATTGCAAAATTCTTTAAAGTAGCTTTAGTGCCTATGATGTTTTAATTAATACTAATAATTACCGTGTAAATTAAAGTGAACAAAAAAAAAAAAAAGTTTTTGTTGAAACTTTTTAATTATACTGAAAGAAAATTATTTGAATATTTAATTAATTTGACTATTATGAAATAAACATTTATTTGGTCCAAATAAATATATTTTTTGAAACTAATAATTCTTTATTTGGATCAAATAAATATACATATTTTGAAGCAAATAATTGTTTATTTGGTTAATAAAATATTTATTTACATTAAATAATCATAAAATTTATAATAATTATTTAATTTCAATTTTAATTTACTTTAATATTTATTCAATTAATTTTCTTTCAGTGTTAATTTAAATGGTGCTGCGTAAATCATAATTTTAAAATCTAATTTTTCTCTATAAATAAAATCAGTAAAAAAAAAAAATATCAAAAAATTGTAAATATTTCAATTTTTGATGAATATTTACAATAATTTTTTAGTACAAAAATAGAAAAATATCAAATAATATAAATGTGCCATAAACTTTAAAAACGTTAAAATAGAGTCAAATAAAAATCCTAATTGAAAATTATTTCATTTCCTAATTATAAATATTAACCAAAACAAATATCAAAGGATGTTTTCAACAAATTTTTTTGTAGCGTTTACAACGAAAATCGTGTTGTAAATATATATATATATTTTTAACTATATATTTATTGATTGAAACTTAACAGTATAAAGAAATGTCACAACGAATGTTATTGAATAATGTGTTTTTAGTTATTTTTTAGTGTGAGTGTATGCGTGTGTTTGTAGTTTCCATTTTTAGAATTTAACTAAAAAAAAATTAATATGCACCAATATTTAAAATTCAAATTTACAATTTTTATTTTCAATATTATTGTTGTTACACATGTTTTTTTTAATACATCTTTCAAGAGTTAAAAAAAATAATTAAGTAATAGAAAAATGTTAAAAAATTACATAAAATGCTTATCTTTAAATTGTGTCACATAAAGTTTAGAAAAAAAAAAAAATAAATACAAATTTGATTTTGCATTAAATCTTGCGTTATTTTTATTGACATAAATTTCAGCATAAAATATTATTCAAAAAAGGATTTAAAAAAAAAAAAAATACAAAAAAAACTAGTTTAAATTAAATATTAATAATAATAAATAAATTGTCGATAAACAAATTCATATAACTGTCATTTAATTTAAATTTTTAATGAAAAAGTAATTTTAAAAAATCCATTTTAAAATTCACAATTTATACATGGTTTTAACTTGTTATTCGACTAAAATTTAATTTACTTTATAATTCATTTAAAACTTTTTATTCGAGTAAAAAATTTCATTTTCTTTCAAATTGTTTACAATTCATTTAATAATTTGAATCTGATGAATTGATTGGTCCTTTAAAAAAAATTCAAAATACAAAAAAAGACAGTTAATTCCAAATACAAAAAAAATGAGAACAAGTACCTGTAAAAAAAATAATATACCATGGGGCCATTCCCAATATCAGTCTGTCAGTTGAAAAGAAAAGAAGAAAAAAAAAACATTTCAGAAATATATTGGCGCGTGCGCTAATGAAAAGATGCAATTTGATTGGTCAATTTTTTTAGATCCAATGGTGTCATCTAACGTGTGATTGGTTGTAAATCCAACTATGATTTGAATTATCAGTGACCGCGCAGTTTTCAGAGACGTGGCAACGTTGCCGCATCGCATGTAGTACGAGCAAAGTGAATAACGGAGAGTGACGCCGCGCGTACCGGAATTCTCATCTATTGTATTGTATATAATTGTTATAATAAACGTGTAATTTCATTAAATGTACATTTTACATTCGGTGACGTTTTACGAATTTGTTGATAAATAAATGAGAAAAAAAAAATAGAAGTGAAAAATATCATTACACGCCCAGAGAATTGCAATAGGCCTTCTCGCTCATTGGTCGATAAAGCCGAATGACGTGCTACGATTGGCTTATGACAGGGAACCCAGACACGTGAATGTGAGGAGAAGCATGGATGGGTGGCTGCGTTGATGCGCAGTGGTTAACACACAAAATGTCTCTGCCACGCGCCAGATCGTTATAAACCGTCGTTATAAACGTCTCGGAATAGACGTTTAATGTTCGGTATTAAGTTGCGTGTGTTTATTATAATTGTGTTCTAAAGTAGCCAAAGGAAAAAATAAAGGGGGAACACTTAAAAAGATTGATTTCCCCGTTTTTGAGAAAGCGAAACCGTGGATAAGCTCGGGACTCGATACTGCAATACAAAAGGTAAGAATGAGAAAAAAAAAAGAGTTTTGATTGCTTCCACCACACCCGTCATCACGAGGGAACATGAAGATACATTTCTTTTGTCTCTTGTTTAAAATAGGTGGTTGCGTGGCGTGTTTTCCACCTTCACCAATCCCGTGTCCCTGTGACGTCACGACGCCGCTTTGAGCCCGCTTCGCATGTTGGTGCACACACTTGCGATAGTGTTTCTCTTTTCGATCATCATTTTATCTTTCTTTAACTCTTTGTTTGTCTCACTTTTACTATCTCTTTTTAGTGTATGTCTGTCTCATTCTATCTCTCTCTCTCTCTCTCTGTCTTTGCTCCGTTGACTTTTCTCTTGACGATATTTGTAGGTTAGGCTATGTTCGGACCAGGTGGGGTGGAGTTCCCCCTTCCTTCACTTCGTCTCTTTTCTCCTTTTCGCGCAATATCCGCGAGAGATTTACAGGATTAGAGATTTTTTTTTTTATCACCTTGTCGGTAGGCCCTCTCCGAGTACAGTAAACAAAATACGCTTTTTTTGACACATACACACAGACGGGGGAAAAAAAAAAAAAGTTTCCTGCTTGAACCTGTTTCGAGTTCCAATGTGTATTATGTCATCCCATTTCTAGGTGTTTCTAAAGCTTTTAAAGTCAGTGACAGTCGCAAATACAATTAACTGAGAATACGTTTATTCTTTAATCAACCGATTTAGATAATTGAAGGAATTTTATTTGCTGTCGGAGAAAAATGAAAAAAAAAAAAAAATCAGGAATGAATTTTTCAAAATTAGATAGAAATTTTTCAATTTAACCTTGATATTGCAAATTTTTTTTTTGTTTTTTGTAAAACAGGTTTTATTACAAAAGCCAGATGAAATGGCACACATTCAGTTGGCAAAAGTTGTGATCTAATGTCATTTGCTTGCAATTGGAATGATTGATTAGACATTTATTTTTTGTTTGTTGAAAAATGTCGAAATTCACTGTTTTGTGAAAAATAATTCAATTGGCATGTAGTGTAATACAATTTTACAGTGCAATTCAAAAAAAAATTATTTTTGTTTTTTTTTATGATTTAAAAAAACGTTAAATTATTTAAGATCCTATTTTTTTAGCAAAGTAAAATTAGGTAAATTAAATCAGGTTCTGATTGATTGTTTATAGAATTTTTTTTTTTTTTTTAATAATAAATTTCCAAAAAATAAATACATGTCTTTAAATAGGTTTGAATATAACAACAATAATTTTTCCTTGTCCTTTCACTCGGTTTTGAACTACAATATATATATATATATATAGGCAAACGCCTCTCTTTAATTTTTCCTGCATGCTTATTTGTAACTCTTCAACACCCAACTTTTTAGCGTTATGTATATGTTGTGCACCATATGTTGTGTGTAGGTTCGTGACTGGAACAGAAATAATGACACATTCCGCACATAATATAAAATACCATATAATGATTGGTTCTCTTTTTTTTAAGGTGCTTGTATTTTGCAAATGTTTATAATTTTTATATTCTATTGAAAAAGTGAAAAAGAAAATTTGTTTTTAAATATTAAAACGATTCAAATTAAAATTAAATTACAATAATGTCAAGTGAAATGAAAAAAAAATATATTGTCAAATAGAATTTGAAATTTTTTTAAATTTAAAAAAAGTTTCTCATTAATGTACGCTTAATTTTGCACTTTAGTCAACTGGATGTAGATGCAATGCATTCAGCATTCACTTTACGCGGTTTTCAGTTGAAGAAGGGAGAGAAATTAGCGCATGCTCTCTTTAGGTTAGAGAGATATTGTCATTCAGGAAGGGGTGAAGGAGGGGGGGTTTACTTTTATATTATGGATATAGGGGAATATGGCATCACGGTTTAAACTGAAGTGATTGTCATCAATCAAAAACTTTTTTTTTCTCTTTTGGAATTTGTTTTTTTTTTTTATTCATATTTTTATTTTATTAAAATGACAACTCTATCAATTTGTTGTTGTTTTTTTTTTTTTGGTTGTGAAAAAAATGTGATTTGGATTTTTATTTTGTAAAGAGACAAGGTTCACGGTTTGAATGTTGAAAACGATTATAGAAAGACTTTTTTTTTTTTTTTAATCAGTTCAGAAGGTTATTTATTGAGACAATCGTTATCATTAGCATTGCTTCTTTGTACCAAGTTCATTAATGGAATATTGAAAATAAATATAAATTAATTTCACTTGACACGTGATTCTTTATTGTCAAAGTTGTAAAAGAGAAAAATTATTCTTTGTCTTAATGTATTTATTGTAGCTTATCAAAAAAAAAATAATAATAATAATAATTGTCTCTGTGATACAATGCAAGTTAATTCGACTTGAATCGAGAGAAAAATATTTTTTATTTATCAGAATCTATAAACGAATTTTCATACTTTTTTCATATTTTGATATTCTATATTTTTTTTTATCATTTAATTAGAATTTAGAATTTTTGTATTTTAAAAAATGTAATGTATTTACATTCATACGGCCCTGATTGTTTTCGTTTTTTCTGTGCTGAAGATTGTGACTCTAAAGGATGAGACACACCCCTCGATTGGTGTTTCATTGTGTAATTATAAATTCGCAAAAAAATAAAGATTAAAACAAAATTGCTTTTTTTTTAATATCCGTAAAAAAAAACATCTTTTGCATTAATTTACAATTTGCGTTTAATTTTTATTCGATATATTTTGTGTCGTGACTAATTGATTTTTCCGTGTCTAATCAGTTATATACATATATTTATAATATATACATTGTAAATATTTTGTTTATATAATAATTTCAGTTATAAAAAAATATACACAAAAACATTTAATTATTCCCATTAAATTAAATGTTAATTAAAATTTATTATTATTATTTGAAAATTACTAAAAAAATTTTTATTGACATTTAAATGAGAAATTTTTTTTTTTTTTCAATTTCCAGATTACTGTTCGTGATATCAAAAGGGGGAAACAAAATTTGGCTGAATATAGAATTAAAATTGGAGACAAGGTTTTTTTTTTTTTTTATTTTTTTTTTATTATTTATTTATTATTATTTTATTTTTTTTTTGAATAAGTAAAATTTATTATAAACAAGATTGAAGAAGATGAGCCTAGAAACTTTGTGTGAGGCTGCGCGCTATGTGGAGCAGCAAGAGAAGAGAGAACGCCTCGCCAGCACCTCTTCCGAGCATTCCCTCGGTATTGCTCCCCACTTCAACCATCACAATTCCGTTGAGCCACGTGGTAAGTGCTTGTGTATCTCTCTATATATCCTGCTGTTTTTATTTGAGAGCTGCTATAAAGTGCCAGCAGATTTGAATCACACACACATATATATATATATATATATATATATATACATACATATATTATATATATATATATATACCCAAACTAAACAAACTTCAATCAATTTTAATATATGCGTATAAGGTGGTTTGATTCACTTTAATATTATTTATATAAAATTGAAATTGCAATTTTTAATTTCCTTATAATTATAATAATAATAATTATTATTTTTATTATTATTATTTTTATTTTTAATATTATTATTATTATTATTATTATTATTATTATTATTATTATTATATGCCGTTGAAAATAATAATCGTCATAGAATATAATTTTTTTTTTCTGAAGAAACTTTCTTCCTTAATAGTACATACATTAAATTTTTCAATTAAAATTTCTTGCATGTAGTGTGGAATTATAAAGAGCGATTATTATTATTATAAAAATTAGCGAGATAGTGTAATTGAAGTTTATTGCAAATATAAATTTAATTAATGCAATATTTGATATTTAATTATGATGATAAGAAAATTTTCAAGTTTCGAAATAATGTGCATTTGGAAAATTAATTTTTTTTTCAATTAACTTATTAAATACATATAGGGTTAGTTGGAGTAAATGGGGACAAAATTGCTATTTTTCACAAATTACGTAAGTTTCTTCCTTTAAAAGATAATATTTGCGGGTTTATTTATTTTTTTTTTTTAAGTTGTTATTTACATTCCCAGGATTAATTTTATGCAGTTGAAAAAATTTTAGATAAGCTTTAAATGCATGAAACTGATTGTTTCCATTTACTCCAAAATTTAGAAAATTTCATAAAGTTTGGGGTAAATGGCGACTGCATAATTTCTAAGAAAGTTTTAAGAAAAAAGTTTCCTTAAGGTATCACATCGGCACTAATCGGAGTCAAAAGTTTGTAGCTCGCATTACTACTTCCCGCATTATAATTTCGCCCTCAACTCCCTATACTCTCAGCCCATACTGTACCTACTTCTACAAATACACTCGTACACGTATACCCCACACTAGCAGCGATTGGAAGGAGTAGGAGGTTTGACAACGTCGCTATAAGTCTCGCTTTGACTACTGTGGACTACTGTCTCTCTCTAACTAATGTTACCATCCTGCGATGTTGCCACATCAAAGTGGCGGGTGTGCTATATATTGCAAATGACGTCATGAAATAGAATTTTTAATTTATAATTACGAATAAACGGCACGGTAAATTATAAATTTCTTTGTATATTTTAGTTCCAAATTTATTCCTGAATTCAACATTAGTTTTTGAAAAAAATTTATAGAAAACTTCTGATGATATTTATGAAAATGTACTTCTCCCCTATACATTAGTCCCGTCTCCCATGCAAAATAAGCAACTTTGATTGCTAATATCTCTGGTTTCGTACGGCGAAAATTCTTCATATTTTGCAAATTTGTCAAGAATGATAATAAGAACATATGGTAAAATTTTCAAGAAAATCTATAGAAAACGGTTTTACCGATGTGATACCTTAAGTATATTACTGTATTAAGGGATGAAAAAACTTGAAAAAAAAATTGTAGTAGATATATATAATAGTTGAACCAATTGAATTTTTTTTATTTTTTTTTTTCATTTCAGTATTTTGTTTCGCATTTGAAAAAAAAACAGACTTAAAAATCATAGAGCGAAAATAAGTGAAAACAGCCAATTGAGCTGTTCGGAAGAAGAACTCGCTCTTCGCTTGGAAGGGACAATTTCATAGCAGTTGTAGGCATAAAAATAGGAAAAAAAAATTTCAAAATTTTTATTTTTAAAAAGTACTACTTTGTATAAAATATTAAAGCGCATCTTTTTTTTCTTTGAAATTTTTTTGTAGAGCGAATATTTTAGTTAATAATAACAAAAAACTGACAAATTTTAATTCTTAAATTTCATTCAATTTTAAAACATAAATTGTCATATCTTCGACAATTATTAATAAAATTACTTTAGAATTGATATCCTAACACATTGAAGTATAGAGAAAAGGATAACATAATAAGAATGTTCGAAATCATCATTTGTTTAATAATTTTTAATTGTTATTTAAGGGCATATTGATAATCATGTTTTCTTACCTTTGCCGACAAAAAGTCTGCGGGGAAGTTCCGAGTTTCAAGAACTTCCAGTGAGACATTTGTTTATCAATGTGTAATAAAGTTTTTTGTAAAGTTACTAAACGATTTATTAAATAGTTTAAAAAATATTGAAGTTTTAAAGAAACGCGTGCAGCCGCATATCACATCGCCACGTAGAGTAGAGTCTTCCCAAGTAGAAATGTGCCACTGGCATAGTACTGACCCAACACTGCCAGTCAGTATAACGGTACTGACTGCCGTACTGGGCCAGTAGTGGACCAACCCTGGCTGGTAACGCTGTCCAGTACTGATTTTGTCCCGCTCACCAGTACTAACGTAGTACTAGAATAATACTGGCATAATACTGGCAAAGTACTCATCCGGACTTAAAATTTCACTTTTTTACAAAATGCTAAAACACGCTTTCCAATGCAAATTTCATCCTTATTAGCTTATTACTCCCATTTTTACCACGAACAGGTAATGTGAAGCCAATAATAGTTAATGTTATTTAGAATATATAAAATATTATTAACAATAAATAATTAAAATAATAATTATCATTTATATTAATTAAATTATTTTATTTTTAATAAATTATTTTACAAAAAATAATTTGTGTTGTAAATTTTTTTATTTTTTTAAATTCATAATATTTAATTTTTTTTACTTTCCACTTATACTTAATTTAATAATTATTTAATAATTGATATTACACATGAACAAATATTGTACTTATAACACTTAAAACTAAGAACGAAAAATCTCGCACGCATGGGGGATCGAACCCTAAACCCTTAGAACGCAAGTCAGATACGCATACCGCACAGCCGCGCTGGCTTGAAGTGCTGACTTGAAGTAGTTCACCTAATACAAAAGTTTTGATTTCAAAGTTTGTATTATCTATTGATCACGAAAATAAAATTAATTTATTCTTAAATTTTTTAAACTCACAAAATTTTTTCAATTTTTACAAAGATTTAATGAAATAAAACTGGATATCAATTTCAGTTAAATATTTTTAATAAATTATTTTTACCGTAAATAATATTAAAACAGACAAAAATGATTGATGAATTACATAATTAAAAATAAGTTAATAAAAGACGACTGTAAAATATGAATGGTAAAAAATTTTTTAAATTTAATATTTAATTATTAATAATTTTTAAAAATTACAGTGAAAAAATTACATTTGCTTTATTTTTAAAACTATTAGAAAAAAATTCTCAACTTATTGTTATTGTATGCATGATAAATAACTTAATGCACATATTTCAATGAGTACTATAAAATAACTAAAAAAACATAAATATATTTTATAAAGGTATATAATAATACATTACAATTAAATCCAAAATTTTGAGGGAAAGTATTCGAAAGAAATTAATATACATTTTTTTAAATAAAAAATCATCGTTTTCTACCTATTGGAATAATTTAAAGACTTTTTCATTTAATGTTTTTTATAGGTGTATCAAGTTAGAAAAACAACTTTCGTAAAATCAAAAATCTCATATTGGAGAATTTGCCGCTAATTATTCGTGAAATTCCCGATTTTGCCGTTCTTAATTTTTTAAAAAAAACAGGTTGCACTGCTAACTTGATATCAAGTTAGCAGTGCAACCACTGTAAATGAAAGAATAAAAAAAATCTGAACACACATGATTTTGCCGTAAATTTGCCGTAATCAAATCCCACAATTAGTTTCTCAAAATATTTAAAAATGACACTAAACTTCGCAATATTCTATCAGAATTTTCTAAAATTTATATTCTTTCATCTTCAAAATCATTTTAATATAATTAGTAAGTCGAAAACGACTTACTTAAACGAAGCTGAAGTACGCAACATTTATTAAACAATTTTTGAAAAAAAAAAATTTTTTAAATGAAAAATTCTATAATTTTTTGCCTAAAAAATATTTTTTTATAATTTGATGATTAATGAAAACTACAAAAAATATTGTTTACGCAAAAAATTATAGAATTTTTCATTTAATAAAATTATTTCTTTAAAAATCGTTTAAATAAACATTGCGTACATCAGCTTCGTTTATTTAACAATAAATCTATATACTCAACTATCAGACTAACGACCAAATTCCTGATAAAAACCTATCAATCGAATCTTACTTCTGTTAAAGATTTTAGACTCTACTGTTACATGTATAAGTTTTTAATTCTTACAAAATACAAATATTTTACTTGAAGTACTCTTTCTTCACGGATAATTAAATAAGCTACTACGGCAAAATCCTGAAGCATAGGAAATGTGAAAAAATTATTTCTGACTGTAATTTTCGACTGTTTTGCTAACTTTTTTTGATATTAATTATTTAAAATAGTCAAATATTTTATTTTTCTTATTTTTTCTCCACGAATAATTAAATTAGCTGCTACGGCAAAATCCTCAAGCATAGGAAATGTGAAAAAATTATTTCTGACTGTAATTTTCGACTGTTTTGCTAACTTTTTTTGATATTAATTATTTAAAAAAGTCAAATATTTTATTTTTCTTATTTTTTCTCCACGAATAATTAAATTAGCTGCTACGGCAAAATCCTCAAGCATAGGAAATGTGAAAAAATTATTTCTGACTGTAATTTTCGACTGTTTTGCTAACTTTTTTTGATATTAATTATTTAAAAAAGTCAAATATTTTATTTTTCTTATTTTTTCTCCACGAATAATTAAATTAGCTGCTACGGCAAAATCCTCAAGCATAGGAAATGTGAAAAAATTATTTCTGACTGTAATTTTCGACTGTTTTGCTAACTTTTTTTGATATTAATTATTTAAAAAAGTCAAATATTTTATTTTTCTTATTTTTTCTCCACGAATAATTAAATTAGCTGCTACGGCAAAATCCTCAAGCATAGGAAATGTGAAAAAATTATTTCTGACTGTAATTTTCGACTGTTTTGCTAACTTTTTTTGATATTAATTATTTAAAAAAGTCAAATAATTTAATTTACGTATTTTTTCTCCACGAATAATTAAATTAGCTGCTACGGCAAAATCCAGAAGCATAGGAAATGTGAAAAAATTATTTCTGACTGTAATTTTCGACTGTTTTGCTAACTTTTTTTGATATTAATTATTTAAAATAGTCAAATATTTTATTTTTCTTATTTTTTCTCCACGAATAATTAAATTAGCTGCTACGGCAAAATCCTGAAGCATAGGAAATGTAAAAAAATTATTTCTGACTGTAATTTTCGACTGTTTTGCTAACTTTTTTTGATATTAATTATTTAAAAAAGTCAAATATTTTATTATTCTTATTTTTTCTCCACGAATAATTAAATTAGCTGCTACGGCAAAATCCTCAAGCATAGGAAATGTGAAAAAATTATTTCTGACTGTAATTTTCGACTGTTTTGCTAACTTTTTTTGATATTAATTATTTAAAAAAGTCAAATAATTTAATTTACGTATTTTTTCTCCACGAATAATTAAATTAGCTGCTACGGCAAAATCCTGAAGCATAGGAAATGTGAAAAAATTATTTCTGACTGTAATTTTCGACTGTTTTGCTAACTTTTTTTGATATTAATTATTTAAAATAGTCAAATATTTTATTTTTCTTATTTTTTCTCCACGAATAATTAAATTAGCTGCTACGGCAAAATCCTGAAGCATAGGAAATGTGAAAAAATTATTTCTGACTGTAATTTTCGACTGTTTTGCTAACTTTTTTTGATATTAATTATTTAAAATAGTCAAATATTTTATTTTTCTTATTTTTTCTCCACGAATAATTAAATTAGCTGCTACGGCAAAATCCTCAAGCATAGGAAATGTGAAAAAATTATTTCTGACTGAAATTTTCGACTGTTTTGACAACTTTTTATCATATTAATTATAAAAAGTAGTCAAATATTTTATTTGAAGTACTCTTTCTTCACGGATAATTAAATCAGCTGCTACGGCAAAATCCTGAAGCATAGGAAATGTGAATAAATTATTTCTGACTGTAATTTTCGACTGTTTTGATAACTTTTTTTGATATTAATTATTTAAAATAGTCAAATATTTTATTTTTCTTATTTTTTCTCCACGAATAATTAAATTAGCTGCTACGGCAAAATCCTCAAGCATAGGAAATGTGAAAAAATTATTTCTGACTGAAATTTTCGACTGTTTTGCTAACTTTTTTTGATATTAATTATAAAAAATAGTCAAATAATTTATTTAAAGTACTCTTCCTTCACGAATAATTAAATTAGCTGCTACGGCAAAATCCTCAAGCATAGGAAATGTGAAAAAATTATTTCTGACTGAAATTTTCGACTGTTTTGCTAACTTTTTTTGATATTAATTATTTAAAATAGTCAAATATTTTATTTTTCTTATTTTTTCTTCACGGATAATTAAATTAGCTGCTACGGCAAAATCCTGAAGCATAAAAAAAGTGTCAAAATTATTTCTGACCGAAATTTTCGACTGTTCTGCTAACTTTTCTTGATATTAACTACAAAAAATAATCAAACAATTCATTTGACATACTCTTTTTTGAATGTTTTGAATGTTTTAATGAAGAAATTTTTTTTAATATAGTTACTATAATATTTGTTCTCTTATCAAGAGTATTTAAAATAAATTTAACATTTTTTAAATAAATCATTTATTTTTTTTTTGGTACAACATAATTTTTGGTATTAAATTTTTCATTTTTTCACTAATTTTTGTAGTAAATATCAAAAAAACTTAGCAAAACAGTCGAAAATTTCGGTCAAAAATAATTTTGACACTTTTTTTATGCATTGGGATTTTGCCGTAGCAGCTAATTTAATTATTCGTGAAGAAAGAGTATGTCAAATAAATTGTTTGATTATTTTTTGTAGTTAATATCATGAAAAGTTAGCAGAACAGTCGAAAATTTCGATCAGAAATAATTTTGACACTTTTTCTATGCATTGGGATTTTGCCGTAGCAGCTGATTTAATTATTCGTGAAGAAAGAGAACGTCAAATAAATTGATTAATTATTTTTTATAGTTAATATCAAGAAAAGTTAGCAGAATAGTCGAAAATTTGGGTCAGAAATATTTTTGACACTTTTTCTATGCATTGGGATTTTGCCGTAGCAACCAATTTAATTATTCGTGAAGAAAGAGTACGTCAAATAAATTGTTTGATTATTTTTTATAGTTAATATCAAGAAAACTTAGCAAAACAGTCGAAAATTTCGGTCAAAACTAATTTTGACACTTTTTCCGTGCATTAGGATTTTGCCGTAGCAGTTAATTTAATTATTCGTGAAGAAAGAGTACATCAAATAAATTGTTTAATAATTTTATTTTATTAATATGAAAAAAAGTTAGCAGAACAGTCGAAAATTTCGGTCAGAAATATTTTTGACACTTTTTCTATGCATTGGGATTTTGCCGTAGCAGTTAATTTAATTATTCGTGAAGAAAAAGTACATCAAATAAATTGTTTAATTATTTTTTATAGTTAATATCAAGAAAAGTTAGCAGAACAGTCGAAAATTTCGGTCAGAAATAATTTGAAACTTTTTCTATGCATTAGGATTTTGCCGTAGCAGTTAATTTAATTATTCGTGGAGAAAAAGTACATCAAATAAATTGTTTAATTATTTTTTATAGTTAATATCAAGAAAAGTTAGCAGAATAGTCTAAAATTTGGGTCAGAAATATTTTTGACACTTTTTCTATGCATTGGGACTTTGCCGTAGCAACCAATTTAATTATTCGTGAAGAAAGAGTACGTCAAATAAATTGTTGGATTATTTTTTATAGTTAATATCAAGAAAAGTTAGCAAAACAGTCGAAAATTACAGTCAGAAATAATTTTTTCACATTTCCTATGCTTGAGGATTTTGCCGTAGCAGCTAATTTAATTATTCGTGGAGAAAAAATAAGAAAAATAAAATATTTGACTTTTTTAAATAATTAATATCAAAAAAAGTTAGCAAAACAGTCGAAAATTACAGTCAGAAATAATTTTTTCACATTTCCTATGCTTGAGGATTTTGCCGTAGCAGCTAATTTAATTATCCGTGAAGAAAAAGTACTTTAAATAAATTTTTTGACTATTTTTTATAATTAATATCAAAAAAAGTTAGCAAAACAGTCGAAAATTTCAGTCAGAAATAATTTATTCACATTTCCTATGCTTCAGGATTTTGCCGTAGCAGCTGATTTAATTATCCGTGAAGAAAGAGTACTTTAAATAAAATATTTGACTACTTTTTATAATTAATATGATAAAAAGTTGTCAAAACAGTCGAAAATTTCAGTCAGAAATAATTTTTTCACATTTCCTATGCTTGAGGATTTTGCCGTAGCAGCTAATTTAATTATTCGTGGAGAAAAAATAAGAAAAATAAAATATTTGACTATTTTAAATAATTAATATCAAAAAAAGTTGGCAAAACAGTCGAAAATTACAGTCAGAAATAATTTTTTCACATTTCCTATGCTTCAGGATTTTGCCGTAGCAGCTAATTTAATTATTCGTGGAGAAAAAATAAGAAAAATAAAATATTTGACTATTTTAAATAATTAATATCAAAAAAAGTTAGCAAAACAGTCGAAAATTACAGTCAGAAATAATTTTTTCACATTTCCTATGCTTCAGGATTTTGCCGTAGCAGCTAATTTAATTATTCGTGGAGAAAAAATACGTAAATTAAATTATTTGACTATTTTAAATATTTAATATCAAAAAAAGTTAGCAAAACAGTCGAAAATTTCAGTCAGAAATAATTTTTTCACATTTCCTATGCTTCAGGATTTTGCCGTAGCATCTAATTTAATTATTCGTGGAGAAAAAATACGTAAATTAAATTATTTGACTTTTTTAAATAATTAATATCAAAAAAAGTTAGCAAAACAGTCGAAAAATTTAGTCAGAAATAATTTTTTCACATTTCCTATGCTTGAGGATTTTGCCGTAGCAGCTAATTTAATTATCCGTGAAGAAAGAGTACTTTAAATAAATTTTTTGACTATTTTTTATAATTAATATCAAAAAAAGTTAGCAAAACAGTCGAAAATTTCAGTCAGAAATAATTTATTCACATTTCCTATGCTTCAGGATTTTGCCGTAGCAGCTGATTTAATTATCCGTGAAGAAAGAGTACTTCAAATAAAATATTTGACTACTTTTTATAATTAATATGATAAAAAGTTGTCGAAACAGTCGAAAATTTCAGTCAGAAATAATTTTTTCACATTTCCTATGCTGGAGGATTTTGCCGTAGCAGCTAATTTAATTATTCGTGGAGAAAAAATAAGAAAAATAAAATATTTGACTTTTTTAAATAATTAATATCAAAAAAAGTTAGCAAAACAGTCGAAAATTACAGTCAGAAATAATTTTTTCACATTTCCTATGCTTGAGGATTTTGCCGTAGCAGCTAATTTAATTATTCGTGGAGAAAAAATAAGAAAAATAAAATATTTGACTTTTTTAAATAATTAATATCAAAAAAAGTTAGCAAAACAGTCGAAAATTACAGTCAGAAATAATTTTTTCACATTTCCTATGCTTCAGGATTTTGCCGTAGCAGCTAATTTAATTATTCGTGGAGAAAAAATAAGAAAAATAAAATATTTGACTATTTTAAATAATTAATATCAAAAAAAGTTAGCAAAACAGTCGAAAATTACAGTCAGAAATAATTTTTTCACATTTCCTATGCTTCAGGATTTTGCCGTAGTAGCTTATTTAATTATCCGTGAAGAAAGAGTACTTCAAATAAAATATTTGTATTTTGTAAGAATTAAAAACTTATACATGTAACAGTAGAGTCTAAAATCTTTAACAGAAGTAAGATTCGATTGATAGGTTTTTATCAGGAATTTGGTCGTTAGTCTGATAGTTGAGTATATAGATTTATTGTTAAATAAACGAAGCTGATGTACGCAATGTTTATTTAAACGATTTTTAAAGAAATAATTTTATTAAATGAAAAATTCTATAATTTTTTGCGTAAACAATATTTTTTGTAGTTTTCATTAATCATCAAATTATAAAAAAATATTTTTTAGGCAAAAAATTATAGAATTTTTCATTTAAAAAATTTTTTTTTTTCAAAAATTGTTTAATAAATGTTGCGTACTTCAGCTTCGTTTAAGTAAGTCGTTTTCGACTTACTAATTATATTAAAATGATTTTGAAGATGAAAGAATATAAATTTTAGAAAATTCTGATAGAATATTGCGAAGTTTAGTGTCATTTTTAAATATTTTGAGAAACTAATTGTGGGATTTGATTACGGCAAATTTACGGCAAAATCATGTGTGTTCAGATTTTTTTTATTCTTTCATTTACAGTGGTTGCACTGCTAACTTGATATCAAGTTAGCAGTGCAACCTGTTTTTTTTAAAAAATCAAGAACGGCAAAATCGGGAATTTCACGAATAATTAGCGGCAAATTAGCGGCAAATTCTCCAATATGAGATTTTTGATTTTACGAAAGTTGTTTTTCTAACTTGATACACCTGTTTTTTATCACCGACATAGTACTGATTCGGTGTGAATGACAGTGTACTGCCAGTACTGGTTTTAATATTTTTTTACTTCCGACATAGTACTGATTCGGTGTATTAGTCAGTACACTGCCAGTACTGGAAGTCAATACCGACAGCCAGTATTGGATCAGTACCATGCCGGTGTTTAATTACGGCGAGCTACGGATATTTCTACTTGGGTTATTACGCTCTCAGGGCGTGAAAACATCATCTTCCCATTACTTTTCAAAAATATTATTAGTTATTTTCATAATATTATTAATTAAATTGTTTAAAATTATGAACAATTAATAAAAAATTAATTAACAACATTACCTATTAAAAATAATTAAAAAAAATTTTAAATATGTATGTATATATTGTATCTAAATTTTTATTAAATATATTATATTATTAAATAATTTTAAATTTTATTACAATTAAATAACAAATTTTTTAGTAATAATTATTAAAGATGGGGGATAAAAAACCTTGAGAAGGTGTACGCAGAAAATCAAAATAAAATAAAATAGTAATAGTAATAATTTTACGCTCTTTATCCCTCATCTTTAATAACTATTACTAATAAATTTGTTATTTAATTGTAATAAAATTAAAAATTATTTAATAATATAATATATTTAATAAAAATTTAGATACAATATATACATATTTAAAATTTTTTTTAATTATTTTTAATAATGTTGTTAATTAATTTTTTATTAATTGTTCATAATTTATAACAATTTAATTAACAATATTATGAAAATAACAAATAATATTATTGAAAAGTAATGGGAAGATGATGTTTTCACGCCCTGAGAGCGTAATAAGACTCTACTCTATGTGGCGATGTGATATGCGGCTGCACGCGTTTCTTTAAAACTTCAATATTTTTTAAACTATTTAATAAATCGTTTAGTAACTTTACAAAAAACTTTATTACACATTGATAAACAAATGTCTCACTGGAAGTTCTTGAAACTCGGAACTTCCCCGCAGACTTTTTGTCGGCAAAGGTAAGAAAACATGATTATCAATATGCCCTTAAATAACAATTAAAAATTATTAAACAAATGATGATTTCGAACATTCTTATTATGTTATCCTTTTCTCTATACTTCAATGTGTTAGGATATCAATTCTAAAGTAATTTTATTAATAATTGTCGAAGATATGACAATTTATGTTTTAAAATTGAATGAAATTTAAGAATTAAAATTTGTCAGTTTTTTGTTATTATTAACTAAAATATTCGCTCTACAAAAAAATTTCAAAGAAAAAAAAGATGCGCTTTAATATTTTATACAAGGTAGTACTTTTTAAAAATAAAAATTTTGAAATTTTTTTTTCCTATTTTTATGCCTACAACTGCTATGAAATTGTCCCTTCCGAGCGAAGAGCGAGTTCTTCTTCCGAACAGCTCAATTGCAAAATTTTTGTCTCCAATTTTTAAGTTATTTACATTTTTTAATATATGCATATACTTTTACCCCCTAAAATATTTTTCAAAAATATTATTTATTTTGGAAATGAGGGGGGGGGGGTGAAAGTTTTGGGTAATGAAATTTTCTTTTTGCTATTACTCGGAAACGAATAAAGATAATTGAGTGAACTTTGTTTTAAATTAAAGCTTAAAGTCTAATTTTTTCTATATTTTCAAATATTTATTTGATAATTTAATATTTTAATTAATTTTAATGATTATATCTAATACTGTTTTTATTATTATTATTATTAATTACTGTTAAACAACTAATAATATTTACACTGAAAAAAAATTTTATTTGATTCAAATAATCGGTTACTTGACTATTATCAATAAATATTTACTTGAACCAACCCGTGTGGAAAAAGCCACGATCTTGCCCTCAAGAGTTCGGGGCCCCCGGCGGGGGCCCATGAGGGCTGATCCATATGGCGAATCCATAAGGGGCCCCGCATGGATCGCCCTCATGATCGATTAGCAAAATTTTCTAAGTCCAAAAATCAAATATTTTTTTATCACCAAAAAATTAATGTTTATAATGATTCAGAACAACGAAAAACGCGTTTTTAATAAAAATATATTTACACTTTTTTGAAAATAACACTCACACTTATGGCAAAATAGATGAGGGCCACCGTAGGGGCCCGCATGGATCGCCCTCATGATCGATTAGCAAAATTTTCTAAGTCCAAAAATCAAATATTTTTTTATCAACAAAAAATGAATGTTTCCAATGATTCAAAACAACGAAAAACGCGTTTTTAATAAAAATATATTTACACTTTTTTTGAAAATTCACCTGAGATGATTCATGATAATAATCATAAAGCATATAATTAATTATATTTTATAAATTGCATTTGATTGGAAAATATAATTTAATATCTTAACTTTAACTAAATGATGTTAAGCACTTTTCTTTGTTAGGTATTTTTTAAGTTTAAATAGCATCAAGAAGTTAGCATTCGTTTTGAAGTAGCGTGCGTAGCGTAGTTGGTAAAGCGTTAGACTCGTAGTCCGTAGGTCGTAGGTTCGATTCCCCCCATGCGTTAGATTTGTTTATTTCTCAGGTTTGCGTTTAATCATTAATTCTATGTATGAATTAATTGAAAAATGAAAATATCGGTTAATAGTATGCATAAATTACATATTTTTTTATTTTTTAATTAATTAATTTATTATTACTTTTAATTATATCCGACAGTTAATTAATTAGAACGTTAATTAATAAATTCAATTTGAGTAAGAATTTAATTTAAAATTGAATAATTATTAAATAAATATGTTATTTATTCATAACTTAAGCTTATTTATTATTAATTAACTTTTATTATTAATATTATTGATTAAAAAACATTATGGCAAACTTGAGGGCAAGATGAGGGCAAACGTGAGGGCCCATAAGGGCGCCCGTAGGGGCACCCTCATGGATCGCCCATGCGGGCGCCCTCATCGATGAGCATGTCGTTTCCATGAGGGGCCCCTATGGATCATCCATATGCGGCCCTCATGGCATGAGGGCGATCCATAAGGGCCCCCGCTGGGGGCCCACATCACTTTTCCACACGGGAAATAATAATAATTATTATTTATTTATTTGATAATTGTCAAGTAATCGATTATATTTGAATCAAATAATTTTTTTTCAGTATAATTATTTTTATAATTCTCAAATTAAAAAAAAAACGAAAAAGAAGTAAAAATAATATTTTTTTTTTATTGTGAAATTTTTGAAGAGTCCTTTATTAAACGTGAAAAATTGATGTGTTATAATATATACACGCATATATATAGAGCGATAAGAATCGAATATAGGTTTCACTTTTGTTTGACGCTGTCAGTGAGAAACACTGATGTACACACACGATTCGCACGCGACTCCAAATTAGGTATGATTTTCCTTCATTCAGTGGTTCTCATTTGATAATTCTTTTTTTGTTTGTTTTTTTTTTTTTGCAAATTCTCTAACATAATCTTTTTATTCCATTTTGAAAATGTTACGAAAACGTTGCAAAAACTTCATCTTTTTTTTTCTTTTTGTAGCTTTCTCTCTTCTATTAATATATTGTCTGCGGCGAATCAATTGCAATTTTCTGTATATGAATGTTAAATCAGAGTTATTCAATGTATCGAGAGAGAAAGAGAGAGAGAGAGAGAGAGAGAGAGAGAGAAACCTACTTTCGCAATTTTCAGATTTCACCTATAAATGTGCGCTAAAGATTGTCTCTCTTTTTTTATTTTCTTTCTCTCTAATTTTCTCTAATTCCATTGGCGATTCAAACAGCTACACTAGCGCCACAGTTGAACTAATTTAGGCGTGACTCGCTCTAAAGCAGTCTCTGTTTTGACATTTTATTTCAAATTATTTAATTATTCTGATATTTTTATTGCGTTTGTAAAATTATTTTTAAGCGTTAAATAAAAAAAAATAATTTAAAACACATGGAGTGCTACAGAGCGAGTCACGCCTAAATTAGTTCAACTGTGGCGCTAGTGTAGCTGTTTGAATCGCCAATTGACGATTTACACAATTCCAATGGATTTTTGTGTTGTGCTGGCAAACTGTGACATTCTTAGTCATCATTATCATCATTATTATTATCAGTTTTAAAAAGGCGTTTGTCAATTAATCATTAAATTGATTATCAAGTGATGAGAAAAAAAAAATTAAATTTTTGATTATTTTTGGAAAAATTAGTTCTACTTTTATAAAATTAAATGATACGATTTAAAAAATTGCGCCAAAATTTTTCTGTCGTTTCTTTATTTGGACACTTTTAAATTTCGGACAAATGAAGATTCAGGACGCATGAATTTGCACTACATGTCAATTAACCGAACAGTCATTTAACTGAAATGCAATTAACCGAAAGGCCAATTAACCGAATTGTCTATTGACAGAATCGTTACTTAACAGAATTTTCAGTTGACAGACTTGACATTTAACAGAATTGTCGTTCGACCGAACTGACATATTATGTGAAATGACACACAACCGAAATGTCAAATAACTATTGCCAGACAATAGAATTGTCATGTAACCGACACGTCAATTAACTGCCAAGTCAAGCAAAAAATTGTCATTTAACCGACACGTCTATTAACAGAAATGACAATAAACCGACACGCCATTTAACAGATATATAACAATTACCTGACATGTCATTTGAACGAAACATCGTTTAACCGACACGACAATTAACCGAATTGTGCAGTAACAGAATTGTAATTTAACCGAAACGTCATTGATCCGAAATGTCTTTTGACCGAAACGCCATTTAACCGTTTCGTCAAATAAGCGACTCGTCAATCAACAGAGAATTGTCATTTAACCGAAAATTATATTAACCGACTCGTCAATTATAACAGAATCAGCATTTAAACGACACGTCAATTACCCGACATGGCAAGTAACAGAATTGTAATTTAACTGAAATTTCAGTTAACCGAAATGTCAATAAACAGAATTGTCATTTAACAGAAATGTCATTTACCCAGTGGGAAAAGCACGATTGACTGAATGTTGGTCCAATATTGGGAGCACTTTTGCCAATCTTGGTCCATTATTTTAGCCAATATTGGACCAAGTCTGGGAGTGTAGAGACCAATGCCAAGGCTCGAATTTCAATATTGGCCCAATATTCAAAAATATAAAAAATCAGACTTCAGCCAAGATTAAAAAAATTAATTATTAAAACTAAAATATAATAAAATTTTTTGTTATATTTATATATTATATTTTATTATATATAATAACATTATTACTTTCCCTTCGGATCAAGAGTTATATATAAAATCATCCACAATAAACGAAGAAAAAGAAAAAAATATTTTCTAACGTCCTGCTAGGCATTAACAATTATCAGCTAAATAAAAGAGATATTTTCTGAAGATTCTGTACATATCGCGGATACTTATACCCTAACCGATTGATGTTGTTTGTGAGAGAGAAAAACACTGCTATCTGGCGGATAGTTGGAAAATTAACGTAGCGCGAAATTCAAACTGCATGAAGGAAAAACTGTAAGTATAAACATTTACTTGAAAATGTATTTACTTAAGAATGCATATACTATTGCATTAAATAAAACTTAATTAATGTTACAATGGTCACAAATAATTTTTTTAATTTTTAATTCTTTATACTTACAGTTTTTCCTTCATGCAGTTTGAATTTCGCGCTACGTTAACTTTCCAACTATCCGCCAGATGGCAGTGTTTTTCTCTCTCATAAACAACATCAATCGGTTAGGGTATAAGTATCCGCGATATGTACAGAATTGTTAATGCCCAGTAGAACGTTAGAAAATATTTTTTTTTTTTTCTCCGTTTATTGCGGATGATTTTATATATAACTCGTGATCCGAAGGGAAATAATAATGTTATTATAAATAATAAAATATAATATATAAATATAACAAAAAATTTTATTATATTTTAGTATTAATAATTAATTTTTTTAATCTTGGCTGAAGTCTGATTTTTTGTATTTTTGAATATTGGTTGAATATTTGGCCAATATTGAAATTCGAGCCTTGGCATTGGTCTTTACACTCCCAGCCTTGGACCAATATTGGTAAAAATATCTGGTCCAATAATTAGCCAATATTCAGTTTTGGCAATTTCCCACTGGGTAGTCGAAATATCATTTAACCGACACGTCATTTAACAGAATTGTCAACTAACTGAATTGTCTTTTAACCGAAATGTCATTTAACCGACACCACTTTAGTATGTGAGTTCACTTTCTACTGAGTATATAGTTTAGTTGGTAAAGTAAACCTAAAAGGCACTATAATTTTGTGTTGAATTGTCCTAGTGCAGACGTCGGTGAAGTTCACAATGATCAACGATTGAAAAGAGGAAATATTTTTCTATGCAAATTATTATTATTATTGATCTACAAAATTTTTTTGCAACGTTTCTTGATCAATAATTTTTTGAAAAAAAAGTTTGTAGTCAAAAAATAATTTATTATTTTTTGAGTGAAAAATATTTTTTTTTTTCAATCGTTGATCATAAACTTTGAAAACTTCACCGACGTTAGTGCAGTACAAAAAATAATTATTATATCACTTACGAAAAATTAAGATTTCAAAATAATTAAATTTAAAAATTTATTATTAAAACTTTTCAAAATTTTTATAAGAATTTCTTTTTTTTTCTTGCCTTGCACAATGTACTGCCATTGTAACGGTTGCTATATGGTAATGGTTGTCATGGAAACGGTTGCTATGGTAACAGTTGTCATGGCAACCTTTCGAGCCTGAGCCTTCTTTAGGTTAAAAATGTCATTTAAATAAGAAATTTTTTTTTATAATTCAAACAAATTTCATCATTGATTCAAAAAATGATTCGAAAAAAAGGATTTCTTTGTTTCAAAGAAATTTTTTTTTTTTGGTTTCTCATTTCTGCAAAATGAAAATTCATTAATATTAAAATTGTATTTTTAGTGAAAATTTCAGTTAAATAAAAGTTCTGTGTTAAACAGAAAAATTCGGTTAAAAAAAGACTCTGAGGTTTTCTGCTTTGTTCAGGACGTGTCTGGTTCATGATATTAAATTTTTTTTAGTATTGACATTTAGCAGAGGGCATTTAAAACAAGTCGCATATGAAATTTGTATTCATTTTAGGTATAAATCTTTTCCGTACGATGACCACATTTTCCCATAGGTCAACGACTCGAGCGGACAGCCGATCCAGCAAAGTGAGCCTCTCTCTCTCTCTCTCTCTCTCTCAATTTCTGACGCACGCGAAAGAGTTCTCTTCCAACATGAAATGCCCTGTTGTTGTGCACGCCACAAAGTCATCAGTCTAGGTATAGACGTCTAGGGCACAGACATTGGTTGCATTTAAGCCAAATGCTGTTGCTAGTCAAACAACTCGCACGAGCGAGAGAATATTTTTTTTTGAGAAACTCGGTAAAGTGCCATTCGTAATTGGCGCCGGTTGAACACCTACTTGCATTCAACTTGTCCAATAAGGTGAAGTAGGTGCATGTACTTCTTTCCTCGCAATTATTTCCAGACTACCTCAAATCTAGAAACTTTTCTACAAGTTTTCTTCAACAATTTTTCGAACACGCGATCACTTTTTTCTTCTTTTTTTTTATTGTATTTTTGATTTGAGTTTGTGACTTTTGATGATTATTATTGTTGTTTAATCTTTTGTTGACATAGTCTACATTTTTTGGTTTACAGTACTGCCCTACGATGTAAAAACTTAGTTAAGTCATATTTTTGACAAAAATGAGTTTTTGGTATCAATGGATTGGTAAGAAAAAACTGCGTCTGATTACGTTATTAAAAATTTTTTATTTTAATTATTTATTGCAAAAAATAGTTATTAAAAATCTACAAAAACCCAGAAAATGAAAGAATACTTGATAAAAACTCAGTTAACTCGAGTTGAGTAGTCCAAAAATCGTAGGAAGCGTTGAGATCGATCATAAGATACGAAATAAAAACTTAGTTAACTCGACTTGAGTGTTTTCTCTTTCGAAAAGTGGCATGAGCCGGACACTGCATTTCGATGAGAGCAAGCGTAAGTCAACTTCGTTAAAGTTCGGATTTTCGTCGGGTGAATTCGGAATCCCATGCATTTAGCTTGAGTTAACTAAGTTCTTACTTCTGAACGAAGGCTCGCGCTAGCCTACCTTTTCGAAAAGCACTACGTAACTCGAGTTAACCAAGTTTTGCTTTTAAAAAATAAAACGTAAGTCAATTATTTAATATAATTTGTTTAAATAATTAACTTTTGACTTCAGAATTAAAAAGAACTCTATCAAATTATCTAGGAAGTGAAGTTAGATTAAAGAATTATTTATATTATATTAGGTTTTTAAATACAAACAGTTTTTGTCATTTTCTCCGTTCGAACAAAATATGACTTAAGGTATCACATCGGCACTAATCGGAGTCAAAAGTTTGTAGCTCGCATTACTACTTCCCGCAGTATACTTTCGCCCTCAACTCCCTATACTCTCAGCCCATACTGTACCTACTTCTACAAATACACTCGTACACGTATACCCCACACTAGCAGTGATTGGAAGGAGTAGGAGGTTTGACAACGTCGCTATAAGTCTCGCTTTGACTACTGTGGACTACTGTCTCTCTCTAACTAATGTTACCATCCTGCGATGTTGCCACATCAAAGTGGCGGGTGTGCTATATATTGCAAATGACGTCATGAAATAGAATTTTTAATTTATAATTACAAATAAACGGCACGGTAAATTATAAATTTTTTTGTATATTTTAGTTCCAAATTTATTCGTGAATTCAACATTAGTTTTTGAAAAAAATTTATAGAAAACTTCTGATGATATTTATGAAAATGTACTTCTCCCCCATACATTAGTCCCGTCTCCCATGCAAAATAAGCAACTTTGATTGCTAATATCTCTGGTTTCGTACGGCGAAAATTCTTCATATTTTGCAAATTTGTCAAGAATGATAATAAGAACATATGGTAAAATTTTCAAGAAAATCTATAGAAAACGGTTTTACCGATGTGATACCTTAACTAAGTTTTTTTTCGCACGGCAGAGTAGTGACCTTTTCTCTAAATCTGAATTAGTAAAAAGGTTTACTAATTTAAATTAGTGACTTACTTTTTGCTTTAGAATTAGTTAAATTTTACTAATATTGTTAGTAAAAGTTACTAATAATTAGTAAAATTTTACTAATTCAGAAGCAAAAAGTGAGTCACTAATTCAAATTAGTAAACTTTTTTACTAATTCAGATTTAGAGAATTCGGATTTATTTTGATTTTTATAGTTCAGTCAATTTCAATTTTCAAATTCTCATATTTAACCGAAAAAAGATGCAGCAGTTTTAAGGGAAAAAATATTGTGAAATGTTCAAAATTGTTAGGTTTCTTTTTTTTAATAAAAATGATAATTTTTGTTTATTTTGATCTTAAGGAGAATGGAGGACCTAACATAACCTCTAAACTGAAAACGGTTTTTAACGTAAACCAAAATTTAATGAAAATTAACTTCAAACAATTCTGGAAGATTTAGTTAAGAACTCTCTATTACACTTTTCGGAAAAAATTATGTTGAGTTAAAATTTTTTGTTAAATAATAATTTTTTCAACATTTTGACTTTTTTCTTTCAGAACAGACAAAAATCACAATTTTCATCAAATTTTTATAAACAATAGCTTATTTTACTCAGAAAAACATTTTATTCTACAATTGTAAAATTTTTTCAGTTAAAATTTTGTTAAAATGAAATGATTGTTGTATATGATATGATATATTGTTGTTGATATGACAGGAGCCCCTTAACTGCATAATTACACAAATTTTATTTATTAAATAATTTTTTAACAACTGAAAAAAGTTTACAATCGTAGAGAATGTTTCACTGAATGAAATAAGATATTGTTTATAAAAATTGCATGAAAATTGCGATTTTTGTCTGTTCTGGAAGAAAAAAGTCAAAATGTTAAAAAAATAATTATTTAACAAAAAATTTTAACCAAACATAATTTTTTTCCAAAAAGTGTATAAATAAATCTTATAAAATTTATGTAAATTTTTGTTTGTGTTAAAACCAGTTTTTCAGTTTCGAGGTTATGAGCCAAAAGTTTTGAATGTTCAAATGAACAAAATATTTTTTTTAATCTATAAATTATTAAAAATAATAATGTCAATGTAAAATAAAACAGTAAATTAAACAATTATTAAATTAAATAACTTGTTTTTAGATATCTAAAACAATTTTTTATAATAAAATTCGTACTTAAAGAAGTTGCAAAAAAAATTTCGTTCATTTGAACGTTCAAAATTTTTGGCTCATTCGAGGTTATGTTAATACTAGTGACGCAGGCGCGAAAAAAAAATTTTTTTTTAATTAAAATTTTGAAAAAAGTATTTATTGACCATTTTAGAAATTTTATTTTTTGAAAAAATTAAATTTTTTTAAAACCAATACGATTGTTTGTTTTTAAAATAATGAAAAAGGTGAAAAAAAATTGATGATGAAAAATATCAAATAAAGTCGAAAAATTAATGGTTTAGTAAATTTATTATTTCATGTGAAATATGTCAGAATTACGTTTCATCAAAATTCTATAATGAATTAAACTAGCTTCGTTTGAGAAAGTTTTTCTGTTAGATTCTATCCTCTCTCTGGGCAAACGTCGAGGTAAATATATGTGTTCGTTTAGTTTAAAGTCTAATGCAATCACTGAATTTAGATACGTTTATAGAAACTCAGAAATTCGCAGAGATGATTATATAAGATCAAATACATTAAATAATCATGCACGGTATGAAAAGGAAACATACAGTATATTGTTAAAAGATAGAATAGATTTTCGAAAATACACTTAATTTATTATGGAAAACTATTGATTTGCTCTTAACCTTGATATTGATAATAAATTTAATTGTAATTTTCTTAAAATCGATTCAGTATTTCAAAAATCAAAATTCATAAGATCGAAGTTTTATTTAACCAAATTTTAAAAAGAATTTATATTATTTATTTATTTATTTATTCAAACGGGATTAAAAAAATGTACATAAAAAATTATGTATCAAATAATTTCCATACTGAAGACTTTATTAGACCGGCTTCTTATTTAACATATTTATTAATCGAACTTTTATTTGTCCGAATATATTATATAAACTTAATAGAATTTCTATTTAACACCAATTTTTTTATATTTCCCCTAATTTTTATTTAACAAAATTTTTTTTTAAATTATTTTTTATTTTTAAACAAAATTTCCGCACTTAGCCGAAGTTTTGAATATCCGAATTTCTATATTTTATTAGAATCAAGAAAATCCACAATACTGTAGTTCAGAATTTAAAGAAATATCTTTTTGCATAAAAAATTCTATGAATTTTTGTCTCAAAAATGCAATGTTTATTAATAAAAAAAATAATAAAAAAAAATTCAGTAAATTAACGAAGCTGAAGTACGCAACGTTTATATAAACTATTTTTAAAGAAATAATATTTTAAAATAAAAAATTCTGTAATTTTTTGCCTAAAAAATATTTTATATAGTTTTCATTAATCAACAAATTATAAAAATATATTTTTTAGGCAAAAAATTATAGAATTTTTCATTTAAAAAAATTATTTCTTTAAAAATTGTTTACATAAACGTTGCGTATTTCAGCTTCGTGTAAATTAGACATTTAACATATTTATTTATGTCCCTGGCATTGTTTTTTAACTTAAAAAAAACTAATAATAATTATCAATTAATTTTTGTCAAATATTTAATTCTTTTTAAATGACAAATTATTATAATTTCTATATTTACTTAGTATTTTAATGTATATTTACTCAATTTGTCGCTCGTCAAATAGTCGCGTTTAGTCAAATAAATCTTTTCATGGGTCACAATTTAAAGTTTCGCATCGTATTTGTTTTTTGACATTGATTCTTACTATAAATATGTATTCAAAAAATGTTAAATTAAATTTGTTTTTTTTTTTTTTTTACAAAAAATTTAGAAAGAACTCAATAAAAATATTTCATTATATTTATGCGCAATAAATAAAATAAAATTAGTTTTGTTAATTCATTAAATTTTATAGAACCGTGAGATTTGACTACAGTGAAAAAATTTTAGGATGCATGCACGGAGAGAAAAATCAAGACTTTATAGTATGAAAGACTATATTGCTACTTTTGTATGAAGTTTTCTTACTAATAGAGCAAAAATTTGAGGAAATATTTAGTGTAATATTTGTCCGTACTAAAGATACATAGTATATATGGGTCAGTCCACTGACTTTCGTCTAATAGTGGTTGCGACCAAATTTTTAAAAAATCTAGTTTTAATATATATGAGGCAAAATTCCTGAAATGTCAGAACAAAAAATTAAAAGTTCTCGAATTTAATCCATACTTTTCTAAAATGTTGTTATTGTTAGCGCGGTGAAACTAGCGAGCCGCCAGCCGGCAGACAGCAGACAAAACCATAGGCGTCGACGCTACACTAAACGCCACCACTAGCAAATTGGGTAGCAACGTTTAAACAAAAATAAAAACAGTTCTAATGATTCACACATTACATTATGATACTACATGAACATATTTTAACATAAATATGATTAGTTAACAAACAATTTACACTTACATAATCAAACAATAATAATTAATGAAAAACTATTGTCTGCTAACAAACGGCTGGAGCTGCTGGCTATTAATTTTTCCAAAAAAAATTCTTACAAATAAAAAACTGAATTTTTAATTTTCTTGTTGGAATACCTTCTAGGAATGTTTATTAACAAGTTTTATATACGCAAGAATTTTTTTTGGGAAAAATTAATAGCCAGCAGCCCCAGCCGCTTGTAGCAGACAGTCGTTTTTTTTTGGTTTTTTTCACTAAAACCGACTCAAAAAATTTAATTTTCAATGAATTTTTGATTTTCTTGTTGTAAAATCTTCTGGGAATGTTTATTAACAAGTTCTATATATGCAAGAATTTTTTTGGGAAAAATTAATAGCCAGCAGCCCCAGCCGCTTGTAGCAGACAGTCGTTTTTTTAATTTTTTTTCACTAAAACCGATTCAAAAAATTTATTTTTTAATGAATTTTGGATTTTATTGTTGGAAAATCTTCTGGAAATGTTTATTAACAAGTTTTATATTTGCAAGAATTTTTTTGGGAAAAATTAATAGCCAGCAGCCCCAGCCGCTTGTAGCAGACAGTCGTTTTTTTGGTTTTTTTTTCACTAAAATTGACTAAAAAAATTTATTTATTAATGTATTTTTATTTTTCATTTCGGAAAACCTTCTTAGAATGTTAATTAACAAGTTCTATATATGCAAGAATTTTTTTGGGAAAAATTAATAGCCAGCAGCCCCAGCCGCTTGTAGCAGACAGTCGTTTTTTTTTGGTTTTTTTCACTAAAACCGACTCAAAAAATTTAATTTTCAATGAATTTTTGATTTTCTTGTTGGAAAATCTTCTGGGAATGTTTATTAACAAGTTCTATCTATGCAAGAATTTTTTTGGGAAAAATTAATAGCCAGCAGCCCCAGCCGCTTGTAGCAGACAGTCGTTTTTTTTTGGTTTTTTTCACTAAAACCGACTCAAAAAATTTAATTTTCAATGAATTTTTGATTTTCTTGTTTGAAAATCTTCTGGGAATGTTTATTAACAAGTTCTATCTATGCAAGAATTTTTTTGGGAAAAATTAATAGCCAGCAGCCCCAGCCGCTTGTAGCAGACAGTCGTTTTTTTGGTTTTTTTTTCACTAAAACCGACTCAAAAAATTTAATTTTCAATGAATTTTTGATTTTCTTATTGGAAAATCTTCTGGGAATGTTTATTAACTAGTTTTATATTTGCAAGAATTTTTTTGGGAAAAATTAATACCCAGCAGCCCCAGCCGCTTGTAGCAGACAGTCGTTTTTTTTGGTTTTTTTCACTAAAACCGACTCAAAAAAATTATTTTTCAATGAATTTTTGATTTTCTTGTTGGAAAATCTTCTGGGAATGTTTATTAACAAGTTCTATATATGCAAGAATTTTTTTGGGAAAAATTAATAGCCAGCAGCCCCAGCCGCTTGTAGCAGACAGTCGTTTTTTTGGTTTTTTTTCACTAAAATTGACTAAAAAAATTTATTTATTAATGTATTTTTATTTTTCTTTTTGGAAAACCTTCTTAGAATGTTTATTAGCAGGTTTTTTATTTGTAAAAATTTTATTTGTAAAAATTAATAGCCAGCAGCTCCAATTTGCTAGTGGTGGCGTTTAGTGTAGCGTCGACGCCTATGGTTTTGTCTGCTGTCTGCCGGCTGGCGGCTCGCTAGTTTCACCGCGCTGTTATTGTTGGTGAAAGTCTAAAAATCAATTATTATTGAATTTAATAAAATAGTTTTTGAATTACAACGTTTTTAATTTTTGACTTTTGAAAAAAAAAATTTTTTTCAATGTACAATATTTATAAGTAGAATGCATAAAAGTTGACATATATATATAATGATTTTTAAAGTTTTTTTGACGAGCTACACGCTGTTAATAAAATTTTTTTTTTTAAATAACATTTGACCTTGAAATTCAAGGTGAAAATGTTAATTTACGTTTATCTCAAAATCGGATTTTTTAAAATTATTTTTAACTATCTCAATGGAAAGCTTGACTAATTTCCTACAAAACATGTAGGATTTTTAGACTTTCACTTTCACCAACAATAACAACATTTTAGAAAAGTATGGATTAAATTCGAGAACTTTTAATTTTTTGTTCGGACATTTCAGGAATTTTGCCTCATATGTAAAAATCGATGATTCCCTGAGTTCATTAACCATAATATTATGGTAAAAATTTTATTCCCTTTAAAAATATTAAATATCAAAAGTAGGAGGTTCACAATGTGATTTTGTAACCTTAAATTTTTCAATTTTTTTAAAAACGCTATTATTAAAAAACTATTAAAAATTAGATGTTGGAACTCACCAAAAACATAAATCACTTTATTCTGCACAGAGGAACGAAAGAATTATTGCAAAAATTTATTATTTTTTGATGATATACGATTTTAAAAAAAATTTTATTTAAATATTCTCAAGATTTTTATTTACTTATTATAACTTTTTTGTCGGTGCTCCGAAAAAATTGAGGTTTTGCACAAAGATTTTTTATAATATTCTTTACCTTCTATTAAAATCTCACGAAGATGTTTTGCATTGTTTTGGAGATATTAATTTTAAAAAAAATTTTATGTAAAAGGTTAATTAAAAGACTTGAAGTTAACTAACCAAATTCAAACTGCTCCATTTTTTATAAAAATATATTAAAATGTATAGCGATTTGAAATTGGTCAGTTAACTTCAAGTCTTTTAATTAACCTTTTTAAATAAAAAATTTTGAAAATTAATATCTTCAAAACGAAGCAAAACATCATCGTGAGATTTTAAAGGAAGGTAAAGAATATTATAAAAAATCTTTGTGCAAAACCTCAATTTTTTCGGAGCACCGACAAAAAAGTTATAAGTAAATAAAAATCTTGAGAATATTTAAATAAAATTTTTTTTAAAATCGTATATCATAATAGCGTTTTTAAAAAAATTGAAAAATTTAAGGTTACAAAATCACATTGTGAACCTCCTACTTTTGATATTTAATATTTTTAAAGGGAATAAAATTTTTACCATAACATTATGGTTAATGAACTCAGGGAATCATCGAGTTTCACATATATTAAAACTAGATTTTTTAAAAATTTGGTCGCAACCACTATTAGAAGTTCTATGCTTTTTCGGTATTAGACTCTTGCAATTGACAATTGTAATTGTAATTGTAAAATGTTTTTCGATTTTTTGAAATGCATTGCTTTCCGACTATCTTGAGATGTACTAAATGTAATTTTTTTAGAATTATGTTTTAATCGAATTTTATTTTGTACAATATTATTTTTGCAGAACAGTAATTTAAAAGAATCTTAATTTTGCAGAAAAATAATTGTATAGGTATAGAAATTTAATTTTGCAGAATATTCATTTGTTTGAATTTTCATTTTACAGAATAAATTACATATTAACCGATTATCAATGTTGCAGAATTTTCATTTAGACGAAAATTAATTTGCCTGAAATTCAATTTGATCGAATCTCAATTTGTGCGAAACGTTATGTTCCGTAGTATATTCATTTTGTAGAATAGTAATTGAAAAGAATCTTTATTATGCAGAAAGAGTAATAGAAAGAATATTCGTTTAACATAATATTCATCTGTTCGAATATTCATTTTACAGAAAGTGCAAATAGTCGAAAATAAATTTAATAGAAATAATTTGGCGCAATGTTCAAACTTGACCAATCACAATTTTTATGATAATTTCTGATTGTTCAAGTTTAAACTTCGCGGCAAATTAATTCTGTTAAATTGATTTTCGACTATTTGCACTTTCTGTAAAATGAATATTCGAACAGATGAATATTATGTTAAACGAATATTCTTTCTATTGCTCTTTTTGCCTAATAAAGATTCTTTTTTGATTTATTATTTTGCAAAATGAATATACTACGAAACATAATTACGAAATTACGAAAAAGATCTTATTTTCAAATGAGTCTTAAAATCAGCGCTAGTAACTCTAATGGAAATTGCATTGCTTACATTCAGCAAAGCTACCTTAACAATGTTGCCTCTTAAAATAAGACCTCCTTTCGGCCTTAAAATAAGACTTTCTTTCTACAGTGTAATTTTCGTCTAAATGAAAAACGAAGCTGAAGTACGCAACGTTTAATATAAACGATTTTTAAAGAAATAATTTTTTAAAATGAAAAATTCTATAATTTTTTGCCTAAAAAATATTTTTTTATAATTTGTTAATTAATGAAAACTACAAGAAATATTTTTTAGGCAAAAAATTATAGAATTTTTCATTTTAAAAAATTATTTCTTTAAAAATCGTTTATATAAACTTTGAGTACTTCAGCTTCGTAATGAAAATTCGGCAACATTGATAATCGGTTAATAATTTATTCTGTAAAATGAAAATTTAAACAAAATGAATATTCTGCAAAATTAAGATTCTTTTTTAATTACTATTCTGGAAAAATACACGGAAAAACTTTGTTCAAGAATCATTCCTAAATTTGTTCAGGAACTGAGGATATGAGAAAAATTGTGCAAAATTTACAGAAAAATACAAAAATCATTGAAGAAAATACTTGTATTTTTATTATGACATTGGAAGACTTCTTGTTAATGCCGCGATCGGAATATCTCAGTCACTGGGTGAGATGTAAAGCGAAGTTTTTGGACTCTCGAGGACGTGGGATCGAGTCCTCCCAGAGTAAATTTTTTTTCTCGAAAACGTAAAAATTTATTCTAAAACAAGTTCAAGACTTTCTGTAGTGAGTTTAGGAAGTTGTCTTGAATTTCTCTACAATTCTTATAGAAATACTGCTTAGAATTTTTCAAAGAAAATATAAATAAGATTTCTTAAATTATTCTCATATCCTCAGTTCCTGAACAAATTTAGGAATGATTTTTGCACAAAGTTTCTCCATGTAATATTATAGAAAACGAAATTCGATTAAAATATAATTCTAAAAAATTAGCTTTAGTGCATATTCATGCGTCTCACTATGTTGACTTAACTACTAAAAATGAAATATATTTTACACAAACGTGAACAAAACGTTTCATTCGTACAAAATTTATATATAAATGCGCGTGTATCAAAAATTGAGATGATGATGACGACGAGAATCGAGGGTGGCGGAAGTTGGAGTTGGGATAGGGAAAGAACATATAGTGAGTGAGAGAGATAGTGTCCGGTGATGTGATGGTAGTGGGGGGTCTGTGGATCACATTTTATTCTTGTGAAGTGGGGGTTGAATTGACACGATAGAGTAGGGAGGCGAAAGGCATCGTAGCGGGGGATTTCGGGTCGACGGTGTGGAGGCTTCGGTCACTGACTCCAGAAACTACGACAGCAGCTTCTGTGCTTCATTCACGGACGCGCCACCTACTCTCTCCCGGCCAACCGGGCGAATACTATACCACTCTGACTTTTTCCAACCGTTATCATGCTTCGTTACGATCTTGGCTCTCGATCCAGTCCCTTGTAGGTGTAGCAACAAGCAAACCTACTATCCGATCTGCCCACATTGCATTGTCGTATATACATATATATATATATATATGTACAACGCCAAGAAAAATAAAAAATAACGAAACGAAACGAAACTCTTCAAGCCCGCAAGGATCGATTCTTCTCCCAAGTGGTGTCCTTGCACGATTCCTTAACGCACTTACGTTTTAACTTTTTTGATAAAACCAGATCTCGTTCTTGTTGATTTTATCAGGTCCCCCTAGCTAAAACCAGTCTTGTGACGTTTTAGGATGCGAGAAACGAGTTTTGCGGAATAAACAAATATTTTCTTGGATATATAGAGATTGGCATTTTTTTTTATTTTTGCGAAATTTTGAATATTATCCCTTTAAAATTTAAATCCTATATTCAGAGGTGCTGTTGAAGTGAATGATTATCCCATAAAAATTATTAGTTAAAATTTTATTAAATATAATTATTTTTTAGACGCATTTTTATTTTTTGAATTAACATTTGCGTCAGAATTTCATTTTTAAAGAATTTTTATTGTATAGAATTCTTAAAAGGCCGAATTTTTATTTGTTCGAAATTGCAAATGGCCTAACAAACAATCGACAGAAACATTTCGGCGCGATTTTTAAAATCAACCAATCACAATTTTATGGATAATTTTTGATTGGTTGATTTTAAAATTCGCGCCGAAATCTTTCTGTCGATTGTTTCTTCGGTCCTTTGTAATTTCGGCCTTTTAAGAATTCTGTACAATAAAAAAATGGTCACATAAGAAAGGACGCATAATTATCCCATAAAAATCATTAGTCAAAATTTTCATTTTAAAGAATTTTCTTAGATACAATTAGTTTTTAGACGAATTTTTATTTTTTGAATTAACATTTGTCAAAATTACTTTTTTAAAGAATTTTTAATTAGGTAAAAGAATTTTTAGGTAATGAATTAGTATTTGGTAGAATTCATAAAAAACACCGAATTTTTATTTGTCCGAAATTGCATCGCGCCGAAATTTTTCTGTCAATTGTTTGTTCGGCCATTTGCAATTTCGGACAAATAAAAATTCGGCCTTTTAAGAATTCTGTACAATAAAAATTCTTTAAAAATGAAATTCTGACGCAAATGTTAATTCGAAAAATGAAAATTCGTCTAAAAAATAATTATATTTAATAAAAATGTTAAAATTGAAAATTCCAACTATAATGAGTTTTATGGGATAAGAATATTTTCCATACACTTTATGCTTAAAGTTAGAATTAAATTCTGTTAAAATAATAGAAAAAAAAACTCTTAAATTAAGAAATGGCTTCTAATTTAAGAATAATTTTTTATTTTAAGAGTATTTTATTTTTATTTTAAGAATAAAACTTTTGGAAAATATTTTTAAATAGGCGCCAAGAAGATATCCTTAGATTTAGAATTATGTTTTTGTTTTGTATATACGAAGCATTTATTAAATTATAAAAAACTTTAAATTTGTCAAATTAAAATAAATAAAATTTAAAATTTGTTTTTTATAAACAAAACAAATTTTAAAGTATATTAATTATACAGAAATTCTGTATTATAAATATTTTATTATTCAAAGACGTTTCAGTTGAAAGCCTTCATAAGTTTCTTACACGGAAAGAAATACAGTTCGCTGGGTTAGTGGAAAAAAAGGACACGTCTTGGTTAAATCAAACGGACGTGTCCTTTTTTCCCACTAACCCAGCGAGTTAAATAGAACAATTTTTCAAAATGAATGAATGGAAAGAAAAACTGTGAAAATTACAATGTTTCAACATCATAAACTCTCATAAAAATCACTGAAAATCAAATTGCTTGCATTAAACTTCAATTTAGTCGATTACTGAAATTTGATTTTCACACACTGATTTTAATTAAAGATTATATATAGTTTTGAAAAAATTTCCTTTTTAAGCTATACATATATATATATATATATATATATATTCTTTTTAACTTAAAATAATTTTATATCTTATAATTATGTTCATGTTGAAAGTAAAAAAAAACCTTTTAATTAGTTCATTTAATATTAATATCGGATGTTAAAGGATTTGCTCGACTCAATTTTCCGCGTGAATTTAACTTTATCGTAAGTAAAATTAGAATCATTATTTAACCACACGTCAGTCCAGTGGTAATTAGTTTTCTCATAAATACATATTGATTTAAATTATGTAATTTCATATATAGTTTTATAATTTCTCGAATTAAGAATTTTTTTTATTTAATTCTTTTTTGATTTACACTCAGAGAAAAATTTTTTGTTTGAACGAAATATACCATTTTTTTTTTTTATAATTAACACAATTTTTCAATTACTTCAAACAAAATTTGTTTGAGTGAAATAAATATTTATTTGATCTAAAAAAAACGTTAGATTTATTTTAATATAAATTTTTCTAACGAAGACAGAATTGCACCTCAAGTTATAAACATTCAAATTAACGAAATCATTTTTTTTCTGTAAATAATTTAAAAATACAGCAATTAAAAATCAAAAGGAACATTTTTAATAAATTTAACATTTAATAAATAATTATTATTTATTATTATTATATTATAATATAATATTAATATAATATAATATATTATTATTATTATTTATTACATTATTATTAATTTATTTTTGGATATAGAAAGCAATATTCTTTTTATAAAATTTAAAGCTAAAAAAGTGTAGTAAAACAATTTTTTGTTCAATTCAACATTCCGAACTTTAGGCACATAAATTTTATTCAGCCAAATAAATTTTTGATTTATTCAGCTAAAATTTGGGATGCATTATTATTCCATAGAATTTGAAAAAATTTCATTTTAAACAAATTTTCGCTTAACATAATTTTTAGATAGCTAATTTTTATTCACCAGAATTCTTCATATGCCGAATTTTAATTTGTCTAAAACTGCAAATGACCGAACAAACAATCGGCAGAAAAATTTCGACGCGATTTTTAAAATCAACCCATCACGATTTTCTTGACAATTTCTGATTGGTGAATTTTAAAAATCGCGCCGAAATTTTTCTACCGATTGTTTGTTTCGGTCATTTATTATTTCGGATAAATGGATAAATTCGGCGTTTTAAGAAATCTGAAGAATAAAAATTTACTATACCTATAAAAATTATGTTACGTAGAAATTCGTTTAAAAAAAATCTATCAAATGCTAATTTGAAAAATGAAAATTTGTTTAGAAAATAATTAAATTTATATACTTAAAATTCTTTACAATGAAAATCCGAACTAATTATTTTTATGGGATAATTATGCGACTCCAAAATTTGATTGTTTCGAACAAATTTTTTTTCTGAGTGCAATTATTAAAAGATGTTAAAAATTCTCAAATTAAATTCACTAGTTGAGAGAGGCATTATTTATAAATAACTTGAGATTATAAATGATATATATATATATTATATAAATTTAATGCGATAAGTTTCAATATCTCCATTTTGCAGTTCTATATAAGATAACAGTTAAACGTTGTCTTTCTTTCCATTTTTGACAGGGATTATTATGCATTCGTTGTCGTCGTGGAAACTTGTCATCGTTGCGCAAATACCGTTATATTTATAATTTATTCGTTAAGGTGGACCGTCTCGCGTCAGTATCACGGGTATATTTGTCTATAAACATATTCTACGCAAGTACAAAGTAACTTTCCCTAAGTGGCTTTGTTTTGACAAAATCATACAAAAAGAGTCTATTTTTAAACTTTTTTTTATCGAAATTTTTTTTTTCTCTGCAACAATATTAAAATTTTCAATAAAGAGAAAAATTTATTAAATTCTTTTAGCAATTTACTATGATTAATTATTATTATCGTTTTGCCGAATTTTTATTTGTTCGAATTAAAAATTTTACATAATTCCTAAAACGCTGAATTTTCATTTTTCCGACATTGAAAATGGACAAGAATTCTGATTGGTTAATTTTAAAATTTGCGCCGAAATCTTTCTGTCGATTGTTTGTTGTTCATTTTCAATTTTGGACAAATAAAAATTCGGTGTTTTAGGAATTATGTAAAATTTTTAATTCGAAGAAATCAAATACAAATTCTGACAGATTAGATTTTTTTAAAGGTAAAATTTTCATTTTACAAAATTTTGTTAGATAAAATTATTTTTTATAGATGAATTTTTATTTTTCGAATTAACATATGAAAGAATTTTTAATTAACAGAATTTTTAGGCAACGATGTTTTTATTTGGCAGAATTTAAAAAAAACGCCGAATTTTTATTTATCTTAAATTGCAAATGGCTGAACAAACAATCGACAGAAACATTTTGGCGCGATTTTTAAATTCCACTAATCAAGATTTTCTTAATAACTTTTGATTAGTGAATTTTAAACATCGCGCCGAAATCTTTCTGTCCATTGTTTGTTCGGCCATTTGAAATTTCGGACAAATAAAAATTCGGCGTTTTAAGAATTCTGTTAATTGAAAATTCAAACAAATATAAATATTCTGACAAATGAAAATTGGAAAATTTTCTGACCGAAGTTAATTTGAACAAATCAAAGTTCTGACAAATAAAAATTCGAACTAATACAAATTTCTGACAATTTAGTTTTTTTTTTTTTTAGTTAAATTAATTTAGATTTAAAAAAAAATTATTTTATCAAATATTGAAAATATTAAATTTTAACGACGATAAAGTTCACAGCGTTTGTGATCAAACTATTTTTGGGGCATATGATTATCCCATAAAAATCATTGGTTAGAATTTTCATTTTAAAGAATTTTGTTGTAAATATAATTATTTTTTTAGATGAATTTTCAGTTTTCGAATTTGCATTTGACAGAATTTCTTTTTAAACCAATTTTAACTTGACAGAATTTTTAGGAATTGAATTTTTATTCGTCAGAATTTGTAAAACGCCGAATTTTCATTTGTCCGAAATTACAAATGACCGAATAAACCATTGACAGAAAATTTTCGGCGCGATTTTTAAATTTCACCAATCAGAAATTGGCAAGAAAATCGTGATTGGTGAATTTTAAAAAAAGCTCCGAAATCTTTCTTTTGATTTGTTTGTTCGACCATTTGCAATTTCGGACAAATAAAATTTTGACGTTTCGGTAACTATGTCAAATAAAAATTTGTTTCTAAAGAAATTCTGTTAAATGCTAATGCAAAATATAAAAATTCGTCTAAAAAATAATACCTAATAAAATTCTTCAAAATCAAAATTATACACCCAGAGAAATGTTTTGTTTGAACCAAATATAATATATTTAAGTTAAATAAACGTATATTTGTTTCACAGCCTATTAGCATATTTATTTGGCGTAAATAAAATTTTTATTTAAATCAAATAAAAATTCATTTATTGTCAGTTGGGGTAAATGCCCAACCAAACATTTCAGTATTATACCAGAGTTGACTACTGGCGCAAAACTGGTTCAGTATTGGCTGCCGAGGCTGGTCAGTCTGTACTGAACCAGTACTGGTATTTTCATTGTATCCGTACTGGTGCAGTACCATCCTCCCAGTACTGGCAAATCAGTACTGAGCCGATATTAAGCCACTACTGGCTCAAATAGATTTTCTTTTTGATTAATACTATAGTTTATAAAAAGTTCTAGAGTGAACCCGATGAATCTTTTTTGTTTAAATATTTTGTTAATCAAAATTTTTTCAACTTGATTTTATTTTTCAAAATTAAAATGTACTTTATTTTGCTTTTTTGTGGATAAAATTATTCAAACAAAAAGTTCCCTGAGACCAAGTCTAAAACATTTTGCAAGATTTTCTTTTTCTTTTCAGATATGCAATAAATCAAAAAAAAATTTTAAACGATCAAACTAAAAATAAATAAATTTGTTTATAAAAAATTAATATTTTTTAAAATAAAATTTATAATATAAATTTAATTTAAAAAATTAAATACAATCGCAAGTAAAATTGCATAAATGTTATATTATCAATAATATAAAATATATAATTAACCTTTCTTAATAGAAATTATAAAAAATAGTTAAACCTACAAACTTATATATTTCAATGGTCAATAAAATTATTGTAATTTGTTTCTGGATGTTATTCTTCATTTTTTTTCCAAAAGTGAATTATAAACAAAAATTTAATGTTAATTTTAAAATAATTTAAATAATTTTTTTAATAATTACCTAATTTCAGGAAATTAGTATTCATTATTTATTAAATCATTATATTTGTGATGAGTTAATTTGTAAACTAATTTTGTTTTATGTAAATTGAATTGAATTCAATGTTAATTTATTTATATTTGATATAATAATTAATAAATTAAAGTGAATAATAAAATAATTAAATAGTTAATTGCATAATTATATACATTATAATTATTTTATAAACATTTTTATTTTTACTCAACTGTTTTTATATATTATAAAAACTTTGGTTTTATAATAAACATATTTTTATATTTATTTTTTGATTTTTTAAAATAATAATTTGCAATATATATTATAAGAAGGAATGAAAATTCTTTGTGTTTTCGATTTTATATAATAAAATATTAATTAGTTATAGTTGACTAATTTAATTAATATTTAATTTGTGTTGGGTTACTAAAAATTTCAGACACTTTTTCTTAAGCATACCAAAAAAGTATTAGGTATCTGGAGTGAAACTTATCTCTGTTACAGTTAAAGCTTTCTTTTCGTATATAATAAATTACAAAACTGCCAGTACTCGGCCAGTACTGAACCAGTAGTGATTACCAATACTGGTAACAACTCTGGTAGCCAATACTGGTAAAATGTTATCATCCCAAAGTTACGCCAATACTGGGTGCCAGTACTGCGCCAGTACTGCGTCATTAGTAAATTTTTGATTGGGTGGGGACAAAATCGCTATTTTTCACAAATTACGTAAGTTTCTTCCTTTAAAAGGTAATATTTGCGGGTTTATTTTTTTTAAGTTGTTATTTACGTTCCCAGGATTAATGTTATGCAGCAGAAAAAACGAAGCTGAAGTACGCAACGTTTATATAAACGATTTTTAAAGAAATAATTTTTTAAAATGAAATATTGTATAATTTTTTGCCTAAAAAATATTTTTTTATAATTTGTTGATTAATGAAAACTACAAGAAATATTTTTTAGGCGAAAAATTATACAATTTTTCATTTTAAAAAATTATTTCTTTGAAAATCGTTTATATAAACGTTGCGTACTTCAGCTTCGTCAGAAAAAAATTTAGATAAGCTTTGAATCCATGAAACTGACTGTGTCCCCATTTACCCCAAAATTTAGAAAATTTCATAAAATTTGGGGTAAATACCAAATTTTTTTCTTATTCCTTATGACTCCCATAACAGAAATTCACTTGAATTTTTGATTTTTGTTAATTTGGTTAATAATGACAAGCTGTCCCCATTTACCCTGAATTTTCAAATTTTTGGGGTAAATGGGAACAGTTTGTCATTATTAACCAAATTGACAAAAATCAAAAATTCAAGTGAATTTTTGTTATGTGAGTCATAAGGAATAAGAAAAAAATTTTGTTATGATTTTGAAGTCTCTATTCTTTGAAATGCTCGACAAAATACTGAAACAGTTTAACTTTGATTTTTTCAAGTTTTTCTGCATTGAGCGATAACTTTTTTTTATCTTGCTGCCAATTGTCAAGATAAAAGCTTGGCAATACACAAAACCTCTTGCAGGTGATCTGAGGTTAAAATATTGACGTTAAACTTAATTTTAAAACTGTAAATTAAGCTGTAAAACCTCTTGTTCCCATTTATCCCAACTGATCCTAAATCAAATAAAAATTTATTTGAATCAAATAAAGATTTATTATAGGCTGTGAGACAAATATATCATTTCTTTGGGTGTCTCAAAAATATTTCTTTCAATGTTTATTGATCAAAAAATTATAAAAAAAAATTTTAAAAAGAACCTTTTTTAGGTAAAAGTTTTACAATTATCCGTCTTAAAAAAGTAATTTGGTTTCTAATTTTTGATTATAAACGTTGTGAACTTGTGGATTTTTGAAGATGTCAAAAACTCTCGAATTCTGTTTTCTCTAAACGGCGCCGCAAATGTAACGAAAATTGTAAAGTAACCATATCCTTTTATTATTTCCTTCAGGTATTCGAAAAAGATTTTTTCTCACCACATCCAAGTTTATACATATATACAGCAAAAAGTGAAGGTCGTTTTCAAAAGGTGAAAAAGAATAATGGTAGTATTGAGGTAAAAAAAAATCGTTTTCGTTTACTCAAAGCGCGAAAGACATGACAGGTTTTTTTTTTTTATATAGAGATGTATGTTGTTTTTTTTCTTCTCACATTTCGCCTGGCAACGTTGCAAGAGAACGATCGTTTTCTTGGCTGACAGTGTGTCTTTGGATGTGGTGTACGAATATATATATATAGTTATATATAAAGACTCTCTCACGTCATATCTGACCGTAATCAATCCAAGGACTCATTGAAAGGGGAAAAGAGAGAGAGAGAGAGAGAGAACACACCAGATTTCGAGAGTCGAAAAATTTTGCTATAGATAGAAAAAAAAGAACTAATTTTGTAGTAATTTTTTTTTTTTTTTTTTGGTAACGGTATTATGATCTGAATCAACAAATTAAAATTGTAAAAAAAAAAAAAGAAAAAAAGCTTATATTTGATCAATTTGGCACGTTACTCTCTTGGGGATTCGAGCTTTGATTATATGTATAGGAAAAGGAAAAGTGGCATGAGAAGTGCTGTAAACCATGATGGGCGGTTAGAGGGGGACAAGAGGGGAAACATACGTGAACACGCGGGCAAATCAGTCGTTTAAGAGCGCATGCGCATTGTCCCCGGGTAGTCGCCCCCCACCAGATATGCTCGGCCGCGTGGCGTCCTGATCAATTTCCAACGTTGCCAGCTTTCATGACCTGGAGGATTTGGCCGGGAATGCCCCTCCTTGTTCAATTCCTCCTCCCCTCCCTTTCATTTCTCTCTCTCTCTCTCTCTCTCTCTCTCTCTCTCTCTCTCTCTTTCCCCCCCACCATACTCTATTTATGCTCCACGGTATTAGCACGTGGATGGGTTTGCGTTTCTTTTAATTATTTTTCAAACCTTATCGACCTGTGGATTCACTAACCATTCTTCTTCTGCTTATATCGCGAGAATCGTTATCTCTTTTTGTGCATGGCAACTGCCATAAAAAAAGAGGTCCCTTTTGCAAAAAAAAAAAACCCTAAAATATTTATTTGAAAAATTTTTTTTTTTCAATTGGTTGATTGTGTAGAATTTACCCTACTTTGCTCTTTTTAAACTAGGGCTATACGGGGCCTACCCAGTTTTCCCTGTTTGAATAAAATTTTTTAAAAAACTGTTTTCAATAAATTACTTTTTATTATCACAGTAAACTTGGTAGTATCTTTTTCTATTGCAACGTTTTGATGCACATAAGTTATATCAAAAAGAGATCGTTTTGTGTATCATTTTTAGAAATGATACACGAAACGGTCTCATTTTTTGATGCAAAAAATTTAATCAATTTATATCAATCATGGCCGAATTGAATCGACTCAAAATTAAACGAATTTTTTTCAGATATTTTGGTAATAGTACAATTGCGGAGACCATTTCACTATTTAATTTGAAAATGAAAATAACAGAAAATCAAAGACAATGTGCAATTCGATAATTAAAAAGTGACAGCTTATAAACATAACCTAAAATGCATAGGAAAAAATTTGTCGATAAAATCAATATAGCCGAGCTTTTTAGAAGGTAGATGGCAGTTTTGCTTTTTATAAAAACGATTCAGAAAAAATTTAAAGAAAGAAAATAGATGAGTGCTGCCATCTACCTTCTAAAAAGCTCGGCTATATTGATTTTATCGACAAATTTTTTCTCATGCATTTTAGGTTATGTTTATAAGCTGTCACTTTTTAATTATCGAATTGCACATTGTCTTTGATTTTCTGTTATTTTCATTTTCAAATTAAATAGTGAAATGGTCTCCGCAATTGTACTATTACCAAAATATCTGAAAAAAATTCGTTTAATTTTGAGTCGATTCAATTCGGCCATGATTGATATAAATTGATTCAATTTTTTTCATCAAAAAATGAGACCGTTTCGTGTATCATTTCTAAAAATGATACACAAAACGATCTCTTTTTGATATAACTTATGTGCATCAAAACGTTGCAAAGATTTGATGCAATTTTTGGTCTCAATTTGATACTTTTAGGAAATCTGTGATTAATTAAATTTTTTTTTTAAAACTTAAATATTTTGACTGTTAAATAATTTAACATAACCTCAAAATTTGACAGTACAAAAATGAGGATTATAACATTTTTTTGAAAATGTTAAATATTGTAAAAAAAAATAACACTCTTCTAATGTGAAATTTATGATTTCCACAATTTTGATAATTTTATGATTATAATATCGATATGAGTCATATTTTTGCAACACCCTAAATATATACAGAAGCCATTAGACCAGAAAGCACCTCAAGAAGTTTCATTTAATTAATTTTTATGGCTTCAAACATTTTTTCAAAAAAAAAAAAAAAAAAAAAAAGAAATTATCACCAATTAAGGGTACTTAGCCCCGTAACATAACCTCAAACTAAAAAATAATTTTTCACAGAACTAAAAATATATATTTAAAATTTATTACACCAAATATTGAAAGATTTAATTGTACAATTTTCAAAAAAAAATATTTTATAATTTTATGTCAAAATTAATATTCAACGAATAGAATTGTAGAAAATCTTTCAAAGAGTAAAATGAGCTATTATGGATAAAAATAAAAATTGTTCATCAATTTTAATTGAAAAATATAAAAGTGAAATAATAATTATTTAACAAGAAACTTTTGAGGGGAATAATTTATTTTGAAAATTTGATAAAATTAATTTTTTTTTGTAGTTTTATTTGTTGTTAAAAACAACTTTTTAGTTTGAGGTTATGTTAATGGGCCTAGTACCATTAAAGGGTTCTTTATACTAGTTTTAAATTTCTTTTTTTAATGGGTCTGACCAGAAATACGGATGAAATCCCAAATAGGGTGTTTGCTAGATTCAAAAGACAACACTGATTAGGGCCTAAACAGTTTTCCTAGTTTAAAAAAGTAAATAAATTAACATCCTGAAAAAAGTAATCTCATATTTAGAGGAAAAATCCTCTTCTAATATCCTCTCAATTTTTCCTCTTAAAACAAAAGTATTCCACTTGAATGTAGAATATTTTTATTCTTTGTTGACTAATAATAAAACAAAACAATTTTTTTGAGGTTCTGATGTCAAAAACATTGAATTAAAGTTAAATAAATAAATAAATTTATTAATTAATGTAAGTAATTAACTATAAATCATTAATTATATTTAATATTTAATTACCCAATCAAAAATTTACTAATGGCGCAGTACTGACAAGTGTTGGCGCAGTACTGGCATCCAGTATTGGCGCCAGAGTTGGCGCCAGAGTTGGCGTAACTTTGGGATGATAACATTTTACCAGTATTGGCTGCCAGAGTTGGCACCAGTATTGGTAACCACTACTGGTTCAGTACTGGCCGAGTACTGGCAGTTTTTTAATTTATTATATACGAAAAGAAAGCTTTAACTGTAACAGAGATAAGTTTCACTCCAGATAATACTTTACTGGTATGCTTAAGAAAAAGTGTCTGAAATTTTTAGTAACCCAACACAAATTAAATATTAATTAAATTAGTCAACTATAACTAATTAATATTTTATTATATAAAATCGAAAACACAAAGAATTTTCATTCCTTCTTATAATATATATTGCAAATTATTATTTTAAAAAATCAAAAAATAAATATAAAAATATGTTTATTATAAAACCAAAGTTTTTATAATATATAAAAACAGTTGAGTAAAAATAAAAATGTTTATAAAATAATTATAATGTATATAATTATGCAATTAACTATTTAATTATTTTATTATTCACTTTAATTTATTAATTATTATATCAAATATAAATAAATTAACATTGAATTCAATTCAATTTACATAAAACAAAATTAGTTTACAAATTAACTCATCACAAATATAATGATTTAATAAATAATGAATACTAATTTCCTGAAATTAGGTAATTATTAAAAAAATTATTTAAATTATTTTGAAATTAACATTAAATTTTTGTTTATAATTCACTTTTGGAAAAAAAATGAAGAATAACATCCAGAAACAAATTACAATAATTTTATTGACCATTGAAATATATAAGTTTGTAGGTTTAACTATTTTTTATAATTTCTATTAAGAAAGGTTAATTATATATTTTATATTATTGATAATATAACATTTATGCAATTTTACTTGCGATTGTATTTAATTTTTTAAATTAAATTTATATTATAAATTTTATTTTAAAAAATATTAATTTTTTATAAACAAATTTATTTATTTTTAGTTTGATCGTTAAAAATTTTTTTTTGGTTTATTGCATATCTGAAAAGAAAAAGAAAATCTTGCAAAATGTTTTAGACTTGGTCTCAGGGAACTTTTTGTTTGAATAATTTTATCCACAAAAAAGGAAAATAATGTACATTTTAATTTTGAAAAATAAAATCAAGTTGAAAAAATTTTGATTAACAAAATATTTAAACAAAACGATTCATCGGGTTCACTCTAGAACTTTTTGTAAACTAGTATTAATCAAAAAGAAAATCTATTTGAGCCAGTAGTGGCTTAATATCGGCTCAGTACTGATTTGCCAGTACTGTGAGGATGGTACTGCACCAGTACGGATACAATGAAAATACCAGTACTGGTTCAGTACAGACTGCCCATACTCGGCAGCCAATACTGAACCAGTACTGCGCCAGTAGTCAACTCTGGTATAATACTGAAATTTTTGGTTGGGTAAAGATATTTAATTTAGTGCATGATAATAGCTTTTTTCTTTATCGGTTTATAACCATAATTGTCAAATATTATATGCGAGAGGAAAATCCTCTCAAATGAAGACTATTACTTTTGATACAATATATAAGAGGAAAATATATGCATCAAATTAAGAGGAATTCGCTAGAATCAAGATTACTGTTTTTAGAGTGAAGTTTTTAAAATTACTTTTTCTAAAAAATATTATTAACAATTACTATCTACAATTATTTAAAAAATTAAACAATTTAAGAAAATTTATTTTGTTTAAAACAATTTTATGTTGTTTTTTTTAAAAATAAATTATTTAAAAACTATGAATCATTATTAGATGTAAAAATTTTAAAATTATGTAGTTATTTTGTTATTACATACAGAATGTAGTGCAGTATTAATATTAAAGAAGAAGTCTTAGATAAAAAAAATCTGTAAATTAACTTGGCGGTGTGGTCAGAATACATGGCTCTCGTCCCAAAGGTCCTGGGTTCGATCCCTTAGGCGTGCGAAATTTTTCAAAATTATTCTTATGTATTTTATACACTGTATATGTATAATAATCTTAAATAGAATAGAAGTTAGATATAAAAAATTGTAAAAAAAAATATCATTTATTTAAAATAAAAATGATCTCAAAAAATAAGGCGCAATTTAAGGACAAAATTTGATAGATTTTAATTGTTAAAAAGGAGTGTTTGAAGAATTTTCCATTTATCTTCTAATACACCAAACAAATTTTTAAGCTTTTTCTCAAAATTAATCCTTATTTTTTCAAGTTTGTAAACATTTTTAAATTTTGTCAATTCTTACACATTTGAGTAAAAAAAAAAAAAAAAATTTCTAATTTTTTTGTAATTAAAATTAATGGTAGTTTCAATTTCAAATTTAATTTCCCATTTGGAACCATACTATCAATATTTGAAGTTAATACTTTTGTTTAAAAACAAGATAATTGTTTCATCCCTCAAGCGTGTAAAATTCAGCTTCATGTTGTACATATACGTATATATATATATATGTCATATTCTTTATTTCACGACTGGAAACTTTTGTCGTAAAGGAAAAAAAAATCTAGCACACCTCTTGCTATACAATGTATAGAGATGATAAACTTGTTTCTTATCTGTAAAGAACATTGTCTTGAAGTTTTTTTTTTTTATTTATTTTTTTAATTTAGTCTGAAGTTTGTCGGTAGGAAAAATAATAATAATAATAATAGTGTATTTTAAATACAAGATTGTTATTGAAAAAAGAAAATTAAAAAAAAAAGTTTCTTATAGTATTATATTATTTTTAAATTAAAGAATTTTATAAGGAAAAAAATACATCGAGCGCTGTTCTCTCACTAATGTAGATTAATTGTTATTGTATGTACTCATGAATAGAATTCTCTAATATGCACGTGGTTTCTGACGTCACTCATCGCTGCAGATACGTGACGATGTTCTATAAACATATAATATACATTTTCAATTTATCACCGACAGATGGAAGCACGTGTTGATAAATCTCCAGTTTCATTATAATAACATTTTTTTCTCATTTAATAAATTTACTTGGAAATTTGATAATTTATTTTTTCCTTCCACTTCTTTTTACAGGTGTCAAATTAAAAAGGGATCGCGGAGATGCAGATGACTTGTTTTGTGAAGAAAAAATGCTTATCATTGATGGTGAGTTTATTTACAATTTTTTATCATATTTTTAATTTTATTTTTCTTTTTTGTAGTTACATTTAGTAGTTACATTTAGTAATTTAGTATAAAAAATTATTTATTTTGTCTGAAGTACATTGAAAAGAAAAGATTTTTGATTCAAATAATCGGTTACTTGACTGTTATCAAATAAATATTTTCCTGAACCAATAAATAAATTCTGTATTTGAAGTAAATATCATTCGATTGATTTATATAATAATTATTTTAATATAAATAAATGTTTATTTGATAATAGTCAAGTGACCGATTATTTGAATCAAATAAATTTTTTATTTCAGTTCATTGAGAAAGAAATTTGTTTAAAACAATACTAAATTTTGGTTGAATTAACTAAATAAATGAACAGTTTATCAAAATTTTGAGTCGAATCAACAAAAAGTTTATTTGGTTTAATCGAATTGTTTTCTTAGTTCTAAAAATTTATTATTAAAATCATCCAAACGTTTATTTAAATCAAATAAATATATATTTATTTGAATCAAATATGGTAAAATATAGCGAGTATATAGGAATGTAAATTTTTTTTCTTTTTTTTTTTTTTTTAATAAATAGTTGAGATTAGCTTTCATAATTTTTTTTCAATTTTTTTAACAAGCCTCTTACGAGATAGGAATTTTTAAAAATTTCAGAATTTTAATGATTCTTTCCTATTGAATGCTCATAATTTCATTAAAAATACATGAATTTTAAAAGTTTTTTTTTAATTGTGTTTTTACGTGAACTTTTTGAAAATTAAATGCAAAAAATTCAAGAAAAATAATTTACTATATTTTTTTTTAATTTAAAGATTAAAATTTTATTTTTAAAACTGTATTCTGCAATTATTTTTGAAAAATTTAAATTAAAAGGCTTAAAATTTACAAAAATTTTAAGCTTGGTCCGATCGAGGACAAACAATTTTTTCAATATTTTCGAAATTTTTCATTATTTCTAAAATATCTCCGATTTTTTTTATACTACGTATATTTATGTATTTTAATGCGCTGATTACGAAAATAATAGTGACAATAATCGCAAATATTGATTTTTATGGTGAAAACCGTAAAAAAGTACTAAAATTTTTGGTTTTTTTTTTTTTTTCGTTTATTGGGTAAAATATGCAAAATTAAAAAAAAAAAACTTTTAGCCAAAAGTTGTAGATATTAGGTATTAAAATACATTTTTTATTATCTCATGTACTTTTTTGAAAATTTTGCATATTTTACCCAGTAAACGAAAAAAAAAACCAAAAATTTTAGTACTTTTTTACGGTTTTTACCATAAAAATCAAATTTTGCGGGTATTGTCACTATGATTTTCGTAATCAGTGCATCAAAATATTTAAATGTACGTAGTATAAAAAAAATTGGAGGTATTTTAAAAAAATTCTGGAAATATATTGAAAAGATTGTTTGTCCGCACGATGGAACCAGACTTACAATTTTTGTAAAAGTAATTTTAAAGTAATTTTAAAAATTAGAAAAATATATAAATACACTTTTAAAAAAATGTAACTTTTCAATTGCAAAAAATACAGTAAATTATTTTTCTAGAATTTTTTTGCATTTAATTTTCAAAAAGTTCATGTAAAAACACAATTTAATAAAAAATACTTTTAAAATTGTTGCATTTTTAAAGAAGTTGCATTCAATAATAAAAAATCATTGAAATTCTGAAATTTAGAAAAATTTCCCGCGCCGAAATTTTTCTCTCTTTTCACCCTCGATCAGGGTTGCTACGGTACTGAAAAACCTGGAAAACCTGGAATTGTCAGGGAATTTTTTCTCAGTCAGGGATAACCTGGAAATGTCAGGGAATTTTATAAAATATTGTTTCGAAAATTAATTTTTCGTATTTGAATCGCGAAAATTTTAAATAACCAAGTTCACAATACTACCATTCTTTTCTATTGATACTATATTCGGTTTTCAATTTAGTGCTTAAAGTTGAAGCAAAAATGGTGCTTCTTTTCGTAATACTGGAACTGATTAAGTATATGACAAAGTGATATTTAATTTTGTATTTAGATTTTTAAGTTCAGACCTATTCTATGCTGTTTCCAAAGATTCTAAATAAAATAAAACTTTTGAATGTAATTCATTTGCCTCATCTCCAATTTAAAAAAACCTCCAATATAGTTATTTATGATACAAGTGCGTAAAGTGAGTGATTATACGAGTGTGACGTTTCACACGAGTATAATCAGATTTACGCACGTATATCATACAACATTTTTTGCAACACCCACCTCTAAAGTTAAGTATCTATTATGAAGAATTCCAACTCTCTATTAGAATAATTTCGATTGTATAGAATTAAAAAAATCAATCGAAGATCAGGAAAAATATCATTAAGCAGTAGTGTATAAATTAAAAGTAAAGTTCTTTCTTTAATTTTGTGGTTTTGTATTGTCTAAAACAATCCTTATATTATGTGAGAAAAATTTCGGTGCGTAAAGTAATATTTCAGTGCGTAAAGTGAATCACTTTACGGGTGATTCTCTCAAAAAGGACAAATTACGGTTTTAAGATATTTTGTTAAAAAATATGAAAATTAATTGAAATTATTTAAAATTCTGTCAGCCATACGTTAGGATTTAACAATTTTCAATCGGACCACTAAAGAAAATTTTAAAAAAAGGTAAAATAACTGAAATATTGAATAAAAACTGATGTTACGGAATGGAGTTACGGAATGGAGTTTTAACACTAGTTTTCATTCAATAATTCAGTTGTTTGCCATTTTCTTGAAATTTTCTTTAGTGATCCCATAAAAATTTGTTGAATTTTATCGTATGGCTGGGAGAATATTTATTAATTGAAATTAATGTTATTATTTTTTAACAAAAACCTCGTCCAAAATTGTGCACAAATAATTTGTTCTTTTTGAGAGAATCACCCTTACACACCCTAGTAGAAATTTGTCCTAGTTATAATAAAAGAACTGGCCAGTCGTGCTTGAATTTGTCTACACGGAGAAAAAAGATTTCTTTTATAAAGTAACTTTTACTACTTTCAGAGTAAAACTGGACCAACTCGAAGTTTCTGCGCATCTCTGGCAATTTTTACTCCAAAAATAGTAAAATTTACTCTAGAAATAGTAAAACTTACTACGGAAACAGTAAAATTTACTACAGAAATAATAAATTTTACTATTTTTGGAGTAAAAATTGCCAGAGATGCGCAGAAACTTCGAGTTGGTCCAGTTTTACTCTGAAAGTAGTAAAAATTACTTTTTCTTTTTCTCCGTGTAGTTACTTTACTAGCTAGCTCGCTAAAAACTCGAATGTCATGTCACGCTTTTTTCATCAAGTTATTATCCAGCACAACTTGATAATTATTTATCAATACACTGAAAGACTTTTTGTTTCAAAAATTGATATAATTTGTTTCAAAATGAGGATAACTGTATTTTTGTACTATTTAGTCGTATGAACGTACTAGTTTCTAACCAAATAATACCAAAAATTAGTATGGTCCATACTAATAATACCAAAAATTAGTATGGTCCATACTAATTTTTGGTATTATTTGGTTAGAAACTAGTACGTTCATACGACTAAATAGTACAAAAATACAGTTATCCTCATTTTGAAACAAATTATATTAATTTTTGAAACAAAAAGCCTTTCAGTGTAGGACTTTTGAAAACTAGTCAAATTAATTCTTTTAAATATTTCGAAATAAGATTTAATGTAGTAAACACGTTTATTTTATGTAATTAAAAAAAAATTCCAATTATCAACAAAAATTATTATATGAAAATATAATGCACTGAATTAATTTATTATACGATTAAATTATTTTTATGGTTTAATAGATACATTGTCTTTGCTATAAACTAATTAAATTAATATTTTCAAACCATTTATATAGAATTTATTCACAAAAAAAGCTTAAGTGTCCCAGGCTACCCGAATCTCCCCTAAGCTAAAACTTTAATATAAAAATTTTATATTTGGTCAGGGAATTTTAAGAAAAATGGACTGGAAAACCTGGAAATGTCAGGGAATTTTGAAATTACGAAACCGTAGCAACCCTGTCGATTTTCTCAGCCTCTTTTCAGCCTGAAATCATGCGCTTATTTTCAAATCTGCATGTTTAGAGGTTGAAAAGAGGTCTTGGAATTTTTCGAAGTTTTATTCCTCCTAAAAGTTTTATAGTATTACGACAAAGACCAATAAATATATCTTCAATAGGATCAATAAATAATGTCCATATAAGAAAAAAAATCCAATTTTTACATTTTTTTAATTTAATTTTTTTTTTTGTTTTTTTAACCTCTTTTACGCATCTCTAGTCATCTTTAAACCCTCCTTTTCAGCCTCCAATATAGCAGGTATTTTCACTTTTGCAAATTCGAGGTCGAAAAGAAAGGTATGAAAGTGTTGGGAGAGAATAAAAGGAGGTTTTTAGAGAACTTATAGAGAGTCTAAATTTCGACTCGGGTTATATCTCGTAAACGGCTTGCTAAATTTTTTCTTAAGATATCATGAAAGCGAATCTCAATTTAATATAGTAGAAGAAGACAAAATTTTCAAATCGTAGATATGGTAAATTTGGTTTAAACAAAAACTTTCCTCTGATCCTATAATGATGCGCGCAAAATGTGATATAAGAAAAAAAAAAATTGAACATCATGAATGAAGAAAAGAAAATGTCAATCATCAGGCACTAATGAAACGTGTAAGTCTAGCCTTGCTAGTTCAATATTTATTTATTGCCTTTTTTTTCACAAGACAAAGAAACAACTCGTTGAATCATATAAATGTGTATATATATATATGTATATCGTATAAATGTGAAATCGTGACGTACACATATGTACCTTTCACAATCATCATAATAATGAGTCATATGCAGAGAGAGACTAGAATATATCAACCATTTTCCGAGTTTCTTCCGAATCAATTTTTCTCCTAACTGAAAACGATTGGTGTGAAAGAATTACAACTATATATATACATGCCAACATTTAAGAAAAGACATTTGTGTGAAATAGTGCAAGAGAAAAAATACCCAACAAAATGAAGAAGAGAAAAAAAAAATGTGTCGAACAAAATGACTGAAAGAAAAACATTGTCGTCTGGTGGATATATTTTTTTTTTTTTCTTGTTCAACTCGTATAGTTTGAGCAAATAAGCCGTTTATTTTCGACTATCGACCTTCTTACGTAATATAGACAACCAACTAGAACCAGGCGAGTGACGACGGTGGACTTTGGTGGCGTTATTTTTACGCGGCATCCACATGATAATTATAAACGAGCGGCCTTCTTCTATCTTTCTCTAAACTCTACACACGGTGTTGCTTCAATGTACCCACACGCATCCTGTATATCGTAAACGTCAATTGTAACCATGCAAGGGAAAAACAGAGTTTTGAGTGAAAAAAAAAAAAATGGGCGGAAAGAGTGAGAGAAACGAAAGATGATGAAAAAGAAAACAAAATCTTGGGACAATGGACGACGTAGGTGCGTCATATATTTATATATGTATTAGGTTATGTACTTGGTTGACTTTCTTCTCTGCGCTCTCCTGAAGAATCGAGTGTAGAGAGAGAAAGAGAGAGAGAGAGAGTGCTCTAGTTTTTGGTTCATGAAAAGATTAACATCGAAAGACTCGAGTTTTTCTTTTATTGGATGTATCATATAAGTAGTTCGATTTACGTCAACCTTCATTTACTTTTAAGATTGTCGATGGGAAATTCGGATAGGGGAGACCGAGGAGGAAAGTAACAAAAATCAGTTTTTTTATGCTAGCATTAAAAATATTTGTCGGATAAATTTGTCCAATATATTAAATGAAAGCTTGGACATTCACCTTTTAAATAAAATTTGAATTAAACATTTATAATAAATTGACAGTTCACAGTATAACTTTTACGCAAGCTCTTCATCTGTTACTTTCTTCCTCACCCCCGAGGAGGAAAGTAACAAGCTCCTAGGAGGAAAGTAACAGTATAAAATTATGTAAAATTCTTTAGACTAATGACTATTATTAATTAGAAATATTTTTATTAGGAACACATAAAAGTTTAAGTACACTTTATACTTATTTGGCACATATTTGGGACATATTTAGCACATATTTCGAACATTTTATGAATTTAGCTCATTTTTTTTCTTAAAGATATTTTATGCTTACCTAGATCACAGGTTTTTCTTAAATAAATCTCTGTTATTCGTAAAATTAAATACGATTTGCTTCAATCATTAGTTAAAACATGGACAATATCGACAACAGGAGAAAAGTAGCGTGTTACTTTCCTCCTCGGTCGATTTTTTCTTGTATGTCAACAAAAAAGTTAAAACTACACAACTGTTAAATTGTTTGTTTAAGCACAACTTAAAGACAGATAATAAGGCTACAAAATAACGAAAGGCACATTTTGAAAAACAATAAAATTAAAGAAATACGAGACTGAAAATTTGAACGAAAACTTACTTTTGACGTTTTTTCTGCACGTCACACCGGAATCAGACCTAACCTTTCCTGTCAGGCTCGGACACACTATGGAGGAGGAAGGGGGAACAGTGCCGACTAAAAATATGTTTGAACCATGTCTATCCGATAATTTGTTTAAAAGTTATAAGCTTTGTTACTTTCCTCCTCTGTTACTTTCCTCCTCGGTCTCCCCTACATAATTTCTAAAATCTTAGAATGGGGCGCATGATTATCCCATAAAAATTATTAGTTAAAATTTTGATTTGAAAGAATTTTATTGAATATAATTATTTTTTAGACGAATATTCATTTTTCGAATTAGAATTTGACATAATTTTTCTTTAAACGAATTTTTATTGTACCGAATTTTTAAAAGGCCGAATTTTTATTTGTCCGAAATTGCAAATGGCCGAACAAACAATCAACAGAAAAATTTCGTTGCGTTTTTTCTGTTGATTGTTTGTTCGGCCATTTACTATAATTTCGGATAAATGAAAATTCGGCCTTTTAAGAATTCGGTACAATAAAAATTCGTTTAAAGAAAAATTGTGTCAAATTCTAATTCGAAAAATGAATATTCGTCTAAAAAATAATTATATTCTATAAAATTCTTTCAAATCAAAATTCTAATCAATGATTTTTATGGGATAGAATATTTCCAAATTTCCTAGTTATTTTCGGGAATTTCCTAGGCATTTCGGTTTTTGCCCAAGACGATTTAGACAAATTAATCGAACAAACGAATAGTAATCGAAAAGTATTTACATTAATTTCGTAATTATTGATCACTTATTTTGTTCAGTGTCTCCTTTTGATTTTTCGTTGTACGCATATTTTTTAAAATGACGAGTGAAAATTCTAAGCAGCATTGGCAGACGTATTTAATAATGCAATAAGTGATGCAAAAAATTATAAAATTATTTTGGGTAAACGGTATACATGTGACCGACACCCTGACAGTGAATGATACCTGCTGTTAAAAATAATAATAATATAGAAATAATAAATCTTTTATATTTGAAATTTATTTTATAACTAAATCTTTAGTAAATTCCGATAAAATGTCATTTAAAGTTGAAAGTAAGCTCAGGGTGTCTGTCGCTATACCCGTTACCCTAGCAAAATGAGGATAAAGAAATTTAAAAATATATGTCTGACTTCCTTAAAAATGAAAATGAAATTTTTTTTAAATTGTGTGTTTTTTACAAAAAAGCTTTTCAAAAAATTAATGAAATTATTGTAGAAATGTCACGACTTTTCAAAATGTAGTAGTAAAGAAAAATAATAATACGAATAATGCAATTTTATTAATTTCAGTATCAAAAATTAGATTACACAAATCACGAATAAATGCAAACTTAAGGAAGTTCAACCCATTAACATAATCTCAAACTAAAAAGTAGTTTTTAACAGAACTAAAAATATATTTAAAATTTATTACACCCAAATTCGACAGATCCAATTGTAAAATTTTGGAAAAAAATTATTTTGAGTTAAAATTTGTTGTTAAATAATAATTAACAAACATTTTGTATTTTTTCTTAAAAGTTAGTAAACAATTTTAATTTTTATCCAATTTTTATAAACAATGGCTCATTTTTCTCTTTGAAAAAATTCTCTACAATTCTGATTTTGTGTTTTTGTTTAATAATCGTTTGTTTAAAAAATATAAAAAATAAAAATTTTTTTTGTTTATTAACTTTTGAACAAAATAATTTTTAATAAAATTTAACAAACAGAATATTGTAGAAAATTTTTCAAAGAGCAAAATTAGCTATTGTTTGTAAGAATTGGATAAAAATTACAATTGTTTACTAAATTTTAAGAAAAAATACAAAATGTTTGTTAATTATTATTTAACAACAAATTTTAACTCAAAATAATTTTTTTCCAAAATTTTACAATTGGATATGTCGAATTTGGGTGTAATAAATTTTAAATATATTTTTAGTTCTGTTAAAAACTACTTTTTAGTTTGAGATTATGTTAATGGGTTGAACTTCCTTAAAATTCAATATTATTGTGGTTCTATAACTGACTAGTGTATTAATCTAGATCAATTCTGAAGAATATTTTTTATAATTATTCTATAGTTCAATTTTTTATTATTTTTGTTGTTGTTGAGTTTTATATTTGGAAATAATGTAAACAATAAAATGTAGAAATAATATTAATGATAAAAAATAATAAAATCTTATTTTTATTTGAATTTACAAATACAAAAATTTTTAATATTAATTTTTATGCGCGCCATACATGTTTTTATAATAAACAGTAAGGTATAAAATTTTATTTTTTTATTTTTTTAAGATTACAAAGTAAATGCGTAAATATAGTTTTTAAAAACCTAAGGCTTTCAAACTACATTTTTTGTTAGTAAGAAAATTCTACTTTTTCGCGAAAGGTAAGAATTATAATAATTATTATGTCACTATTATTGAATAATATTGAAATATATAAGTATATGTAGGTATAAATAAATAGAAAAAAGTTGAATACTATTTAACAGAATTGTAAAAAATTATATTTCAAAATTGCTTTAACCCGTTGCCTGTCGCTGACGCATATATGCGTAAAACTAAAACTGGCCAAAAGTGCTCTTGACGCATATATGCGCAACTTAAAAAAAGTGATGAATAACATCTCAAATATTTCTGAAACTGATTACTCGGGGGTTTTTGGGGTCGCTGATTCCGAATCTGAGGTCGGTTTTTCAAAATTCAAAATGGCGGATCCAATATGGCGGACGACAATTTGAAAATATGATACAATTCGCTTAAAAATTGTTACTCAGGGGTTTTCGGAGTCGCTGATTACGAATCTGATATCAGTTTTTTAAAATTCAAGATGGCGGATCCATTATGGCGGAAAATTTTTCAAAATTGATCGGATTCGACTGAAGCTCGTTGAATTTTGAATTTTAAAAAACTAACATGGGATTCGTAATCAGCGACCCCAAAAAACCCCCGAGTACCCATTTTCAAGCGAATTGCATTATATTTTCAAATTGTCGTCCGCCATATTGGATCGGCCATTTTGAATTTTGAAAAACCGACCTTAGGTTCGTAATCAGCGACACTGAAAACCTTAAGATACCAAGTTTCATAAAAATTCATTAAAATATTTTTCAACACACTTTTGGACCAAATAGTGGAAATCTCGTCGACAGTCAAGGGGTTAAAGTGATGTTACTTTAGTGACTATTTGGCTATTATTTTTTTCTTTTTTTTAACCCTTTAACATTAGCCGAAAGTTTTGAACATTCATATGAACGAAATATTTTTTTCAATCTATAAATTATTAAAAATTATGATGACTATGTTAAATAAAACAGCAAATTAAATAATTATTAAATTAATAACTTCTTTTTAGATATTTTGAACAATATTTTATAATAAAATTCGTACTTGAAGAAGTTGCAAAAAAAATTTCGTTCATATGAACGTTCAAAAAACTTTTGGCTTATTTTTTAACGCCCAAATGTGATACTTTTCGACTTAGACTTCAATTTCGTCCAATTAGCAGAAAAAAGATTTATAATTGTCAAACATTACGTTTTTAACTATTTTTGATGTCGCTCTTTCGAATGGCGTGGTTTAAATTTTCCAAAAATGACATATTTTAGCCTCCCCTTTTCTTCAAAACATACAAAAAAATTCAAGTTTTCAGCATGTAAAAATAGTTCCCGATAACTATACTTAAAACATATGCATTCGTATTTTTAGTTTTTTTCAGCTTTCTATTTAAAATGGCGACTGAAAGCCAAAAATATTTTGAAAATTACGTATGAACATTCTTTTTTAAATTGCTTAAATTTGCTTGAAATTTGTTACTTGGAGGTTTTCGGGGTCGCTGATTACACAGAAAATTAAAAGGCATTAAAATAAGCTGCAACGCTTATTATTTTAATCCATTTTGGTATTAAAATATAAGCAAAATTGGATTAAAATAATAAGCGTTGCAGCTTATTTTAATACCTTATAATTTTCTGTGTAGGAATCTGAAGTCAGATTTTAAAAATTCAAAATGACTTGTATAAAGATTGTATAAGGAATTGACCCTCTTTATGTATTTTCACTTCAAAAATCAAAAATATAACCTAAAAATTTTGGGAGCTTAGGTACCTTTTCTCGCGGTGCGTCACATATGCATTAAGTACAGCTATCGGGAACACGTTTCTCATAGCCGAAACGATACGTAGAAATCAATAAAATAGAAAGAATTGCAATAAATAAATTGAACATGCCGAAAACTTGAATTTTTGGGTGTTTTGAAGAAACGGGGGATTTAAATGTTATTTTCGGAAAATTTTAACCACGCCATTCGAAAGAGCGACCTCAAAAATAATTAAAAACCCCTCCATTAAGTTGGCGTCGACGCTTAACGTTGAAAGTTATTTTTCCAAAAATAATCATAAAAATCATAAAAATAATAACCAAAAATATCAAATCATTTTTAAAACGGTTTTGGGTCCACATAATACCTTGAAAAAAATTTCTCAAGGCATTATTTGGACCGAAAATATTTTTAAAAAAAATAATTTGACATTTTTCGTCCTGTAAAAAACAATTTTCGGCACTGAGCGTCGACGCCAACTTCATGGAGGTTTAAAAACGGTATGTTTGACACTTAAACATTTTTTTTTTTTTTTTTTTTTTGCTAATTGTACGAAATTGAAATTCAAGTCGAAAAGTTAACCTTTAGGCGTTAACGGGTTAATAACTTCTTTCTTTGTGACTTTACTATGTATAAAAAAATAAAGATAAAATTACTTTTCTTCTAAATTACTGTTGAATATTGTTTTTATATAACTCTTTAAAACCTGAACATGTACATGAATATCTACATTGTCAAGTTCATTTGGGTAGTTCTTATTGTTATAAAAATTTCGAATTTTGATCATTCCCGACTAAAGATAGATATGACATTTTCTTATCTTATCTCAATAAAAAGCAACATTTATTCAGTTTTTGTGCAAAAATGTCGATGCATTTTCCTTAACATTTATTTTAAAAATATATTACTAGAATTTCAAAATTTTTTTCAGATCATTTTATCCTTATTAACATCAGCTTCTGTGGCTCACTAATCTCTCCCAAATTGGAAAAAAAGAAGGTAACAAATATGAATGCCAATGTCAAAATGGTAATCTTTCTTCCTTTTTTGATGATTTTCTTGATGATCATAAACAACTTTGATAAAAACGTTCCGAAATTTACAAGTCTTAGAAAATTCTGCGATAATAAATCATGGAATTTTAATAATAGAAGTAAAGGTCTAACTTTGTCCATTGACAATACAGTAATACATCAGCACGCGAATTTCTCATCACAGGAAATGGATTTGGGACATACTAAACACTTGCATCTATTCCGAAATTTTGCAAACATTTCAAACGTAGACGACTTGGTATTAAAGGCCTTTTACTATACAACAGATGCACTAATTGTTATTTCACTTCTAACAAACTTTATCAGTTTTGGAATAAGTATTGGCAGTGAATTTTCGAAAGATTTTCTTCGACAAAGTACAAGCCGTTTTGCTATTAAGGAATCGTTGCAACTTGCAATTCCAATTCTTCAGGGAATAATTACAACAGAAATTGTCACGAAAACATCAAAACTTATAACGAAACCAGTAATGGCAAAAGTTAATTTTTCTCCGACTGATCGAAAAGAACTGTATTTTAAATTCTTTCATCATAGATATTATTTAATAGATAATCAGTTTATTGAAAAATGTAATAAGACTACTGCAATGCACATTTTAAAACATTATAGCTTTTCTACACTTATAAAGTTATCTGTTTTCGCGAAGGATCTCAACAAATTTGGATTCGCTCCTTCAACATACGATAATCAGTGGCTAAATAATCCTAAGTTGTATGAAAAATTAAGGTTTTATTCGTATGTGGAAATTGGGTTATACCAAAGGAAAGCAATTGAACTTATTGAAAATATTTATAGCCAAGAAGATATTAGTTTAATAAACATTCCCCCAGGATCTGCGTTTAATGATTATATGGCTAATCAACTATTCGACACTATTTCCTTTGACGATTATTATGCGATAAGAATTTTTTTGTCTAATCCTAATGCAAACACAGATATTGATACTCCTGATGTTTGGAGAATAAAAAAAGCTATTTATAGCTTAGCAATTCGACAGTACGATTCATTTAAAAAAGCAGAAAACAAGCAAATAATACTGTATTGCAAAAAAACGAATGTCTTTCAGAAAACCACTAATTTAAAGCGTAGAATCATTTCAACTAATGCATTTCTTTATTGCAATGAAGACAGTAGTGAATGGGATTATTATTATCAAATTTTATCTGAAGAAAATGAATCCCATATACCTGTCTCTTTGCAATTTTTTAAAATAATACTGAATTATCCATTTTTAGTCATTGATGTGAAAAACATTGATGCACATTCCAAGCATTACATAATTCTTCCTTCAACTAAGTTCAGATTTATGGGGGGAAAATTTACTTTTATTGATCAAACTAATATTCATTTTTTAAATATGCAGTCCCCTAGTCATTATTATATAAGCCATAATGACTGGCTAGCTAAAGTAGCAAATTCAGTTTCTCATTATGAAAATAAAATTAATGGTGAAGATATGTCTGAGCCTTTTGAGCGATTGTATTGCAAATAGTAAGTGCAATAAGAGGCTTACAATAATAATCATAGAAGTTAAAATAATATCCTGATTAATTTCCACACGTTTTGCGTATATATATTTGTAACATTTATGTTGTTCTCTTTCGGTGTAAATGTGCTCATTGCAGGCAAAAATTATTTATAGGAAAATATTGTATATTTTTTTAAAGTATAATAATTTTCTTCTATGTAACAATATTTTCAGAATATATCACGAAGCTGAAGTACTCAACGTTTATGATAAACGATTTTTAAAGGAATAATTTTTAAAATGAAAAATTCTATAATTTTTTGCCTAAAAAATATTTTTGTATAATTTGTTGATTAATGAAAACCACAAGAAATATTTTTTAGGTAAAAAATTATAGAATTTTTCATTTTAAAAAATTATTTCTTTAAAAATCGTTTATCATAAACGTCGCGTACTTCAGCTTCATAATATATCTTTGTTTTAAAAACGGCACTAAACCGTCTTTAAATGTAAATCTTTATTAAAAATATATAAAACATTATATTCTTGATTATTTCGCCCTTCTTTACTATTCCAACCGGTTCAAAAATTTCTTGTTTACAGTATATAAAGGACTCTCAATTGCATAAATGCTGTGTTTCCGGTTTAATGACATTTTGAAAAGTCGTTATACTTCTGTTATAATTTTATTAGTTCATGGAATATCCTATGAATAATCACTAGGAAATTCGGATAATTCCTGAAATTCAAAAATATTTCTGATTTTCAAAAAAAAAGGTAAATTTCAAATATAAAAAAATAATTTGCACCATTGGAAAAAGCAGGATAAAACTTTTCAAAAACATATAGATTAAAAAAAATTTTTTACTCTTTTATACAAAAGTTATAATTTAAAAAAAAATCCAATGTTACCTATTTTCCTATTGGATCACTTGAGAAATTTTGTCCCATATTTATATATTCATTCGTAAAGTAATTCAACTTGTTTTGAAAGTTAATTAGATTGACGATCTCTCCAAGTTTTGCATCGAATCATTTTTTTATTGCTTCATCAATAAATTAAAGTAGTTGAGTTTTCTTAAATTAAATATTAAGCTTGATGCGAGAAAATTTAATTATTATTCAAAATCGATTATACTTATCAAAAAGGGATGCACTTCAAAACTTCGTAAAGTTCATAACGTTTATTGATCAATAACTCCAACCAGTATCTAAATTTTTTTTTAAGAAATAGGTGCAAAAAATCAGTTTTTTGCGAATTGCCGCCTTCCAGAACATTTTAGCATAAAAATAGTTATTATAAAAAAGAAAGTGTATAAAATTCTAAGTAATTTTATTTAAAAAAAATGATCCATGTAGCTCAAAAATTGACTGAGATATAGTTTCCGCAAAAACTGCATTTTCTTTCGTGATTTTAGCCAAAATCCACTATTTTTCATTTTTTTCAATATATCTTTCAAACTAATGCTTTTTGAAAAAAATGACCAACAGGAAAGTTAAAGCCGACTAAATTCCTGACAATTTGCAAAAAAGAACAACACAGAAAATTAAAAGGCATTAAAATAAGCTGCAACGCTTATTATTTTTTTAATCCAATTTTGCTTATTTTAATCCATTTTGGTATTAAAATAAGCAAAATTGGATTAAAATAATAAGCGTTGCAGCTTATTTTAATACCTTACAATTTTCTGTGAATGTAATAGCTCTAATAGCAAAAAAAGTGAGTCACTAATTCAAATTGGTAAACATTTTTACTAATTCAGATTTAGAGAGTGATGTTGGTCATTTTTACAAAAAACCATTAGTTTCAGAACTATATTAAAAAAACTGAAAAATAGTGGATTTTGGCTAAAATCACGAAAAAAATGGTATTTTTTTGCGGAAGCTATATCTCGGTCAATTTTCGAACTACAGGGCTCTCTCATTTTTTATAAAATTACTCAGAATTTTATACATTTTCTTTTTTATAATTACTATTTTTTGTTAATATGTTTTAGAAGGCGGCAATTTGCAAAAAACTGATTTTTTGAACCTATATCTTAAAAGAATTTTAGGTTCTGGTAGAAGTTCGAAGTACCAAATTTAGGTACTTTATTTTTACCACAAAATGTGGGTTTAAGTAAAACAATTAAGGTCCTGAGTTAAAACATGATATGCCTTGTTTTCATAATTTCTTGCATATTTTTTAAAATTTCGGCATGCTCACTTATCAATTACTATTTTGTTTATTTGATTAATAAATATAATACTTTATTAACTGTTTGTTTAAAAAAATGCCCGACTAACTATAATAAAATGTCCAATTTTCCTAAATTGACTTAGGCAAAATCCGAAATGCCTAGGAAATTCCCGAAAATGTCTAGAAAATTTAGAAACATCTTAAGATTTTAGGAATTATCCGAATTTTCTTTATGATTCTTAGACATTTTCAAAATTGCCTAGGCATTTCGGTATTTTATTAATACTTCAAAATGAAGGGTTTAACTCTCACGTGTCTGAGTTCATTTTTTGACGTGCGTGCCTGAGCTGGGTCCGAGGGACCAAGCTGCTTAAGTTCCATAAAAAAACAAGATTTCATAGCAGAATATTCAATATTTTAATTCTAAATTATAATTGTAATATTTTGCAAATATATAATTGCAAAATATATTTAATCTTTTGACACTCTAGGGTACATAAATAGCCCACAAAAAGTCGCGTCGTGACACCTTTTTCGACAGGGCGAATTTAAGTGTACAGTACAAAAAAAGTAATTAATTTAATTTAAGTATTACTGGGTATTCTTAGGTTTCTGGGGTCGCTGATGATGAATCCGGTGTCCGTCTTTCAAAATTCAAAATGGCGGATCCAATATAACGGACAAATCCATAACCAAGATTTCTCAATTTGTGACCAAGATTGCGTTGTAACCAGACAAATTCTCATTCGCCTGGCATCATTTTTTTTGAAAAAATAATATTTTTAGGTCCTTTTATAGGCTTATGTATTGCAAATTTGAATTATTTATCGGATAGAATTGCTTATTTTTTTATTTAATGTTGTTTCTACCTTTTTTTTTTTTTTTTTTTTTAAAAAAAAGCAGCCAAATTCTCATTCGTCTGGCACTTTTGAGACAGGATATATACATTAAGCACTAAAAACAGCGTAAAAATAATAATTTTTTAACAATTTTCGATTTTCTTGACTTAAAATAATCCTCACTAAATTTTTAAGATATTTCTAAACTAGTATTCCAAAATTCAAAATGTCGGATCCAATATGGAGGACAACTTTTGATGAAACTTAATATATTTATCTGAAAATAATTACTCGGGGGTTTTCGGGGTCGCTGATTACAAATATATGGGACGTTCCACGTCAAACTGAACAGAGCTCTAGCCAAAAATTGGCTTGATAAAAAAAATCGTTTAAGGGCTGAAAAAACTTGTACACTCTTGTACTTTCGAAAGCAGTTGGGCGATTTTAGAAATTCAATATGGCGGCGCCTGTAGATGTGATATAAGTCATCAATGTCACGATTCGACAAATACAAACATGAATAAAATTTCCAAAATTAATTAAATTGAATCAAAAAATACACTTTTAAGCATTTTTGGGGTCGCTGAATACGAATCTGAAGTCAGATTTTAAAAATTCAGAATGGCAGATCCAAAATGGTGGTCGATATTTAAAAATTTAATATTTTTCCTCAAAACTTGCTACTAGGGGGTTTTCGGGGTCGTAGAATACGAATCTGAAGTCAGATTTTAAAAATTCAAAATGGCAGATCCAAAATGGTGGTCGATTTTTGTTAAAACTCAATTTTTTTTCTCAAAATTGGTTACTCGGGTGTTTTTGTGGTCGCTGAATACGAATCTGAAGTCAGATTTTAAAAATTCAAAATGGCGGACCCAAAATGGTGGTCGATTTTTAAAAATTTAATATTTTACCTCGAAACTTGCTACTTGGGGGTTTTCGGGGTCGTAAAATAAGAATCTGAAGTCAGATTTTAAAAATTCAAAATGGCGGATCCAAAATGGTGGTCGATTTTTGTTAAAACTCAATTTTTTTCTCAAAACTAATTACTCGGGGGTTTTTGGGGTCGCTGAATACGAATCTGAAGACAGATTTTAAAAATTCAAAATGGCGGATCCCAAATGGTGGTCCATTTTTGTTAAAACTCAATTTTTTTCAAAACTGGTTGCTACCACCATTTTGGATCGGCCATTTTGAATTTTTTAAATCTGACTTCAGATTCGTATTCTACGACCCAAAAAACCCCCGAGTAACCAGTTTTGAGAAAAAAATTGAGTTTTAACAAAAATCGACTACCATTTTGGATCCGCGATTTTGAAATTTTAAAATCTGATTTCAGATTCGTATTCTACGACCCCGAAAACCCCCATGTAGCAAGTTTCGAGGTCAAATATTAAATTTTTCAAAATCGACCACCATTTTGGATCCGCCATTTTGAATTTTTAAAATCTGACTTCAGATTCGTATTCAGCGACCCCAAAAATGCTTAAAAGTGTATTTTTTGATTCAATTTAATTAATTTTGGAAATTTTATTCATGTTTGTATTTGTCGAATCGTGACATTGATGACTTATATCACATCTACAGGCGCCGCCATATTGAATTTCTAAAATCGCCCAACTGCTTTCGAAAGTACAAGATTGTACAAGTTTTTTCAGCTCTTAAACGATTTTTTTTATCAAGCCAATTTTTGGCTAGAGCTCTGTTCCGTTTGACGTGGAACGTCCCATATATATGTATATAGAATACCTCATGGCATTCATCATATTCACCAAGACGTTAATTCAGTTGAACAACTATTAATCCCACATTTCAAGACTACTATCACATATTCCTCTCAAGTTTCCTGAAGTCATTTATAAACTTTCGACATGCATTTAATTAAAGTTCTTCTTTTTTTATTTTTTCGAGGGTGGTGAATAAATTCAAGAATTTCTGGTTTCTCTCTATATTGAAATAACATTATTTATATATATAAATAATAAAAAAAACTGGTATTTAATTTTTGCATATTTATATATAAATAATGATTTAAATATTTCAATTAGAATATATTATAAATTTTGATATATGATTCTGGGTAAAGGACATATCGTCTTGAAGAGGAACGAAATATAGGAAACTGCGCGCACAGCTGGAAGTGGTTTAGCGTCACGTGAGGGTGGCAAATGAAAGGTGGGAGAAAAAGTCCGATGGCGCAGAATTAGGAAGGGGATTGCGTGTGTGAGGATATGGAAAGGGTTACTCTCTTGTCGAGTGGTGGGAGGGATAAGAGCGTCATCCCTAGGTTAGAAGAGGTGGCACCAGAATGTAGACTTCAGTCGACATTCGCGACTCACGCTGTCACGAATTCGTCTTTTCATTTCTTTTTTTTTGCCTAAAACATTCTCTTGAAAGAGAAAATCATTTTTTTTTGAAAATTAAAATCAAAATTACATAAACACGTGTAATTCTAGTCGTTTTCTAGTTTATTGTTCACTTAAGTGTGAAAATTAGTTAAGATTAGACAGACCGGTTAAATGATTCTATCTTCATTAAAAAGAAAGAGAGAGACATGTTTTGTTTTTCTTGAGTGAACGACTGATAGGCTCCAAAGGTCGCTCGATAAACGAAGATAGAACAAATGTGGCGTACTGCGCGTGTGTGCCTTTGGAGGGAAAGGAAAAGGTTGTGTACCTGATAGTATAATAAAGTGGTACCCCCATTGATGAGACTCAAATCTTAATTTCAAAAAAAAAAAAATCCAATATTTTTTGAATCAAAAATAAAAAAAGAGGGTGATTTTTTTTTTACCATGCAACCGGTTGGACATAGTGTGCCGTCGTCACCCTCGATTGGAAAGACGATATCATTCGTGCGAATCTATCAAGGTCCATTGCCAAAAATAGATTGTCTATCCTCCTCTTTGAAACTCGCGAGACTAACTGGAATAATTTTGTGATTTTTTTTTATATGTGATTAAATTGAAAGCTAACTGGAAGTGATAGTGTTTTTTGGTGATGGTATATAGTGGGTCAGAAACTGTTGAGAGATTTTCTAAAGGCGCCCGGGTGCGCTAATATATATATATATATATATATATATATACATATGTGTGTCTGTGTATGTATATGTGTGTAAAAACGACATACTCTCTTGTGTTACTTTTGTGTGGACCTTGAAAGATGGGCGTACTCCTAATGGCGGAAGGCATCCACCCTCGCATGGAATTGAACCCGGTCAAATTGTCTTCAGACAGCACTCATGTGACCGGTGTGAGTAACAATAACAATATCATCAACAGCAATAGCGGTAGCAATAACATCATCAAGATCGATGTAAACGATTCATCGTCCATGCCAATCACGTCATCGCAAATGATTGACAACGTCGATGGAAAAGATGACCCGGCACGTTGGATGCCACCACCACCAAAGAAAAAGTGGATCCGGCATTACCTGCTTGGTGAGAGAAAGAGACGTGACTAATGATATGATAAATAGATATTTTCATTTTTCATCATTCCGAAGACGAAACTGAGAATCGTGTTTTTGAAAATTACGTTGCGTCACGTCGGTTTATTTATTTTTTTTTTTATATTTTATATAAACTAGGAGAAAAGATTGTTTGGGGTTACCATTTTTAGTTAGTAAACTAATGAGCCGAAAATTTTGAACGTTTAAATGAACGAATTTTTTTTTTTTTGCAATTTCTTTATGTACGAATTTTATTACAAATATTATTATTATACAAATATAAACGTTGTGTACGTTGTGTTTAAATATCTAAAAAGAAGTTATTAATTTAATAATTATGCACGGAGAAAAAGGAATGGTTGGGCCAACCATAGGTATTGATAAATACATCCCATCAATATTATATGGTTACCACAACCATATCTTTAGTTGATACAACCATAGTATGGTTGGCGCAACCAAAGGTCAGGTTGACACATCAAATTTGCAATTTTTCGTCATTTTGATGTGACAACCTAACCTTTGGTTAGGCCAACCATACTATGGTTGTATCAACTAAAGATATAGTTGTGGTAACCATATAATATTGATGGGACGTATTTATCAATACCTATGGTTGGCCCAACCATTCCTTTTTTTTCCGTGTGTAATTTACTATTTTATTTTACAATGCCATCATAATTTTTAATAATTTATAGATTGAAAAAAATATTTCGTTCATTTGAACGTTCAAAACTTATTTGGCTTATGTAAACTATACTACTGCTAATTTATTAGTTATGGTTACTATTTTTATTGGTTGGCATAACTATTTTATTAGTTAGTTTAACTAATTAGTTTGTTGGAATAACTATTTAATTAGTCACCTTCACAGTTTTTCGGAGGATATCAAATTGAGACCATAAAGTGTATCAAATTGTTGATAATGCAACGTTTTGATTTGAGAGCCTCAGAAAACTGTGTTACTAACGAAATGGTTAGACACTGACTATAACTAAATGGTAACAGTAACTAATATAAATTAGAAAAAATACTCATACTAATGAAATGGTAATATCGCAACCAATCGTTTCTCTCAGTGTATTAACAGGAAAACTCACTTTTAGACGACAAATATTTTATAAAAAGCAAAAATTCATAGCTGTTTTGTTTTCTAAGGAACACTTCTAGGGCACGCGTAAATAAACTCTAAAATTCATTTTCCACAATTTACATTTGACAGAATTTCCATTACGTATAGTCTTTAGTTTTAACCGAATTTTGGTATTTTTTCATATTATTATGTTATACGAAAATTCCTTTTAATCCCTTTAGTTTAAGTGGTCAATATATTAACGCCCATGTTCAGATTTTGTAAATTTTAAAAACCATCAATTGAAAGTTTTATTTTTCAACAATTTCAAAATATATGCGGAAAAAAAGTATAAAATAACTTTTACTATATTTACAAAGTAAACCCGCATCTCTGTCAACTTTTTCTCCTGAAATAGTAAAAATTACTATACTGAAATTGTAGAGTTTACTCTGGAAATAGTAGTTTTTAATATTTACAGAGCAAAAGTTGCCAGAAATGTGCAGAAAAAATGACAAGCTTTTGAAACGAAAAAACTGAAAAAGAAGCTTCGTTGTTTTTTGACATTAACCCTTAACTGGCACCATGAGTGTCTAGTAGACCCGAGCATTTTTTCGAGATCAAATTAATTGAATGTATAGCTTTTGAATATTTTTTATATTTTAATATATTAGTTTGACATATTCTTAATAAATTTGTAAATTTTTTTTTGATACAACTAATTCGATACAAAAGAATAAATTAGCTTTAAACATTAATAATTATAAATTTTTAATTTTAATCCAAAAAAGTCACATTTTATTTTGCAAAATAAATTACCTTTTTTCAGGCGCGGATCCACGGTGGGGCGAAAGGGGCGATCGCCCCCCCCCAAAGCTTCTTGAAAATTATAAAAGTTTAACACATTATCTAAACTAATTTTCTCTTTTTTTATACCCACACTTCTATAAGGTTTCAATTTTCGAATCGCCCCCCCCCCAAAATTTGCTTCTGGATCCGCCCCTGCCTTTTTTGCAAGTCCTTCTGTTGTGATAATTTTTTCCTTAAATAATAATACATCATAAACTTAAATTTTTAAGTCATTAAAATTTAAATAACTCATGAATTTTTAAGTAAAAGCACACAATTTTTCGTTTTTATTTTTCATAATTTTTTTTAACTAAAAATAATTTAATCCCTGTAAAACTAATGCTATTTACGTTCAAACGCGGATTTTTGTCAGTTAAGGGTTAAATCATTCACTGAATGATAAGTTATTAAGCTTTAAGACAATTATATTTTTATTTGATTCAAATAAATTTTATTTGTCTCAAATAAATGAAAATTAAATATTTCTCTATTAAAAAGAAAATTTTAATTTTTTTTAAAAGAAATTTGTTTTTAACCCTTGGCAAAATACTTGTATAGGCAAATTATATGCTCCATCAATAGGAATGTATAAACAGGTTTTTGATAACTGAAAATATTTAAAAAGGATCATATTTATCCCGATAAGAGCTTATCGTACTGGAGATGTTTTCGTAACAGAAAATAAGACATATTTTTAAAAATATATAGTTAAATCGTACCATAGTTTTGTCTAAATATATTTTTTTATTAAGACTATAAAATTGTTTGTATTCTATACATATGAAATTATTAATCTAAACAAACGAAGTTGAAGTACGCAACGTTTATTTTAAACAAATTTTTAAAGAAATAATTTTTTAAATAGAAAAATTCTATAATTTTTTGCCTAAAAAAATATTTCTTGTAGTTATTATTAATCAACAAATTATAAAAAATATTTTTTAGGCAAAAAATTAAAGAATTTTTCATTTTAAAAAATTATTTCTTTAAAAATCGTTTATCATAAATGTATTGCGTACTTTAACTTTGTTCTGAAGAACATAATTTTTTATTTTTTAAACTAAATTCATTTTTAGAAAATTAAAAATTTTTTTAAAAATAATTAATGAATTACTTAATAATAATGCAATATCATTTTTATTATTCTTTACATGTCAATGATGTTTTTGAACAATTTCGTCAGCGATATGACATATATATATATATATATATATATATATATATATATGTTGCTGATATCACGTGTGCGACAGACTTGATTTCCTTATCCACAAAGATCTTCGACCCTTTCGTATAATAATTATGTCTAACGTCTGTAAAAATATGAGCAAAAGAAAAATTAAATTTTTATCTGAAAATTATCAAAAAAAATGTAATTTTATGTTTTCAATAGAAATTATTGGAAAATATTTTGTAATATTAATTTCACTTATATAATTTATATTTATTTTTAGGCGCGCCTTTAATGTTTATCGATTTATAATTTGTTTAATAAAATAATATTTTTTTGTGATGTAATTTTTTTTTTTTTTTTTCTTTGGTGGTTTAGTGTCGATAAACAAGAGCGAACTGAAGTTTAATTTTAACATTATATTTCTCTTGGCGTCTGACCAAGATCATTCCATGAGTCTCTAAATTCGCCTTAGATTTTTGAAGTTCGTTGTCCAGTTTGATTTTTTTTACAGCGAAATTTTTTTTTTTTGCCCCTCCACGTATGAGTATAAGTGACGGGAATATAAATTAAGTATAAAAAGAAGTTGAAAATTATATGTAAATGAGATGAAATCAGATATAAATGATTATAAAAAAAAAAAAAAAAAAAAAAAAAAAAAAAAAAAAAGAATGAAGAAGCAGATTACAACGTTAAAATTCTGAAATTCGAGAATAATACCCAAAGCGCATGAATCTTATTATATAGATATATACTTTCTGGTACCACCTTTCACATACGTTTATGCCCACGTTTTACTTGGTTGATACCACAATTTATGGCGTGTCCCTAATCATAAATCGTCTTTTCCTTTTACATGTTGCCTAACCTACCACACATTTTTTTTACCTGTGTGATATAAATAGATTCATCAATACAAATAAATTCAAGACAAAAAAAAAAAAAAAAAAAAATCCTGCTCGCTATTCGAGCGACAGGTAAGATATGCGTCAACAGTCTCTCGGTAATTTTGGAGGCCGAAATTTGCGGAGGTCGTTATTTTTAGGTCAGGGATCCTGGTTCGTATAAAGTTGTATATATATATATATATATGTAGTTTTCTATGTCTTATTCCCAAAGACAAAGGTCAAAAATTGATAGTGACAAAAATTTTATTTGCTCTGAATTTATTCTGATGCAAGTTTTCAAATTTTTGCACTGTAAAATTTGTCGATAATTTTGTTTGAATTTATAAAATGTTTTTTAAATATTCAATCATAACTGTGTTTACAAATATTTTATAGAAAAATGAAAATTTTCTTATGTAATGCCGCAAATATAAAATGAACATTTTGTCGTAGGTTTTTTTTTCTCTCTCTCTCTTTTGTTTGACTTGATATAATTTTTACACGTTTGGTAACAGTATAAAATATATTCATGAACTCCATTTGTTGTGAATTCTAATGTTTAATGCATATTATGATTAACAAGTTCCAATATTTATGTTTGATCAACGTCAAAAGATAACACATGTGGAAATGAGATCAGCCTCTTTCAAAGCTGAAGAGTTTTTGTTCGTTTTTTACCGGCCACCATGTCGTATGTACATTTAGTCACGTACCTCAATTTGCACATCGTTGAGGCATTATTACAATTTGTTATCGTGTAAGTGAGAGAGAGAGCCAAACAGTATCTACAGTTTCGATATGATAAATCGACGACGCGGCTGACTCCGTATATTTCCTAAATTTATTCTCATACATGTTTCTTTATACTCATATTGCGGCTGAATTGAGAGCAATTCTTTTTAAAAATACTAGATTAAAATGAAATCTGAAAAGAAAGATTCTAAAAAATATAAAAAATAAATTTTGTCACGTACTCACTACACTGGGGTCAATTGGACCGTGACAAAAATTGTTATAAAATAAAAACTATTTATTATTTTTACTTGGCGATTTTTTTAGAACTTATTTAAGAGCTTACTTTAAAGAATCATGTATATAGGTTATGTACACTGGGAAAAATATGCTCTTGAATCAATAGCATTTCTGTCAAAGGTATAAAAATTATTGATTTAAAAGCATATGCTATTAAATTTGTAAAATATTTTATAGATTCTATAGCATATGCTTTTGAATTAATAATTTTTATACCTTTGGCAGAAATGCTATTCATTCAATAGCATATTTTTCTCAGTGTAGTAAAAATTTTTAAGAAGGTGTACTAATAACAAAAATTCTGCAAAAGTGACCATTTTTAGTAAAAAAAAAAAAAAAAAAAAAACCATAATTTCTTTAATTTATAATAAAATTTTGTCTTCTTATGATGTATAAAAGAAAAAAAAACAGTAGGAGAGTTAGAGATTAGTTGTAACAATTATTTAGAATATTGAATAAATTATGAAAATTATCAAGTGTTTTATAATCATAATTGCTACTATCAATAAATCATTTATTTCTGCAATAAATTACAATAAATCAAATGTTAAAAAATCTGTAAATTTTTGTAAGTGTAACAACTTTTATTGGTATATTACTAAATCAATAAATTAAATAAGAGATTATGAAAAAATTGTTACAAGTATTATTGAAAATTGTTTAAACAAATAAATTTTTTAATATTTACTAACTTTTTTTCAAATTGCAACTAGAAAGATGCAAAATAACAACAAAAACTGCATCTTTCTAAGTGCAATTTTAAAAAAAGTTAGTAAATAATAACAATTATTTAAACTTTAAACAATTATTACAATAATGATTCAATATTTTTTCATTGTAAGCTTGATAAATTGCAGAATTAGAAAAAAAACTGCAACTTTCTAAGTGCAATTTGAAAAAAGTTAGTAAATAATAACAATTATTCGTTTAAATAATTTGTTGAAATAATAAATAAATATTTTTTTTATTGTCATATTTAATATATTAACCCTCGGAGCACATACTGGGTCACACAGACCCTGTCATTAATTTCAATGAAGTGTAATTTGAAAAGTCGGCAATACAACACGAACCTAAGGCCATATAGTGGTAACTAACTAATAAGGAATAATAAGTAACATGATAATCCAAAGAAAATAATAAAATACTAGTAAATATGTTATTAAAAAAGTATAGTTTTAAAAAGTTGTGTCGAAAATCACATTTTTATCGTCTTAAAAGTTACCTTCGTTAAACTACAAAATAAATACCTTTTTTAAAAAATAAAAGAAGGTGGTATTTTTTCCCTTATTCTAACACACTTCGAGAATATAAATCCCAATTTTTAGCTTAAAATATTAAAAATTACAAAAGTTACATTTTTTTTTTAAATTCAATTTTTTCTTTTTAATTAGTTCCCAACCAAAAATTTCAGTATTATACCAGAGTTGACTACTGGCGCAGTACTGGTTCAATATTGGCTGCCGAGGCTGGGCAGTCTGTACTGAACCAGTACTGGTATTTTCATTGTATCAGTACTGGTGCAGTACCACCCTTCCAGTACTGGCAAACCAGTACTGAGCCGATATTGAGCCAGTACTGGCTCAAATAAATTTTCTTTTTGATTAATACTAGTTTACAAAAAGTTCTAGAGTGAACCCGATGAATCTTTTTGTTTAAATATTTTGTTCATCAAAATTAAATACAATCGCAAGTAAAATTGCACAAATGTTATATTATCAATAATATAAAATATACAATTAACCTTTCTTAATAGAAATTATAAAAAATAGTTAAACCTACAAACTTATACATTTCAATGGTCAATAAAATTATTGTAATTTGTTTCTGGATGTTATTCTTCTTTATTTATATTTTATATAATAATTAATATTAATTAAAGTGAATAATAAAATAATTAAATAGTTAATTGCATAATTATATACATTATAATTATTTTATAAACATTTTTATTTTTACTAAAGTGTTTTTATATATTATAAAAAGTTTGGTTTTATAATAAACATATTTTTATATTTATTTTTTGATTTTTTAAATAATAATTTGCAATATATATTATAAGGAATGAAAATTCTTGGTGTTTTCGATTTTATATAATAAAATATTAATTAGTTAGTTGACTAATTTAATTAATATTTAATTTGTGTTAGGTTAGTAAAAATTTCAGACACTTTTTCCTAAGTATACCAAAAAAGTATTACCTGCAGTGAAACTTATCTCTGTTACAGTTGAAGCTTTCTTTTCGTATACAATAAATTACAAAACTGCCAGTACTCGGCCAGTACTGAACCAGTAGTGGTTACCAATACTGGTGCCAACTCTGGCAGCCAATACTGGTAAAATGTTATCATCCCAAAGTTACGCCAACTCTGGCGCGAATACTGGGTGCCAGTACTGCGCCAGTATTTGTCAGTACTGCGCCAATACTGCGCCATTAGTAAATTTTTGATTGGGTTAACTTCACGAATTTTTTTTCAATATGCAAATAATTTAATAATATTTCTAAACTGCATATTCTTATTTTACAAGGTTCAATGAATAAAAAAATATTTTTTTTGTGTTGATCAGTCCAATAGTTCAAAAATGGGGGAGTTTTGTAAAGTAAACAGGGTCACAGCGACCCAGACTGTGCTACTTGTTCGAAAAAAGAGGTGTGTGCTCCGAGGGTTAATAAAGTACTAAAACAAAATGTCGTAGAACCTTCTACTTGGGCTTAAATTGAAGCTTAATATTTTTACTACAATCCTCAAAAAGCGCCATTCTGGCACCGCATGACCTCAAAGTCATTTGTATTACATTTTTGAATCGCAAAAATTAATTTTAGAAAAATTTGAGCGCGTCCCTCTAGCAATAAAACAAAAGGCCATATAAACTTTTATTTAAGTTTAAACTAAAGTTTAAACTTTAGACTACAATATCCCTAAAAATTATATTGATGCAACAATAACCTTAAAATTGTTGGTAACCATTGTAAAAACAGCTTCTTTTGTTGAAATTTAAACAATTTATTACCAATAACTTTGAAGTTAAGGTGCTGGAAATTAATTTTCAGGGATTGTACTCTAAAGTTCAAACTTTAGTTTAAGCCCCAAAAAAAGGTTATATGACCTTTTATTTCATCGCTGAAGGTACGCACTGAAATTATTCCAAAATTAATTTTTGCTACTCAAAAATGGATTACAAATGACTTTGAGGTCACGATGTATAAGAAAAGGTGGTTTTTGGGGATTATAGATGAAACATTAAACTTCAATTTAAGCCCAAGTGGAAGGTTCTACGACCTTTTGTTTCAGTGCTAAAGGTACTTACAAGTTTGACAAAAAACGCGAATTCTTGGAATTTTAAAACCGTTTTTTTCAAAAACTAGAGCTGATAGAAACTTTTCATTTACGGATTCGTCTTTAGCATGAAAAAACCTATATCAGAAACAGCTTTGACATTTGCCGCACAAAAGAAATTTTCTAATTTTGTTGGCCTGTATTATTGGAATCAAATTTTTTTTTTTTTCTTTGTGTTAATCACATACTAATCACGCGACGCATAAGAATGACTTTGTGTGTTCAAACTTCTAAAAGTGTATATGTGTGTATGTGTCGCTTTGGCATGAAAGTGAATCAGTTTTCACACAGGGGTGGCGAGAGTAACGATTTTCATTCTCCTCTGTGCTTCTTTTTTTCTCTCTCTCTCTCTCTTTTTCTCTCGCCCCTTTGCTCCGGTTGACCGCGCCTTTGAGTTGGAAATAGACTTAGGAAGCATCATCGAGCTATGCAACTCTGAAAGCCGAAAGGGTTTGCCAAGACTTGGTGCATGAATGAGTTAGCTGCAGGCGCGTACATCGCACGTGCTGCGTTAATTTATAGCGACATACGCGAAAGTGTTCCCGCAAGTATAAAACTTGCAAGACACTGTTAAACGATTTTTCAAAAACCCCAATCCATTCGTAGTACATGTATAGGAGAAAAAGAAGAAGAAGAAGAAGAAGAAAAAGAAGCTTCGTCTCAATGAAAAATAACTATTCACGAAATGTCCCTCTAAATTTAATGACAAGATATTTTAAGATCCCATATATATATGCTGTATCAAATTACAATTTACAAGCTGTTAATAAAATTGTTGTTTGGCATATAAATATTGCGAAAAAGAATTTATTTTTTGCACTGCTAAAAATCGGACTACAATTTACCCACTTGGAAAGATTCCCCGGAAAGTGCCCCCTGGAGGTTCTATCAGAATTCCGCCGGAACTTCCATCGGAATTCCATCGGAAATTCTTTGGAACTCCGATGGAATTACGTTGTGAAATGAATTGAATAAAATTTTTGTACACGGAGAGAAATAAATGGTACGGGGTACTATCCAGATTGTACGGAGTAACATCTTGATTGTAGTGGGTAACATAAACTATACTTTTTGTAACATCTTTGATAGTACCGGATAACATCTACTTTTTACCATCTTAATATCATAAGTTCTTACCATCTATTTCTCTTCGTGTATCATTTTCTTGACGAACTACATGGAAAAAATTTTGGTGCATCAGATGCGCAATTTAAGCTCCCATTATTGAGCCATTATTAAACCACTGGTTTATTTCTCATTGGGTAAACATAACCTAAAATTCTTTTTGACTTAAAAAAAACACCTCATGTGGAGTGTCACTAAGGGTACGACCACAGATTAGTTACTTAAGTATAGGGTCGCGTCATGTTAACGTATTAGAGTGAGAGAAATAGAAAAAAAGTAAAAACATTCTTAATTTCTCTCACTCTTATCTATACGTTACCATAACGACCCTATACTTAAATAACAACTGAGTTGTGTGACCAATCGAAATGCGCTTTGAAGAAAAAGACAGAGGAAGCAAAAAATTATAGATTATCTTTATATCACTAACATAACCTACAATTTTTTGCTTCTTTTCTCCCCTTTCTTCAAAATTCGTCACATTGAAGAAAATAAAATTTTAATAAAACATTCTTTGAAACTGAATGTTTTTATTTTTTAATTTCCTTTTTATAATTATTTAAAAAAAATATATACTTTTCTATATTCCGTTTTTAGTATAAATTTCATTAACCGAAAATACGTTGACAAAAAAAGAAATAATACATATATTCATTTCGTTTACGTCGAGACGTTGCGGTGCATTCATAAAACTCTCGCAAAACCTTTTTTTTTTGGGAAGTTTTCTATTTGTCGCAAATTCCTGACTGCGAGAATCGCGTAAAGTCAACGCTAATCTTAGGAGAAGGTTCGGCCATTCAAGTTCGCAGTTCTATAGAGTATATAGAATGAACAACGCGAGGGGAGAAATCGCGGAACGTCTGCATCGTGGAACGTCAGGAATCGCATTCTGCCTTTTACCGACGACGACGACGACTAGGAGCTTCTCTTTTAAATAAATCAGCAAGGGGGGGGGGGAAATTTATTCTCTTTAAATGATTCCATACGATTTTCATTCTATTTTTTTTCTCCCTCATGATAAATTCACTTTTTCTGCGCAATAAAATTTAAAAAGAAACTAATTTTTTACAGAAAATAGAATTATAAAAAAAAAATTGTTTTTTTTTTAGGAAAAATTATGTTGATTAAATTTTATTAAATTGTTTTCTCTTCTTTTTTCTATTTTACAGAAGAAGAGCCGCTGGAAAACGGCAGAACCAATGGAAATCATTCAACGGGTTTACGTGGAAGTCCTGTGATCTCAAATTCCCGTGTGACACCACCATCGGCTAATTCCGGCCACTTAACTGCCTTGCACTCCTCACATCATCAGTCTCATCACCATTATCAACAAAATAATCATGACAGTATGTCCAATCATATGGACAATCACAATTCAAATCATACACATCCACCAAGTTCCCTTTATGTGGACATTGAAACAAGTCACGATAGCAAGAAAAGTCGAAATGGGTAAGTTGAAATTAAAAAAAAAAAAAAAAATACAAAAACTCTAGTGCGATTCCAAGTGAGATATTCACTTTTTCGGAGTAGATTAACCGATTGCAATGAAACTTTGGAATTTTGTTTTATATATAGTAAAACTAATGTTTAAGGTAAATTGCAGCTTAAAATATTGACGAAGCTGAAGTACGCGACGTTTATGATAAACGATTTTTAAAGAAATAATTTTTTAAAATGAAAAATTCTATAATTTTTTGCCTAAAAAATATTTCTTGTAGTTTTCATTAATCAACAAATTATAAAAAAATATTTTTTAGGCAAAATTTTTTAGAATTTTTCATTTTAAAAAATTATTTCTTTAAAAATCGTTTATATGGGTCATTCTCACAAAAAGGACAAATGACACGTTCATGACATTATTTTTAATAAATAATTATAATAATTGAAAATGTTGCGGGCCTTATTATAGAAGTCAACAGAATTTAATAAGATTTTATAAAAAAAAATTGACAATTTTAAATAATTGAATATAATCATGTTTATATAGTGTAAAAACTCCCCTCCGTTACCGTTCGCGAAGTAAGTTTTATTTAAAGAAGAATTATTGCATTCATACTGCAATAGGAAAACATCTTTTGTCTAGTAACATCTACTAATTACATTATTTATAATTGATTTATAAAGTGTAAAACAGAATATTTGTAAAATATTTTTTCCTAGAATTAAATAAGTTTTGTTCGCAAAGTAAACTCCCCTCCGTGACCAATTACAAATATAATGAGTAAATGAAAAAAAAATGATAATTGAGAAATGAAGAATTCAAAAGTGTTTACAGTGACGATGTTGTTTTGGTCAGTACACAACATCATGAAAGAAATGAAAACAATAAGTGTCAGAAAGATTTTCAGTTTCGCAATGTTCGTCGACACAAAAAAACTCCCCTCCGTGACCACTTTAAATTTAGTTTTTTGATAAATAAATAATAAATATTATTAATAATTTTTAGAATATTCTTTTAAATATCGCGAATACTATTAATACTTTTTTTATAAAATTTATTATTTTTATATTAGAATCAATAAATTTTGGCTACGCCTAAAGGAAGAAAACTCCCCTCCGTGATCGCTAGTCACATCCATCGATTATAAAGCCTCATGCAAAAAAATGCACCTTTTTCGTACCTCGAATTTTGAAACTTTCTTTATGCCAAATGGTAACATATGATGACCCAATAATCCCTGCAAAATTTCAAGATGAGCATATGCCCCCTTTCGGAATTACAGGGGGTCAAAGGGGGCCATGTCAAAAAAAAAGAACATGTAATATTATCGAATAATAATGTTAAAAAAATCAAACGAAATCGTTCCTTCAAGATTTTCGTCTGCTGATTACGAATTTGAAGTCCGTTTTCAAAAATTCAAAATGGCGGAACCTATATGGTGGACAACAACTTAAAAAATCGATCCGATTGACCTGAAAACGGTTACTCGGAGGTTTTTGGGGTCGCTGATTACGAATCTGAGGTCCGTTTTTCAAAATTCAAAATGGCGGATCCAATATGGCGGACTACAATTTCAAAAATCAATCCAATTTACTTGAAAATGGTTACTTGGGTTACCTTCAGATTTGTGTTCACCGTTATTGAAACCCCCTAATTAACGATATTGAAGCCAATTAAATAGATTTAAAAGATAATTGTCCGACATTTTGAATTTTTTAAAACTGATTCCAGATTCGTAATCAGCGACCCCAAAAACCCCTGAGTAACTATTTTCAAGTAAATTGGATGGATGTTTAAATCTGTCGTCCGCCATTTTGAATTTTTAAAAACGGACCTTAAATTCGTAATCAGCGACCCCGAAAACCCCCGAATAACCATTTTCAAGTAAATTGGACTGATTTTTGAAATTGTCGTCCGCCATATTGGATCTGTCATTTTGAATTTTGAAAAACTAACACCGGATTCGTGTTTAGCGACCCCAAAAACCCTCGAGTAACAAGATTTAAACGGATTCGATCATTGTATCGGTGACAAAATATTAAACAATTATTTTATATTAAACAATTATTTTTTAAACAATAATGTTCATAAAGATCGTAACAACGTATTTTAGAGACTTATTTAGGTCCTTCTCTTCACATAGCAATAGTCATAACAGTGGTTTTGAACTTTTTTTTTTTTTTTTTTCTTAATTCAGCATTTGTCCTTTTCGAGAGATTCACCCATATAAACGTTGCGTACTTTAGCTTGGTTAAAATATTTGTTAGTTTATGAGATTTGCAATAATAACAAAAAAATTTTTAAACTGCTATATCTTCCGTTCTAATAAACGGATTGAGGTCTACCTTTTTTTTAAATATCAAAGAAAATGAGAGGAATAAATCTTTTTTAGAACAATTTTTTATATTTTTACAACTAAAAAAATTTTTTAAAATTGAATAAATTTCGCGCGACAATTTAAAATTTAATCACTTAAACGCACAGAAAAAACCTGAATTCAAATTGAGTATAGATTCTATACTCAATTTGATTCGCAACAAAAATGAAACTGGTTGTCTCATTTCGAGTTCTAAGGTAAAAGTATCAAAATGAAACAGGCAAGTTTCATTTTGAGAAAAAGAAAAATGGAAAAATATTGTGAAATAACGAATAATTTTGCACAAAAACATGAAATATAATAATTACAAAGAAGTAAATAACACGCTAGACTTAATATATTTGATTAAAAATTGCTTGTAATCGCGTAATAAAATAATAAAGGAAATATGTTTTTAGGTTAGAAAAATGAAAACATGTGTTTTGACAACAGGAACGGTACTGCCAACTTAAATAATAGCGGTAAATTTAAAAACTTATGAAATTAATTATTATCTACGTAAATAATAATAAATAATTTTTATTTAAAAACTTCTAAATATTCGTACTGGTCAAAATAATCTTTCTGGTGTTGTTGAAATATTAGAAACAATAATTGAAATACAAAATTACTCTGCTTATGATGCCAACTTAGAAATCTGAAATTCCAGCCAATATCATTTTGAATAACATGAAGTTTGTCCCATACTCATTTCGATACCCAAAAGAAAATGAGTTGCAACAAAAATGAGTCCAAGTTTTTTCTGTGCGCTAAAATGATCTTACCTGTGTTTTCTTTAATGTTCCAAAGGAATCCAACTGTAAGTGCAAGTTTAACTTATTTAATTTTAATAATTTACGAGTATAAACAATTGTGATTTCTGCTAGTTGACGTGCAGACGACATTTGCGCACGCAACATTCTCACGTAGCCAATTTAGTACACGAATCACGTCAGCTGGTTACAGGAGAATGCTGCGTGCGCAATGTCGTCTGCACGTCAACTGAGAAATCACAATTCTTTATACTAGTAAATTATTAAAATTAAATAAGTTAAACTTGCACTTACAGTTGGATTCCTTTGGAACATTAAAGAAAACACAGGTAAGATCATTTTAGCGTTTAAGTGATTAAATTTTAAATTGTCGCGTGAAATTTATTTAATTTTTAAAAATTTTTTTAGTTGTAAAAATATAAAAAATTGTTCTGAAAAAGATTTATTCCTCTCATTTTTCTTGATATTTTTAAAAAAAAGGTAAACCTTAATCCGATTATTAGAACCTAAGATATAGCAGTTTAAAATTTTTTTTCTTATTATTGCAAATCTCGTAAACTAACAAATATTTTAAGCTGCAATTTACGTTAAAAATTATTTTTTGAGTTCAAAAAAGGTTATTTTTGAACATTTTGAAAATTTTTGTTGAGAACAACTTTTGTGTTGAATATTTTTACGAAGCTGAATTACGCAACGTTTATGATAAACGATTTTAAAGAATTAATTTTTTAAAATGAAAAATTCTATAATTTTTCGCCTAAAAAATATTTCTTGTAGTTTTCATTAAGGCCATGTGAGACAAAGACACTTTCTGGTAGTTCCAAGTATTCTTGAAAATGAAAAGAAATTTCGGGTTGAAATTTTGATAAATGATAAAAAAGGGTTGAAGGAATTGGGTCGTTTTACTTATTTACTGTAATTGAATGCGAAATAATTTTAAAAAGTAATTAATAGTGGAATTAATGGGTTTTTGTTATTTCTTTGAGCGGCCACTAACTCGAATTGGCGCTAGTTCCTGGACCACTGATACATTCACGCAACGTCTGTGTGTACCCCCGCTATGTTGACTTCAACTTTCGTTCAAAAATGGGAATTTTCAAACTTTTATTTTTAATACTTAAACGCAAAATATTGCTTCAAACCGAGAACAGCGCCAGTCTGAATGCTATTCTCTATCATATTTTACAAATTTCAACCAAAAATTCTTTACCATTTTAGAGAAAACTTGGTAATACGATACCATGTTTTTTGCATGGGGGTCACGTGGGTATTTCCCACATGGCTTTAATTAACAAATTATAAAAAAATATTTTTTAGGCAAAAAATTATACAATTTTTCATATTAAAAAATTATTTCTTTAAAAATCGTTTATCATAAACGTTGTGTACTTCAGCTTCGTATATTTTTTTTACGAAAATGCGTACTTTTTGAGATATTTGCAAGTTTAAATAATTATCCATATTGAAATTAAGCTATTTTTTTAAAATCAACTTTATAAAATTCTGCTAAATAAAAATTCGATAATTTTAACCTTTAAACTGCTTTAGCGGTCTCACAGACCTCTATCCAAAATTATTTCTCTTATTACTTCTTTCAAAAAAATGAAAAAACATTATTTTTGTAACATAAATAAAAATAAGATAATTGGAACAAAATATTATAGAAATAATCCTTTCAATGTAAAAAATAAAAATATATAGGGCATTCTATGGGAAATTTTCATTGAAAATTTTTTTTTTTTATCCGAAACTTTTTTTTTCGTAATCTATATGAAAAATAAGGAAATACGTATTTTTTTATTTTTTTATTTGATGAAAATGAAGGAAGTTATGATTTTTTGAAATTTTACGTCAACGAAGAAAGTGTGTTTTTGGAACATTTTTTAATCTATTGTACTAAGAAATTAAAAATTATGCTATATTTGAAATTTGTTCATTTTTTCTCAAATTTTTCAAATATGTGCTAAAAAATAACATACCTATAACAGAAGCAACAAAAAAGTTGAAATTAAACTTATAAAGTGAGTTTTCTCAAAAGAGACACTTTCGATTTTTAATTTTTTTTTTTTGCATTACAATCTCTGATGACTGAAGAATTTTTTCCCCTATCTGCGAAAGTGGTATTTTTAGTTTTTAAATTACTATTTACAATTTTGAAGCTTGACGCAACGATTTTTAGTATGTTTTTATGAAAATTAAAAAAAACAAATGAATGTTAATGGAAAAAGGTTATATTTGTAGAAAAAATGCTTAAATTCTGTGAGCCGTACTAAAAAAATTATAAATAGTAATTTAAAAACTAAAAATCGAAAGTGTCTCTTTTGAGAAAACTCACTTTATAAGTTTAATTTTAACTTTTTTGTTGCTTCTGTTATAGGTATGTTATTTTTTAGCACATATTTAAAAAATTTAAGAAAAAATGAACAAATTTCATATATAGCATAATTTTTAATTTCTTAGTACAATAGATTAAAAAATGTTCCAAAAACACACTTTCTTCGTTGACGTTAAATTTCAAAAAATCATAACTTTCTTCATTTTCATCAAATAAAAAAATAAAAAAAATACGTATTTCCATATTTTTCATATAGATTTCGAAAAAAAAAAATGTTTCGGACAAAAAAAAATTTTCAATGAAAATTTCCCATAGGATGCCCCATATACGACAGTTGTCATTACATAATTTATCACTAGAAAAACACAAAAAAAAGGTTTTTTTTCCACGGTGCAGTTTAGAGGATAAATTTTCCACCATAAAAATTTCAACAGGTCTAATTTATTTATTTAGTTAATTATTTATTTATTTGTGGAGAATATTTATGCGTCCTAATATTACCTGCCTTACTCTCCTACGGATTTTACAGTTTTCAATTTTAAAGAAATTATTTAATGTATTTGTAAAAAATTATTTTAATTTTGTTATAAACTACAAATATTCAGCTTCAATTTTAAACTGAAAACTTTGTTTATATAATGGTTCAAATTTAAATTTTTTAAAGAAAAGCAGGGAAACATCATCCCGTTTATTTATTCTGTTTATTATACCGTAGGGGGGTTAAAGTTCCACTAGTTTGAATGGGGTGCATGATTAACCTATAAAATTAATTAGTTAGAATTTTAATTTAAATGAATTTTCTTTTAGATTAATTTTTTATTTTTTAAATTAGTATTTAGACAAAATTTCATTTTAAACGTATTTTTTTTACATAATATAATATTTCTAGGTACTAAATTTCTATTTGAAAGAATTTTAATTTATATAGCACAATTTTCTTTTTACGGAATTTTAAAGGATTCGAATATTTAAATGGCAAAATTTCTAATGCATCGAATTTTCATTTGTCTGAATTTTTATTTACACTTTATTATTATTTATTTTTATTTATTTGATAGAATAATTTTGTTTTCTAGCTTTAGGTTATGTCAAAGGGTTCTTTCACAAACTGAATAACTTAAATAATAATTATTAATTTTTTTTTTTCTTCTTAAATTTGTTTTCATATCATAGATGCATCATATACCAAAGTTATGACGCATAATATACATATATGCGATTGTGAAACAAGTTGGTGCGAGAAAAAAAAAGAACATATGCAGAGCGGCTCATAGGTAATAACCCTCTGTGAATTGCTTTGAATATGTTCAACAGGAGTCTTGTATCATAATTTTTTTTTTAGAATTTTTCCGTCATAAAATTGAATAATAAATTTTGAAAATACTGTTATTTTTTGTAAAAATAAAATTCTTTCAAATAAAAATTCAAACCAATGAATATTATGGAACAATCATGAGCCTAAAAAATTATTCGGTTCAATATAAATTCTTTTTTTTTAAATTTGGTTAAATAAAAAAAAGCACTACAATATTAGAAAACACTTTTTTCTTGACCATAACATATACAAAACCTCTCAAAAATTCGCAGTATCCTCTGACAAGTCGAGGCGAAAGCATTTTAAAGATTTTTCTCTAATTCGTAAAAATTATTGTATCACATCAACCACTGTTTAAAATGTGAAAAATTAATAATAGAATTATTGAAAATGTCTGTGTTGTGCAGTGTTACAGTTCATTGGATAAAATTTAAACTTTACTTCGATACAATCACTTCTATTTACATCATTTTGATATTTTCTTCAAACATGTGATTGTAAGTAAATTTGTTGACTTGAACATTATTGTTTTAATAATTTGTCTAGTAAATTATACATGATACTACTTTTAAATTTTGCTTTCATTTTATCTTCATTATTAATATAACACAGGCCAACAAAATTAGAAAATTTTTTTGGTGCGGCAAAAGTCAAAGCTGTTTCTGATATAGGTTTTTCATGCTGAAGACGAATCCGTAAACAAAAAGTTTCTATCAGCTCTAGTTTTTGGAAATTTTTTTTTTTTCCAAAAACGGGTTAAAAATGTCAAGAAATCGCGTCAAACTTTAAGTACCTCTAGCACTGAAAAAAAGATCGTAGAACCTTCCACTTGGGCTTAAATTGAAGCTTAATGTTTTAACTATAATCCCCAAAAAATCACTTTTCTTACACCATGCGATCTCAAATTCATTTGTAATCCATTTTTGAGTTGCAAAAATTAATTTTGGAATAATTTGAGTGCATACCTCCAGCGATAAAATGAAAGGTCATATAACCTTTTTTTAGGCTTAAACTAAAATACACTGAGAAAACTGGAGGTTTGAAGTGAACATTTGGAGGTATAAAGAGTTTATATTTGAGAGATAGCTATTGGAAAATAATCTAAATAATGAAATACACCATTCATAGATATTTAAGCCATTTCTTCTGAAGGGAAAGTAAGTTTATGGCAGAGGGACAAATTATTATCAATCTTGAGAAATCCCTTTCTTATCGTACGCGGAACTGCGCGAAACGATTAAATATGGCAACCTAACCCCAAAATTCAGTCTATTCGATTGAGAAACAAATACGTTCGCGCATCACTTTCTGCGCAGCATTTAACCCTCTAAATATAATAAAACAAAATATATAAGCAGATTTCTTTTAGCTATTCAAAAATCATTCTAGAAGGACTATTAAACTCTCTTTAATAATAAAGGGAATCATACACTTTTTGAACCTCTGAATTTGAACCTCCAGTTTTCTCAGTGTAGACTACAATCCCTGAAAATTAATTTCCAGCACCTTAACCTCAAAGTCATTGGTAATAAATTGTTTAAATTTCAACAAAGGAAGCTATTTTAAGGCGTACTTGCGTTTGCGAAGACGAAAAATAGGCACCTTTTTACAATTTTTTTACACAGCCATTTTAATATAAATTTAAAAACTTTTTTTATTCCTAAAAATACTTGATTAAAGCTACAAAAAGCAATAATTGTTTTGTTTTTTCATTGATAATTACGATTTGTAGAGGGCGCCAAAGTAGAGGTCTAAAATTTGTAAGATTTTGCGGTACCCGCTGTAGAGCCGCCCCTGACAGTCCAAAATCAAAAAACCAAAAATTTTTTTTACTATACATGAGTAGCCAGTGGACTAATTATCAAAGTTTTGAAAATTAAATTTTTTTCTATTTTTTTATAACCAAAAACTGTAAAAAAACCAGTGATTTTTGAAATTTTTACTTTAAAAGGACGCCATTTTGTTTTTTTTAGATTTTTTTTTAATTCCATGATATTAGTCCATTGGGTAATCAATAATCATGTACACTAAAAAAAAATTTTGGTTTTTTGATTTTGGACTGTCAGGGGCGGCTCTACAGGGGGTACCGCAAAATCTTACAAATTTTAGACCTCTACTTTGGCGCCCTCTACAAATCGTAATTATCAATGAAAAAACAAAACAATTTTTGCTTTTTGTAGCTTTAGTCAAGTATTTTTAGGAATAAAAAAAGTTTTTAAATTTATATTAAAATGGCTGTGTAAAAAAATTGTAAAAAGGTGCCTATTTTTCGTCTTCGCAAACGCAAGTACGCCTTAACAATGGTTACCAACAATTTTGAGTTTCTTTTTGCATCAATATAATTTTTAGGGATTGTAGTCTCTAAAGTTTAAATTTTAGTTTAAACCCAAATAAAAGGTTTAATGGCCATTTATTTCATTGCTAGAGGTACGCGCTTAAACTTTTCCAAAATTAATTTTTGCGATTCAAAAATGTAATAAAAATGACTTTGAGGTCATGGTACCAGAAAGGTGTTTTTTGGGAATTGTAATAAAAACATTAAGCTTCAATTTAATCCCAAGTGGAAGGTTTTACGACCTTTTGTTTAAGTGCTAGAGGTACTTAAAGTTTGACAAAAAACGCGAATTCTTGGAATTTTAAAACCGTTTTTATCAAAAATTAGAACTGATAGGAATTTTTCGTCTACGGATTCGTGTTCAGCATGAAAAAATCTAGCAGAAACAGCTTTGACATCTGTCACACCAAAATCAGTGATGACCTGTGATACAATTTATAAAATTTGTTTAATTCAATTAATTCTTTTTATAATACTACTATTAATTTCTTTTATTTTAATTTTATTTCATATTTTATACTAATTTCATACATGTTTTACAATTCATTCAAATTATTTACAAAACATAAAATAAATAATCATTTAAGATGTATACTGCATTCTAGAAGGGAAAGTGGGCTAAAATAGCACACTTCCTTTCGAATGGAATCTAAACTTCTTTTTTTTTTTCTTTTCTTTATCGTTTGAACGTTTTCATAGTAAAGTACTTCTCCCGAGTTTTTTTTTTAGTCGCTTGAAGCATTTGCATACATTGCGTTTCATAAAAGTTTTGTAACGATGTAAGTTTCAAGATACAGACAAACTACAATTTAAACTTTTCGATAGTCAAATGTCCTTTATTCTTGAAAGTTTCAAGTTTCATATATTAAATAAAGATTTCTGAATTGTTGGCAAGTCAAATGTTTCGTTAATATATTCGCGTTGTCTTTGATGCATATATAATGAAAACGATGATATATTCAAGGAATCTGTATGTATATTTTTTTCAAGTGAATTTTAAAAAAATAATAAAAAAAAAGAACTAACCGTTTAGTTTTTGAGATTATTTACTATTTTCTGTTTTTGTTCAAATGAACGAAAAATTTATTTCCTACTTTTTAGCTTCTTTGATTATAAAATAATAACTTTTTTTTTTTTGTGAAATTTGTGTCTTATGAAAATTCTTTTATGTTTATAGACCATGCGTGATTCGTTCGGGAACAAGAGAAGTGCACAATAAATTGGAGAAAAATAGAAGAGCACATCTTAAAGAATGTTTTGAGATGTTAAAAAAGCAACTTCCTTCACAAGATGAAAAAAAGTCATCGAACCTTTCCATTCTTCACGCTGCGATCAGACACATACAGGTATCCTATTATGTATTATTATTATTATTTTTTACTTTGTAACAGTTTAACATTTTAACCATATATCCCGGCTTTTGTTAACTTTAAACGGTGATTTTGAGATAAAAAAAAACTATTTATAATTTTTTTTTTTCACATTATTTGAAGTAATATTGCAATTTTTAAAATTTATTATTTGTGTCATGTTATATTTTGATCAAGAATTTGTCTACCATCAACCTGGGCTATTATTATTTTTATTATTATTAATATTATTATTATTATTATTCAAATCTTTATTGATGTTATGTTTTAACCTAAAAGTGCAGAAAAGACGATTTTTGGCCATATTTGAGAATGTGTAACATTAGGTGAATGTTTCAATATTCGTCTATCAAATAATGCTTCAAAAAATTCAAATGACGATAACTCAAAACCTCCATAAAGTTGGCTTCAACGCTCAGCGCCGCGAAAATTGTTTTTCTCAGGATCAAAAATTTCAAATTATTTTTTCAAAAGTTTTTCATTTCAAATAATGCCTTTAAAAATACTTCTAAAAGGTATTATGTGGACCCAAAATCTTTTTAAAAAATAATTTGATATTTTTGGTCCCGTGAAAAATAATTTTCGATGCTGAGCTTCGACGCCAACTTCATGGATGTAACTCAGAGGCAAATAAAGATTTTTTTGAAGTTTCAAAATGCATTTTTAAGGGTAAGAGTAGTACTTTCCGATGTTGATGTTACACGACCTCAAATATGGCAAAAAAAAAATATTTTCTACAGTTTTAGGTTAGAATATCTCGAAAACCTGACGTGCCGAGTTAATTCTGAGGTTAGATTCGGATTCAGCAAGTTAAAATACCTTGAAAAAGTATAGTCTGGTTTTTGGTTCTAGAGGAAGCAAAAATTTTTATATTTTTGCGTTAAAAAAATTTTTTTTACTTCGAGGTTATGTTCCGGTTACCATTTCGCCTTAATGAAAATTCTAAACTTTAGAGAAAAACGTTTTAAACTATTCAGTTTTATCCCTTTTGTAACAGAATAGCCCCGATTGACGGTATATAAAATTTCAAATAGAGAAAAATATTTTTAAAAAAACCTGAATCATTGCAAGATTTTTAAATTATAAATACAGTCTTTTGTGTTTTTGTGAGAAAATCATCGTATTTTTTCCTAAGGCATTTTTATTATTAAATTAAAAAATTACACAACGACCTAATTCGTGATAAATAGAATGTATATTTATTCATGATGGAATAAAAAGATATTAAATAAATTGAAACATATATATATATATGCGAAAGATGTTGCGTGAGAAAAGTAGGCATTTGAAGAGACTACCATAATTTGTAATGATTATAGAAAGGCTTTACATATAAAGGTTCTTGACTTGTAAATGTATATATATAAATATATTTAGATCACACGTTTTACGTAATACGAATCATTGCCTCTAATCATAACTCCATATCTTCAATGTACCAAAGTGGCTTAAGAAAGTTGATCTTTCACCTCTTTAGATGTTGAGGTGCAGTAATTTAATTTAAAAAAAATTTTTTTTTTCTATTTTCTCGAGTGCAAAAGTTTAAATTTTTTTTCTAAATGATCTTTTTTATATTATATAACTTCATATAACAATGATCGAGATTCGTGTAGAACTAAAAGTTTTTCTATCCTGACATAAAATACAGGAGTAAATTTTTTTTTATATTCAAAAGTTCAATGCTATACTTTAACTTAATTGATTTTTTTTGTCAATATTATCTATATTTATTGAAAAATATTGCTGTTTTAAAAATAGTAATCTCTTATTTTTTTAACACCAAGATCGTTTATGAGTAAAGTTCTACTATTAATTTAATTGTTAATTATTTAATTAGATACTTAATTATTTAATCGAAATTAATTATTCAATAGTTATTTAATTATTTACTTAATTAGTTAATAGATTAGTAAATTCATTACATTAAGCAATACCTGAAATTATAATTTCAAATTTAATGATAAATTTGTTAAAAAAAAGTAAATAAAGCCTCAAATCGATGTCAAAGTTACTATTAATAACGAAACTTCTTTTTTTAATTGACAGTTTTTATTTTTAAATTTTAATATTTTTCATTGTATAGATTTATGTAATTCCTATTCTACAATTTATTTAATCTAGATAAGCTTAACATGAGTGAAAAATCTATGAAAAAATTTACATAATTTTAATATTTCATTATTTTCATTTACTAATCTAGCAAATATTTTGGAATCTTTTTTTTTTTTTTTTTTTTTTTTTTTTTTTTTTGCGAAATTCAGTCACAGTTATATTTGGTTTTATAATTTACGAAAATAGTAGAAGCGTAATAGTAATTAATTAAAAAAATTATTTATTTATTAATAAATTCAATTTTTATGAAAGTAACATTTTTTCGCCATATTGTATTCGCCATTTTGAACTTTAAAAATCTGATGTCAGATTCGTAATCAGCGACCCCGAAAACCCCCGAGTAGAAAGCTTCAAGCGAATTCGATGAATTAAAAAAAACCGCCATTTTTAATTTGGAAAATCTAACTTTAGATTCAAAATAGTAATTTTCGAATTTTTCTTTCAAATTAAAAATTAAATTAGATTTAAAAAAAATACATTTTAAAATAATTATAAAATTGTATAAAATAACAAAAAAATTAATGTATTTTATCGAAAATTATAAAATGTGAGATTAAATTTATAAAATTTGAAAAAGAAAAAAATTAATTATAAAATTAAAAAGAGTATTTTTTTTACTATACTGAAATTAAATTTGATGATAAAATATTCAGAATAATGTGCTATTATTCAGTAGCATTTTAACACACTTCATATATTTATAAGAGAAGCGCAAAGTATCATTATTCAAATTGTATTTCTTTTTAAAATCATCATCATCATCATCATCATGAAAAATAATAATGAGAATCTGTTCGCGTGTGCTTATAGACAGAACGGGCACTGCCTTTTACTATACATGTATATAATAATATACATACTGCTGAGAGTATAAAGAGAGAGAGAGAGAATATCCATTCTCATCGCGTACACACGTGAAGATTGTGTGCGTAAGTCTGTGCGCGTGCATCAAGTCCGCAGACGCGCCCCGCGAAGGTCGTCTACTCCTTCCCCTCTTCACCCTTTCCTTTCCCCCGCAGTATATCCCCACTTCGTTTATCTCGCCTTTTCCCTCCCCACCATTTTCCCAATTAAACGCACATGCTGTCTCTCGTTGGCCATCCTTTTCCCTCCCTCTCTCTTTCTCTCTGTCTTCGATTTCTCGGTTTTTAAATAAATATTTTTTTATTTTACACCTTCTTTTTTTCTTGCATTTTTTTTACAGAAATTTTTTTTTACGACTAAATAAAAAAAATAATTTAATGAAAATTTTAAAAAAATTTAGAAAAATAAACATTTTTAATATTTGGTAAATTGTAACATTTCTTTTTTTGTTTGCAAATAATTTTTACTCAGGTGATTTTTTTTCGCAAGTTTACGTTTGAAAAATAATGAACGAACCACGTGATTGTACGGCCATCGTCGTTGCTCTGCATGGCACGTATGTATGTTTAGGAAAGTTATCGATGTATGAGCCACTTTACACGCTCTCAAAATAATATGCTGGCTCTTTATGTATTTGAGAAACCATTTCTTTACCGCAAACGCAATTTCCATATTATTGATATTGATGTTTAAAACAGCAAAATGTTACATATTACGATCAATTCTTCCAAAATACTATACTTTTTGTGGATAGAAAAAAAATATATATCTAAATTGTGTTTTTTAATTAAGAAATAACGCTTGTTTTATCGATGAGAGAAAAATAATTTTTTTTCTTTAATTTAATGATATTTTTTAATAACTATTTTCTTCTCGTTTTAAGAGGACAGAAATTATAGAACGATTCTATTACTTTTCGTCCACATTAAGAATAATATCTATTGAGTTTTTTCTAGTTATTTTTTTTTTTTTTTTGACGTTGGTACTATTGGGGTCTCTTCCACTGTAATACGCCATCTGGTGCGATTTTTTCGAACTATTACCAATGAATCGCGTCCACCAATCAGAATCGCTTATAACTTTAGTGGCGAAAAATGTAACTACTAAACATACCAAAGCAGAACAATTTCGCGAAAGTTGTTCTTGCACGTAGTTCATGAAATAAAAAAGAACACAAATATGTCTCTGTTTCTTTCTCACGCATCTCTTTCGCGAAGCTATTATACGTTGATACGAGTAGATCAAAAACGTAGACGTCACCAAAAAAGGTTTTTTTTATTTACACAATCGAAAAATTTTTTCTCTATTTTTGAATAAAAATTGACGCTAACTTTACGTCAGTCAGTCATTAATATCGCGAATCACATATTTCGTATATAGAACTTTTTCTATACATAATTTACTTAAAAAACCGTGACAAAATATAAAATACTTTTTTTTTAATATACTGAACGATTGGCAATATTTTATTACTATATTAAGTAATTTAAAATAAAGTTATAAATATTTTGACGTGTTTTTTCCAGTCAAAAACATAACCTATAAATCTTGAATTACACTTCAATTCAAAGTATAAATATAATATATTATATAATATTATAATTAATATAACATAAAACAAATATGCTATAGTCTAAATTATATTTATGTAATTTTCCTTAACGTAATGGATTAACTGCGTCTCTCGTTGTTATTCAAGCAAAGTTTCTCTTTCAAACAATTTATGTATACAGTAAGAAAAGTACCATGGTAGTCATAGGAAAGCATGCGTTACGCATAAGTTTGTCTCACTCGCACTCATGGGCTGTGACTACCATGGAACTTTTCTTACTGTATATATATGTATATTATGCCACACTAGATTTATGTGACAACAGGAAAACTTTTTTTTCTCGCACATATTGGCGATAAAATTTTTTCTCCTTTAAAAAAAAATTGTTTTCTTTTTTCCGTAATAAAAATATGAATTCTAAATAATCAAGATCTAAATTATATTGTAGTTTGCGTGTCACTTGTCGTTGATCTGAAAACTGTCTGCAAAGTCTCTCGATTTCGTGTTACTTTATAGAAACGGAACTTACACTTGAGTCACGAAATATATATATATGTATACGTATAGAGAGAGAGAAAGAGACTTACGTTCGTACTTCCAGCAGTACAAGAAACCGGTTCAATTCACGCTATGTCAATTATTAAATTCCCGTTTCATCCGTTATTAGAACATTTTATGTATGGCAATTGAATGCCTTGTAAACAATTTGAGTCAATCAATCAATTTGAAGCAATCAGAATTCTTTTTTTTTTCTTTAGTTGGAAAAAATGTAATATTTCTTGAGAAAGAAAAAGTGTAAAAACAAGTTTTTAAAATAATATGTTTCTCTCATGTTGCTGTCAACAGTTTTCAAAACGAAAGTTTTCACAAATAATTACATTCAGTGAATTTTCTTTTCACACGAGATTTATATAGTCCGTGATTTAATATTTCTCATTTCGATTACAATACAACTAGCTAAAAGAAACGCGCGTAAACGCGCGAGATATCTGCAATTTTTTATGAAAAATTAAAAATTTATTTTTATTTGACGGACACTTTTTGGAATTTTGATCTCACAAAAATAATAATATTATTTTTGTAATCGTTACTGTATTACTATTTCAACATTATGGTGTTATAATAATATAATACCTATTATTGCCCAGTCAATATGACCTTTAAATTTTGTACTCAAATAAAGATTATACAATGCTACGATCGTCGAATTGTCAGCAATACATTTAAATGACCCATCTCAGGATCCATGCAGGGTGAATTCCTATTTTGTTTACCACAAGGCCCATGAACTTAAAATCGCTTTACAATGTTAAAAAGTTCTGGATTCTTTATTTCGTCTGTGATTTCAGCACATATCATTTTATTTAAAGTTTCTGAATCGCAAATTTGTGTACGTAAACAAATAGTTAAACGCACATGTGTCAATCCACGCTTTTTTCTTCTCTATGAAAGACGATACATATAAAATTGTAAATGAATAAAATTACAAGTACCTTGAGTATGCTTAAGGTTAACAGTCCATCCAGGATCACCATAAGGAAACATTGTAGGATATGTCATAGGATCAAAATTTTCCCTAACAATAAGACTAGAAATTATTTTCTTATTATTTTCTGTTGTGCATACTGAATTTACATCAACATGTAAATCCCTCTTCAATTTCTGTAGATAATTTCTTCATCTTACAGGACAAACTTTTTTCTTTGGGTTTTTTCTTTTCATTCTCAGTTTCAGTAGACAGAACTCTGTTGTCATTTTTACTGGGAAAAGTCTTTAAAAAATATGAAAGGTTTAGTTCACCATTTTGAACTTCTTTAGCTCGATTTATGAAAAGACAATTCCAATCATTCTCTACAAATCGAAATCCTAATATTAGACATTCTAACTGACGGAAAATTATTTAATTAATTGTTTTCAAAAAATGATATCAAATGCTTGCTCATTATATTATTATCAGTTTCATAAATTAATCTTTTAATTTACACTGTTAACCAATACAGATGTTGCAAATGCTATTGCATTATACTTTACACTTAACTGTACCAATCGGTTGTTGATCAACATCTACAAAAAATTCTGTTGGTTTAAAAGGGAACAATCTAATTAAATATTCTATTTGGTGAATATTCAAACACCCTGCATTAAGGCTATCAAAAATATAAAGTCTTACTCCATCGTAATAAACACAAATCCAATGACCAGAATTGTTATTACCGCTAAAAACTATTTGAATATGTTTAACTCTTTCTCTAATTGGAACAATTAAATCAAGCATTTGTAAATACAAAGTACTTTGCATAATGAAAAAAGAATTTGAATCATTTTTTGATAATTCTTGAAATTTATACATGTGCATATCATTTAACATTTCATTTACATTTTCAATAATTTTAAAATCTTCATTACTTAAAATAAAATACTCTTCTATGTTCGACATGGTATCCTTCTTCAACTTTCAAACTGTTGATAAAGCCAATTTTCAAAACAAATCGTTTATTTTAGTTTATTGCTTTAAAAAATTTACTTACATGTGTTTCACCTATAAAATATTGCATTAACTATAATTCAGCTAACTAATGCAACAATGATAGTCTTTTATGAACGTGAATTAGCGTTGTTTAATCTTTTTCCACATTACATCATTTTCGATAATGATTATTATTGAACTTATTTTCCTCTGCACTTTTTATTAAAAAACAATTTTAACCCTTAAAACAATATTCAAACCTCTTTCTATCTATTTAAATACTTTTCCAAAAGCCAGCATCCTCTATTCTCAAACAGTCAATATTTTTTTTTCAATATCGAAATATATTCAATGCCAATGTTATCCAATATCATATTTTATTATCCTCAAAATCCAAATATCTTTAATGCCAAAATTACCCAATACCAAAAAATTTTTCCAAAAGACAGCTTCCACTATTATAAAACAATCAATATTTTTGTTGCATTATTAAAATATATTCAATACTAATGTTATCCAATATCTTTCTTTATCCTCAAAATCGTAATATCTTTAATGCCAATGTTATTTAATACCAAAAAAACTAAATGGATTGAAGTATTTTTTATATGAAACATTTAAGACAACCAAAAGAAACAAATATCTTCAATACCAATATCATGCCATATCCATATTTATCTTTAAAATACATATTGTATAATTATTAATACTATACAAAAATAGGAATATATTTTTTGGGCCCAATACAAAAATGAAAAACACAAATATAATATAAGAAGATTCAACACCTGCAGTAAGTTATTGATCGACAAATTGCAGAAAAATATTATAAACTTTATAATAATCAAGTTAAGTTACCTGAGACTATTAGAATCTTTTTTTAGCAACACTACTACAATGTTGTTGAAACGGTAGTCGGTTGCTCTATGTTTATCTTACATCAGCAGTAGCCGTTTCACTCCATTGAGGAGAAGTGTTATACCCCCACTCTACCAATCTGGGCCTATATTAAGTTCTCGCGAGTGGCAGATATTACGGTAGGCCTGAGTGGCATCCTCGGGGATAGGTGTTGGTAAGTTAAGTATGAATACACCACTTCCACTCACTGGGATTAAACGGTTATCATCTATATCGCATATACAATAATAAAAAAATTTCCCTCAACCCAAGACTGTTAGGACGAATCGAGCGATCACGGATTGGGTCCTGAAAAGGGAAGTGGTATATCCTCACTCTATCGGCTTGTCCCGGGCTCAGACCTCGAGTAAGTCAATTACAGCGGGGGCCTGTATGACGTTCTCGGGCTTAATGACAATATTATTTTATGACGCTTAATGAGTTTTTCAAAAAAATTATAAAATTTTTAAATATAAACACTGTTTAATTTATTTTGACATATTCGTTTTCCTCAGAAGTTCACGATTACGATCATATATTGCTCCAATAATAACACAGGCACAAAAAAAAATTCAGGTCCCAAAAAACACAACCCCATATTCCTATGTTTTTGGGGTCGCTGAAACCGAATATGACCATTAACAATTTTTTTGACGACCCATTTTCCCGCAACCACCCCTTGCACCTACTCACGGGGGTTGGAGTTTCAAATTAAAAAAAAATTGAGTATGGTGTCTATTCCAATGTTTTTTTGGGTCGCTTCATCCCAAAAACACCATTGAAAACAAATCCTTTCTTTCCTTAACCCCGTACAACCCTCTGGGAGGGGGTTAAAATTTTAAATTTCACAAAAAGTCAAGTTCGGTGTCTAATCCTACGTTTCTTGGGGCGCTGAAATTAAAAAACACCACCAAAAACAAATTCTTTACCCCCTTAACCCGCTAGAACCCCTGGGAGGGGGTTGGAATATCATTTTTCACGGCGCTAAGTGTAGAAAAATAAATTTCCTTAAGACTTTGTAGGTGCGTATTTGTGTAATCATAGGTAACTTTCTAGAAAACTTTATTGTTGGTGATGTTTTTTGGTTTCAGCGACCCAAAAAACATAAGATTAGACACCGTACTCGACTTTTCGTGAAAAATGAAATTCCAACCCCCTCCAGGGGTTGTAGGGGGTTAAAAGGGTAAAGAATGTGTTTTTGTTGGTGTTTTTTGATTTCAGCGCACAGTGGCCGATTTCTCGAAAAATCTGGCCAAAAATCGAAAAATGATATGATTTCAACCAAAATTGGTATACCCATGTTTTTTGGGCTTCTCAATTCAAATTTTACATTGGTTGTGTCAAATTCAAAATGGCGGATCCAAAATGGCCGTTTAGATTTTAAAAAACTTTGCTGAAAATCGAAAAATGATACGATTTCAACCAAAATTGGTATACCCATGTTTTTTGGGCTTCTGAATTCAAATTTTACATTGGTTGTGTCAAATTCAAAATGGCGGATCTAAACTGGCCGTTTAGATTTTAAAAAACTTTGCTAAAAATTAAAAAATTGTACGATTTTAACCAAACTTAGTATACTTACGTTTACTAGGTTTCTGAAATCAAATTTTACATTTGTTTTATCAAATTCAATATGGCGGATCCAAAATATTTGCTGGTATTATAAAATTGCGTAAATGTGTTAGAGCTTATTTTTTTTAAATTACAGACAGTGCTTAAATTTTAGTTTAAAGCGAATGTGAATGAAGAAAAAGTCAGTCTTTCACGTTCAGTTGCACCGCCGGCCGGTGCAACGCGCTGTCGGTAAACCGCGAATAGTGAAATAAAAAGTGATACCAAAACTGCAGGGGCAGCTTGGGGCAACTGATTTCAATTAAAATGGATTAAAAATATATTCTAGTTTATGATAATACCAGGTAGAGCGCGGATATCGGTGGATTTCACAACTATTTTCATGATTTACGTTGATAAAACAATACAAAAATCGTCGTCATGAATAGCGATGTTTAATGTCATTTTTTAAAAACTGTACGTTTTAAATGTGATTATAAATACATTCAACATATTTCATACACCTTTGTTAATAATTCCCAAAAAAAGATATTCAAAAATCTGCTGTATATTAGTATATTTTCACTATTTTAACTGTGACGAAAATTTATAGTTATGAAACGTTCTGAGTAAATCTCTGGCAAAGATCACTTTTACTTGTTCACATAATAAATTGGTGATAAAAAAAGTGTAATTTTTTTTCGCAAAATTATGCAGTGAACCCTCCTTTATAATATTCAACAATAAAAAGTATAAATTTCTAAAAAAAATTTTTTGACTTTTGGCCAGGTTTTTCGGGAAATCGGCCACTGTGCAGCGACCAAAAAAACATAGGAATAGATACCGTACTCGACTTTTTGTAAAAATTGAAATTCCAACCCCTTCTCAGGGGGTTATAGGGGGTTAAGGATTTGTTTTTAGTGGTATTTTTCGGATTAAGCGACCCAAAAAACATTGGAATTGACACACTACTCGATTTTTTTGTTTTTAGTGGTATTTTTCGGATTAAGCGACCCAAAAAACATAGGATTAAACACCGTACTCGACTTTTCGTGAACAATGAAATTCCAACCCTCTCCAGGGGTTGTAGGGGGTTAAAAGGGTAAAGAATGTGTTTTTGTTGGTGTTTTTTGATTTCAGCGACCAAAAAAACATAGGAATAGATACCGTACTCGACTTTTTGTAAAAATTGAAATTCCAACCCCTTCTCAGGGGGTTGTAGGGGGTTAAGGATTTGTTTTTAGTGGTATTTTTCGGATTAAGCGACCCAAAAAACATTGGAATTGACACAATACTCGATTTTTTTGTTTTTAGTGGTATTTTTCGGATTAAGCGGCCCAAAAAACATAGGATTACACACCGTACTCGACTTTTCGTGAACAATGAAATTCCAACCCCCTCCCAGGGGTTGTAGGGGGTTAAGGATTTGTTTTTAGTGGTATTTTTCGGATTAAGCGACCCAAAAAACATTGGAATTGACACAATACTCGATTTTTTTGTTTTTAGTGGTATTTTTCGGATTAAGCGGCCCAAAAAACATAGGATTACACACCGTACTCGACTTTTCGTGAACAATGAAATTCCAACCCCCTCCCAGGGGTTGTAGGGGGTTAAGGATTTGTTTTTAGTGGTATTTTTCGGATTAAGCGACCCAAAAAACATTGGAATTGACACACTACTCGATTTTTTTTTTTGAAACTCCAACCCCCGTGAGTAGGTGCAAGGGGGTGGTTGCGGGAAAATGGGTCGTCAAAAAAAATTTTCATGGTCATATACGGTTTCAGCGACCCCTTTCATTACAGTATTTAAAAGGTCATCGACCATCTTATGAACCCTCAACCAAAAGCTGTTTTGACAACAAAAATTTCAGGTAGAAACCGTCGAGAACCCTAATTATCAAAGTAAAGATATATATGTATATATAATCTAATAATAATGAGAAAAATCAAGTACTAAGAAAATGTGAATGACTGACGGAATGAATACAAAGATTATTATACTATAATAATTTAATTTATTGTACATAAACCGCTTGCTATCGACGAGGATAAGCAACCTTAAGTGGGGCTAGTACTTTGATGGGTGACTGGACGCAATAGACAATATTAATATTAGTTGATAGAAAAATAAAAACACTTTTAAAATAAATTAGGCTAAATAATATTTTGTAAAATTATAAATATAATATAAATTATATAATTAAATATTAGGTGTATAAAAATAAATTGATAAATTAATTTCGTACAAAACTCCGAAAAGTTAAACTCGCCTTTTTGACAAATATCCCCTCAGGTGGTTGTTGTGTGTGTGTGGGCGATTTTCTAGATCATCTGTATCAAATTACATTGCGCGAGCTAAAAATGACATTTTCGTTAAACACTGCCATCATTTTCTGTTCAAGAAATCCCCTTCCACCACAATTGCCATATTTCGTTATTTATACACTCGTCGGCACTGAAAAAAATTTTTTTATCCTCAAAAACGAGCCAAAAGTACAAATTCACGAGAATCTGATATTGATAACAAAAAATATAATTAAATTCTTCTTTTAGCAACAATTTTCCTCTGAGAATATTTTTTTTTTTTTTTACAAAAAAAAATTATATCGAAAAAAAGTAATATTTTCAATAAAAATAAAAATGATCAGAAAAAATTGTAAAAAAAAAAAAAAAATTCTAATATTGTTGAAGGAAATCTGAAATTTTGCGCGATATCTTTTGTTTATCGTGCGCGGGGAATTATGCATTACGTAAAGAAATGAGATGAAGAAAGAATATTAATAAAAAAAAAAAAAAAAAAAAAAAAATTGCAAATGAAAAAACGATTAGTATGGAAAACAGGCACGTGCAAGTTGGCGAAGGTTGTTGAGTCTCGATTTAACGAATATAAAAAAAACCTTCAAGGCTCGTTACCAGACAGCTTCTTCCTCCAAGAGAGAGAGCTACATTTACCCGCAAGAAGACCACGTGTTTCAATGTGACTAGCGCATGCGTTTTAAAGACCCAGCGACCTTCCCCCCACCTTTATTGCTCCTACCTTCGTGTGGATTTCTCCTCTTTCTCTCGTCTCGCTCTCCCCACCACTTGCATTGAAAACCCCTCTTTAACGTGCAAACTGCACCACGTGCGATAAGGTCTTCCTTCACCTCGTGCCAGCATGCCTTGCCACGTGTTCTACAATGGTAAAGAGAGAAGGCAAAGAGAAGTTGGAATAAAAAAATTAGTGAAAGCTATAATATCACAATCTACATTACATTCATTCTTTAATAATACAAATTTTTTGTTTTTTTTCTTTCTTTTAACTAATGACTCCTATTCATTTATTTAATTTAACAAAAAAACTGATATAATTTTTTTTTCTTTGCTTTTTTATATGGTAATTTATTTTTTGATAGTAATATTGAAAAAATAAAATTATGCTGTTATGAAAAATTAGAAAAAAAATGTTATAAATTAATAAAAAAAAATTTTTGTATGAAAAAAATTGATAGGGTAAGTGTACCAATTACGGCGAGTGCATCAATTACGGCGCGTTCATACAAAAAAACTATTATTACTAATATATTTAATATAACTGTTGCCAAATGATTAAAAAAAATTATTTCATTCTTTTTTTGATACAATTACTTATAAAGATTCACCTTTAAACAATTATTAATTTAATTATTTGAGATGAAATTTTTTTTTCCGCGTCGCATTTGAAACATTTTTTTTTTTTTCATTGGCTCCAATTTCGGCGGGCAAAGTGTCTTCAAAGTACACGTAATTTTGGTCACCGATATTGATACAAACGCGCCGCAATAAAAAATGACGGTATTAGTTTTAATTTCTTATATTTGTTTAAATAATCGATTTTTATAAAGTTAATTTTTTTTAATATCTTAATAACATAAGCTTTTAAAGTCTTTAATTGAGTTTATACAATAGAAATGTCGAATTTTCTATTTCGAATGTGTTTTGACTCGAATCGCGCTGCAATTAGTGCATTTACCCTAATTGTAAAAATTTTTATTTTGAAACAACCAAATCTTGATTGAATCGACCAAATAAATTTTTATTCCTTTCTATAGTTAACTTAACTTTTAATTGAATCAACTAAAATTTTATTTGAATCAAATTATTTTTTTAGTCGAAAAATTTATTAGAATAAACAAAACGTTTATTTAGTTTAAATAAATATTTATTTAGATCAAGTAAATATTTATTTGAATCGAAAAAATATTTACATTATAATTAAGTATTTATTTGAATTAAACAATTTTTGTTTGAAAGAACTAAAAAATTGTGTAAATATAAAAAAAAATTTATATATTTGTTTCAAACAAAATATTTCTCTAAGTATAATTTTTCATCCTAAATTTTTTTTACTCAATTAAATGACATTTGTTTCAAATACAAAAATTATAGATCCGAATTATTATTATTATTATTATTATTATTATTATTTTCATTACAATTTTTTGGTTCATACAAATAATTATTATCTCTAAATTTGAATTAGTATAAATATTAATTAATTTAAATTAGTGGCTGGTTTTTTTTCTGCTATGATTCAATTAAATTTTACTAATCTGTTAGTAAAGAAATTTTTTTTTACCAACTCATAGGTAAAATTTAATTAAAATTCATAGCAAAAAGTCAAATTAAATTAAAAAACGTATTTTAACTCAATTTCAAAATTATCAAGACCTGATTGTACCTAATTTCTTTCATTTTTTACAAATTTTTTTTTTATTAATATGTCAACTAATAAGTTTTTGAGTGATGGAAAAGTTTTTTTTTTTCTAATAAAATTTTATAAACTTTTTGTTTTAATTGTATTACAAATTATTTTTGTATCAAGTTTGAATCAATAATACATATTTAATAATAAATTGGCATAAAACTTTAAGATTGAATCAAACTTTGAAAAACGACACAGAATCAAATTCAGTTAATTAATCCTCGTTGATTATAGAAATCATATTTATAATTTTATAATAAATCACGTTTTTCAAATTGCGCAAATCTTTTTGAATAATATTGATTTATTTAATCACAATAAACTTTTATATAAGCTTCATTATAAATTTGTAATATTATAATTATCACAAGCATAACTCCTATTAAACCAGGTATAATTTACACCAGACAATTTTTACCTAAATATAACTGTATTATTTAAAAGGAAAAATTTCATGATTATATAAATTATAGCAATATATATATATATATATATATATATATATATATAAGTGTACGACGTAATAATTACGTAATTGTAATGAATATAAAAATATATATTGTAATATTAAAAAAAAAATAAAATGTTAACTGTAAAATTTCTTTTACAGGCTTTAAGAAAAAAGGAACGAGATTATGAGCACGAGATGGAAAAGTTGGCGAGAGAGAAAATTGCAGCTCAACAAAGGCTGGTAGCTTTGAAAAAAGATCTTGCAGCTACATGGGATCATATCGATTTCAGCACCTTATTACCAGAACAAAATTCTGTAGTCGATACTGTTGTTTCAAAAAATGGTACGTTCATTCTTTTTTTTTATTAAATGAGAAAAGAAACGAGAAAAAAAAAAATAATTAACAAAGAAATGAAAAAAAAATATATTTCTTGATTAAGATTTTGATAAACATTTTTATTTAATGAAGATAACCATAGAAAAAATGTGGTACATAAAGAAAATTTCGAAAAAAAATACTTTAAAAGAAATATTCTCAAAAAATTATAGATTGATTTTAATTTTATTGAAAATTTCTTTTTTACATAGGTATTTAAAAAAAAAAAATGAATTTTTGTTTGAAAATTTTTTTTTTGTTTTGCAGTTTCAGAAAGTATGGACGTAGACGTGACTGGTCTCGCTCGAGGCGGAACGAGGTACAGTAGTACAAGTAGTTTGAGTAGTGCAGCAACTGCCAGCTCACCCCAAACACTTCAAACGACGAGCTCAACTTCCAACATTCATAATCAAGTAGCCACTGCTGCGGTCGTATGTCAAACACAAGGTCTAAACCTTGCTCAAGGTTCCAGAGAAAGTCCACCAGCCAGCTCCAGCCCTGGAGCATCAACGCCTAATATCCCTACCACTATTCAGGTACCCTTCAATTACTTTCTTCATTAAAAATTTGAAAAAAAAAGTACCCACACTTTTTTCTAAATTAAGTTAAATAAGAATATTTTTGTTTTATGCTTCTAGGAGAAAGTGACTACTTCACCAACAATTGTACATCAATCACAGCAATCGTTTCAGCAACAATCACCACCACAACAACAACAACAACCCCAACAGTTGCATTTACCAATTAGTGCGCAAATGTTAAGCACCAGCCAAGGATTGGCAACAATTGTGCCTACACTTCAGCATCTAGGCTCAAATTTAAGAGTAATACCAGGCGATACAAGGCAATTATTGGTGACTCATACAACTGGCAATAATGAGTCGCGGCCTCTTATCGCCGTTCAGTCAAATACTGGAAATGAGCCAAGGCCTATGGCTTTGGTCGTTCACTCGTCCACGGCAAACGATAGCAGAGGGAATAATGAGACGCGGCCACTTATTGCCGTGCAGTCAAATTCTGGAAGTGAGCCAAGACCGGTGGCTTTGGTCGTTCACTCGTCCACGGCAAACGACAACCGAGTGACGTTTGTGCATTCTAATTTGTCCAACAACGACAGGCCGTTGGCCCTTGCTGTTCAGTCCTCATCCAATGACGTAAGGCCCGTCACGTTTGTTCACTCGGGTAACGATACTAGACCACTGGTTCTTGCAACACATTCTCCAGCACTCAGCGCATCAAGTAAGATTTATTTCTCTATTTTCGTCTAGAACATTGCTAACTGTCTGAATAAGCAATTAAATTCATTATTTTGAATTTTCATTAAGGGGCAGTCCACTGAAACTGATTGCTGGAATATTTTGAAAAATTTTAGTTTTATTACATTTGTGAAATTTTAAGTTCATTGAAAGGCCTTGGATTATACGATATTTTTTTTTTTTTTTTTTTTTGACTTTTTCTCAAGAATACAACTTTTTTCGACTTATTTTAATAAAATGCGACTTTTTTTAAATTTAAAAAAAAATGTTTTTTTAACAAAATACGTTTTTTTAGTATACAATACAGATCCTCTTCAGATCTTCTTTATTTCAATTATTTAACAAATTTTTAATTAAAATTCTTCACTAAATTATTTTCCAATTATTTTCACTATGAATTATTTTTTAATAATTTTAGGGACGTATTATTATGTTCTAAAAATCATTAGTTAGAATTGTCATTTTATGGAATTTTATTAGTCATAATTATTACGAAGCTGATGTACGCAACGTTTATATAAACGATTTTTAAAGAAATAATTTAAAAAAATTTTAAATTCTATAATTTTTTGCCTAAAAAATATTTTTTTATAATTTTGTTGATTAATGAAAACTACAAGAAATATTTTTTAGGCAAAAAATTATAGAATTAAAAATTTTTAAAAATTATTTCTTTAAAAATCGTTTATATAAACGTTGCGTACTTCAGCTTCGTTAATTATTATTGAGCCGAATTTTTAAATAACCTAAAATTCACTTCACAGAATTTATATTTATTCGAATTTTCATTTAACATAATAGGCATTTTAAAGAATTTTTATTGGGTAGAATTTCATTGGATGGAATTTTCATTTTATTCTTTCAGATGAATTTTCATTTGTTCGAATTATTATTTGACATAATTTCCATATAACCGATTTTTCATACTATAGAATTTTTATTTAACCGCGAAAAATCATTTAACATAATTTCTAATTGATAGAATTTTTATTTTTTCCAATTTGCAAATGGCCGAATAAACAATCGACAGAAAAATCGCGCCAAAATATTTCTGTCGATTGTTTGTTCGGCCATTTGCAATTTCGGACAAATGAAAATTTTATCAATTTAGAAATTCTGTTAACTGATTTTTCGGTTAAGTAAAAATTCTGTAGAGTATGAAAAATCGATTATATGGAAATTGTATCAAATAATAATTCGAACAAATGAAAATTCATCTAAAAGAAAATTCTATGCAATGAAATTCTACCCAATAAAAATTCTTGAAAATGCCTATTATGTTAAATGAAAATTCGAGCAAACAAAAATTTTGACAAATAAAAACTTGAAGAAATAAAAATTCTGTAAAGTGAATTTTCGGTTATATAAAAATTCTGTAATATTTAAAATCGTTTTGATAAAAATTCTGCAAAATACTAATTCGGACAAATAAAAATTCGGCTCAAAATTAATTATAACAAATGAAATTCCATAAAATAACAATTCTAAATAATGATTTTTAGAATATAATCATGCGTCCCTAATTTTAATGAAAGTCTTTACAAATTCAATTATCTTACACTATTTTTTAATTAAATTTTTGTAGAAATTTAATAATTGTTTATAAATTTAAAAAAATTAAAAAAAAAATTAGCAAAATTTTTTAATTCATAATCACTTAAAATTTAATTATTTGCTAAAATTTCAAATTATTTTTAATTATTTTTTATAATATGTTTCGAAATTTTAATTATCTGAAAGCATTTTTCAATTAAAAGTTTTGGAATTCAATTTTTTTTTATGTGATTTCTAAAAAATTCTTCATCAACAGAAATCACTAAAAATTTCTCTTATTATAATTATTGTCTGAAATTTAACACAATCTTTTGAAATTCAATTATTTTCAAAAATTTCCATTTAAAAGCTTCTAAAATTTAATTATTTCTAAAATTTTCTACCAAAATTTTTGGAAATTTAATAATTTCAATTATAACTCTTCTGAAATTCAATTATTTTTAATGATTTTTATAATATTCTTCGAGAATTCAACTATCTGAAATCATTTTTTAACTTAAAAAGTTTTCAAATTATTATATTTTTGTCTGCAATTTCTAATAAATTTTTTAGTAATAGAAATCATTAAAAAAATTTAATTCAAAATCACTTGAAGTTCAATTAATTTCAAAAATCTAAATTGTAAATCTTTGAAAATTGAATTACTTTTAAAAAATGTTATTTAAAATTATTTAACAAATTATTTATTTCACTCTCGTCAGCCTTTAACATAATGCTAAACATTTAGAAAAATAGTGAACATTAAACAATAATAATATGAAAAAAATGTACGGTAAAAGAAACACATCTTTAACAAAAATATACATTGATATGTTATTTAATTTTGCTGAAAATTTCAAACAATTCTCTATCATTAATGATTTTGACCTAATCACCTTAAAAGATTATTAAAAGTATTTTATACAAAAGTTATTAAATTTTTTTTTTAATAAGAAAATAAGATAAAGTATGTATAGAAATAACAAAATTTTATAGTGCGATTTTAAATTTTTCAGTCAGGCAAAAACTAGGAAATTTTGAAAATCAATTTTTGGAATTCATTTACTTTTTTCTGAATCTAGAAAAATTATTCTGAATTTTTTTTTGTTTAATGTGAATGCATCATATACCAAAGTCATGACGCATAATATTTATAAGCGATTGTGAAACAAGTTGGTGCGAGAAAAAAAAAGAACATATGCAGAGCGGCTCATAGGCACAAAACTCTGTGAATCGCTTTGAATATGTCCAACATTTATTTTGTCTGAAAACAAATTTTGTTTTAAAAAAATTTTTAATTATATTGGTATTCTAATTATCTTTACAAAGTCTTCGGAACCCTTGCGAAACAATGTTTTTTTTTTAAAGAATGACTTACAATGCCAAAATTCGCTCTTGTAATTTATTTAAGTCGAATTTTATAAGGCCGAATTTACATTATTCCAAATTTTTACTCAATTATTAATTATTTATTTTTTACAATTACTTATTTTCTTTTATTTCACGATTAAGTGTATTTAATTCTTCTAAGACAAATTTTGTTTATGCAAATTTTCATTAAATTCCAAGGATGGTGAATTTTATTTTGTTAAATTTTTAGCATGATCAATATTACTAAAGTTAATTTGGGATATAGTCAATTTTATAAATTAATTAATCCAATCAATTTTAATTATTATATTAATTACAAATTTTAGTCTGACTAAAGCTCACTTTTACTACTCAAATAAGAATTACACAATTTTGAACCATTTTGACTGAATTAAATAATTTTTTTCTAGTAATTATAAAATTACAAGACTTCTAAATATTTTTTGTCTGATTTTTACTAGTCATAAAAAAATGGGAAAGATTGATATTTTTTGACTGAAACAAATTTTTACAACTATAATACTAAATTTACGAGAATTTAAACCTTAATGTCCGACTATAACTTTCTTTTACTACTGATTTTAAAACGTCTGACTTTCACTATTTATATCAATTATAATAATAATAATTATAATAAAATATAATAAATTTCGTGATAAATAATTAACATAAATAAAAATCCAAAATATGCATCAGTAAATTAAAATTTACTAAATTAAATTTGGCGTATGGTAAATTTTACTAAATTGAATTACGAGTATGGTAAATTTTATTTAAAAACTAAATGTAGAAAATGGTCAACATTTTTTTTTCTCGTATTTTTAATAAATTAGAAAATAAATAATAATAATATTTTTTGTTTGTTTATAATAATGTTTTAGCTGCTCAGACAAGGTTAAGGACAGGCGACGCTCAAACGACACATAAAATGGTTGGTGGAGTAACACTCGTGGGTGGCAATGGATCCGAGTTGACCAGATTGCCTGGAGGAGCAGAACTGAATATTCTTCCAGCAAATGGTGTGTTCCGTTCCCTCAAGGCTCATCAACCCCTCGCTATACAAGGAGGTGACTAATATACGCATATCGGCGTGTTCTAATTCACCGTCTTGCGCATTAACAAAATTTTGTTTATATTCATTTAAAATCAAATTAAATTCTGCTTTACGAAAAAAATTCGCAAGCATGAAGCGATTTTTTTTTCTTTTTTTCTTTTTCTCTCTCTTTTTTTTTTTTTTTTTTTCTTTTTTACTATTTTGAAGAAATAATTTTTTATTTTTAAAACTACATAACATTCACTAGAATATCAAATAATGACTCTCTTAACTCACATTTTATTTTTTTTATCCAACATTTTACAATGTTATTTTATTTTTATTATTTTGCAGTAAAATTCATCTGAGGGGTTTTGTTTCCTTAAAAAGAAAATAATAATAATAATAAGCTTATTGGCACCTTATTTTGTAAATTAAACGTTCATATACAGAGCGGTTTATTGTTATCGTTGACAAATCGCTTTGAATATGTGCGACATATCCATAACTTTTTTTTTTTTTTTTGTAAAATTCACAATGAAAATGATTAAGTTAAACATATTTTTAAACACTGATTCTCAAGTGTATTCTTTTTTTTTTTTTTTTTTTTTTTTTGACATTTTTGAAAAAAGTCACTCGTTAATAAAATATGAGTGTTCGTGTAATTTTTTTAAATTATATTTTTACATTATCTAGTTTGAAAAAAAATTCTACCTTGAGATCAAGTGTTTAGAAATAAATTTTTGTGGTAGTAAATTATTAATTTAAATTGATACTTAAAAAATCGGCGATTCTTTAAATTGTATGAAGCTGATGTAAAACATTTAAAAGAAAGAAAAAAAAACAACAGCAATTGTAAATAATAGTCCTGTAAGTACTCCTTAACAAAAGATGTATATTTAATAATTGCGAGGCTGTTATCATGCCTTGCAATAATAAAATTATTTATTGACAAACAAGATATTATTTAGTTATCCACAAATATTGATATAAAATAAGTGTCAATTAATTGAATTAATACTGTCATATCACACATTATGACGTTATTAGTTATAGATATTAAAAATTCTCAGTCTAAATTTCAAAAAAAAAAAAAAACTTATTCTGAATTAAAACGATATTTTCTTGAAATTTTATTTAAAAAAAATAAATAAATTATGATAAAGGAAAAATTAAAAAAATATCTATTTTTAAAAAATTAAGAATAAGGAACTATTTTTATATAAATTAAGAAAAAGAATGACAATCAAATTATTCGTGAAAAATTGCTTAAATAATGTACCTATGTTTAATTTGATGAATTTTTAAAATCGACAAGGTTGAGAATTTTTTGTGTCTTCAAACCGTCACGTCACAATATGTTGAATGCAAATTACAGTGAATTTTACATAAATGAAATGAAAGTTTGGAAAAATTAATTTTTATCAAATGAATCATTCCAAATGTAAATTGCTTGCTTTGTGTGGTTATTGGATTATTTTTTAAAAATCTATAATCAATATAATTTATTTAGAAAAAATATAGATAAAAAAAACCCTTTATACAGTAATTCATAAAAAAAAAAAAAATTCTCAAAACAGAAGAATTTACTAATATATATTGTTTTTAGTGTTTAATTCACATTTTAGACGGAATTAAATAATATTCTTCAATAATTTTTTTATTCACTTCGATTATTAATAGCGGGATTTATTTAGTAAAAAATTTTATTTATTTTTTAAGAAAATAGTTCTTTAATGAGTTAGATAAAAGTTGGAAATAGAAAATTCTCTCAAATATATTTTGAATTTTTTAATATTCATTTACAAATAATAATAATACACTGAAAAAAAAATTATTTGATTCAAGTAATCGATTACTTGATTATTATCAAATAAATTATTAATTGATCCAAATAATTTTTATCTGTGACAATTAAATTTTATTTGTTTCAAATACAGAAATTATTGGTTCAAATAAAGTTTATTTAATTCAAATAAAAATTATTTGCTTCAAGTAAATATTTATTTGAAAATGGTCAAGTAACCGATTATTTGAATCAAATAATTTTTTAATCAGTGTATAAATTTATAAAAATAATATATAAATAAATTGAACGACTTGAAACATAAAAATAGAAAAATTAAGCATACAAAAAGACTTTTTTGGTCAGACGACGAAATTGTAAATAAATAAATTTAATGGCTGATAGGACAAATAATCGAAACAAAAGTTAGTGCAATTCCATATTTTCGAATTTTTAAATAAAAAAATAAAATTTATTTTTTAATATTTTGAACCATTGTAAATTGATTTTTAATACAAATTACAAATTTTCTGCCAGTAAAAAATCAATTTGGCTAATATAATATAAAAATTCTAAAAAATATTTTTTTCCTATTATTTTAATTTAATTATTGTGGAAAATAATAGAATTAAACTAGTTTTAATAATTCTTCATCGTTTTTGCGAATTTTTGAGAAAAGTCGATTTCGACAATGAAAATTTTCAAAAATCATTTATTTTTTCTAAAATAATTATTTTCCATTAAAATTAAATCAAAAGAATAGAAAAAATCTAGTTTTAATAATTTTTGTAATTTGTAATCTTTATTCAAATGCAAATGATTCAAAGTGTTTTGAAAATAAAATTGCTCATATTTTTAATGAAAAAAAAAATATTTTTTTAAAAATAAAAATATTAAAATTTTTTTACTATTTTGTGCAACTCGTCCTTAAAACAAAACTGACCAGAAAGAACGAAGATTTAAAAAATAATTGAATTCTATTGTTACTGAATTAATAGTGTGAATTAATTTTTAATTTGTTTTTGAATAAAAATATAAATTTTTAAAAATGTTATATTTTTAATTTTTTAAAAAAATAATGTAAATATTGCTTATTTTCAATTTAGAATTCTTTAATTTATATTCAAAATAAATTATTATGTATTATCATTTATTCAAAATACAATTGGGTAAATTCTTTTTTTATATTATTGAAATTAACTTTTTTCTTTTTCCAAATTTTGTATTTTTAGTAGCGTAAAATTAATTAATTAATTAATAATTCTCTTGATTTGTTTATTTCGTATGAAAATTACAAAAATATTACAGATAGAATTTTAATAATAAAATTTCATTTTACTCCACTAGAAATATGAGAAAAAAAATGCTTAATTTGATTTTATGCTCTAGTTTTTAGTCAAAAATTTTTTTTATTAATTTTTAGGAGGATAAAAAGAATTGAAAATAAATTTTTTTGTGATATTTTAATTGTACTTTTTAATTGGGAAAAATAGGTTTTTCTGTTTACAAACTATATTTGGATTTTCCACAAATTGTCTCATAACATAACCTCAAATTCCAACCTAATCGGTTCCTATATTGGTTTTTTCTAAAAGGGACAATTTAATATGGAAAATTGATTTTGTTTTTACGAAGAGTTTACCGACACCCTGACAGTGAACGACACCTGCTATTAAAAACGATAATAACTATAAAAATAATAATATTGAATAAAATATCACTAGTAAATTAATTAATATATACAATATTTAGAAACTGATACAGTTGATATATGTTTATATTTTTCCCGATATTTTACTTTCTAGAAAACTAACCTCAAAAAATTTTACTTTATTGATTACAAATTTTATAAATATAAAGAAATTGTTAAATAATTATATTTTAAAAGCAACTTTTTTTCTACATTAAATCTGAATAATAAAATTTGTGATAATATTAATATAAATATCATGTTACTTAAATAGTAATTTAAATATTTTTTTATTTTATTAAAGGATGTCATTCACTGTTTTCATACCATACATTTTTAAATTAATATTATAAACTTTTATCAAAGTTTTTTTTTTTAATTTTAAACTTATAAATTATTGGGATCGGTGGTCTAGTAATAATCTAGTAACTTTAGACCGATCTCTCCCTCCATTTTGATTTTTCTCCTCTTTCTAAGATGTTATTTGAAGAGAGACAAAGAAGGAAAATGGAGTAAGAGATCGGTCTCTCACCAGATGGCGTATTGTAGTTTAGCAGTTCCCAATAACCCAAATCTTTTATTTGAAATTTATTTTTTAACTAAATCTTTAATAAATTCCGATAAAATGTCATTTAATGTTGAAAGTATTCCCAGGGTGTTGGTCACTGTACCCGTTACCTAAATAACTTTTGTAAAATTAAGGCCTGAGCAGAAGAGAAACGTAACCGGAATCGTAACCGAAATAATGAGTTAAAGAAGGACAAACAATATATCTATCCTTTTCTAACTCATTCTTCTTGTTGTGTTTGCGATTACGATTCCGGTTACGTTTCTATTCAGCTCAGGCTTTAAAAGTTCCATCCTTCAATTTGAGGTTATGTTATATTGACTCAAAGACAGTTTTTTTTTACAAATAAACAAAATGCAAACAAAAATACTATTAGAGATTTTTATTTTCGAAAAATAATCCATCTAGACAAATATTATAAATTTGGAATGAGAGTGAAATAATAATAATAATAATACAATTATCATTGAAATATATGACGTTGGTAATAATTTGATCACAGGATTGGCCTTGAGCCATGCGGGAGTTTCACTTCAATCAACCACGGGGAAGGGGAATTCAACAACAGCGGCAGTGGTGCAAAATGCTCCGTCCACAGAGGGTATTGCTCACATTGTTGGCCAGCATACACCTCTATCAGGTTTAACGCCAATTGTCACGCCAATGGCCGTTGTTTCCCAGGGTAATCAAGTGACAGCTCACATATTGGCGCCATCGAGTCTTGCTGGAAAAATGATAACAACGCCAATTCTCAAATCCGTGGGACCTCTTGTCAACGCTCAGTATCTTAATACCACCGCCCTCGTTAAACCCGTTGTAGTTGTAAGTTCACCATCAAATTCAATGACGTCGGCAACGACGACATCTTTTACACAGCCGCCGCCTTCTTCTTCTTCCTCGCACTCATCGAGCGTCTGACAAAATTTCATCAAATCAAGAACCATTGTTTGAAATAAGGCCAACAAATCGCATCAACATTGGATGTAAATGCCTTCTTCATCATCATCATCATCATCATCAATGTGATTGTGAGTTTGTTCTCTGTCTGCAATTTTTCTGATGATGATCGTGATTCACATCGAGATAAAGTTATTAAGAATACCAAGGATTCTGTTTATTCAGCGTCTGGGGTGCGCGTACATTTTTCGAGAATCATCAATCTTTTAGAATTAAATCAAATTTGCGAATGCTCAAAAGAAGAATGTACTTTTCAATGAAAGTACATTGATAAAATGAAAAGTATTAATGATAATTTCGTGAAATATTCATTTAAGAGTGTTCAACGCTGAAATTCTTTGGCATTTAATTATCGCCCTATAAAAACGGCACTGAACGTGAAAATGATGAACATTGATTTTTAGAAGAATTGTTATCTTATAAATTTCCCAAATCTGAAAGATTTTTCGAATTCATGTAAAAACGCGATTGCAAAATTGGAAATAGGAAAGTAATAATAATAACAGCTGCGACTTTGTGCTTCCTGCATGCTTCTGCCATCTAACGGCAGCAGGACATAATGAAGCTGTCATTATTATTACTTTCTTATTTCCAATTTTGCTATCGCGTTTTTGCATGGATTCAAAAAATCTTCTGGATTTAGGAAATTTATATGATAAGAATTCTTAGTACGTTGGTCGATTTTATAAAAAGTGTCCGTGTTTCAAGAAAAAAGTGTTTTAAAATCAATGTTTATCATTTTCACGTTCAGTGGCGTTTTTATAGAACGATAATTAAAGGTTCCCCCTTTGCCAAAGAATTTTAGAGACCGTTGAACAATCTTAAGAAGGGTGGAAGCCCTAACGTAACCTCAAAACTATAATTTCAAACAATTTTTGAAGATCTAGTTATACACTTTTTGGAAAAAAATTATGTAGAATCATAATGTTTTTTTAAATAATAATTTTTTCAATTTTTTTACTTTTCTTTCAGAGCTATAAAAGTTGTTATTTTAGTCTGTTCTAAAAGAAAAAAGTCAAAATGTTAAAAAAATTATTATTTAATAAAAGCTAGAATCATTATAATTTTTTCCAAAAAGTGTATAACTAGATCTTCTAAAATTGTTAGAAATTAAAGTTTATTTAAAATTTTGTTTACGTTAAAAACCATTTTTCAGTTTTGAGGTTGTTAGTGCCTCCATCCTCCTTAAAAATCAATTTTGATTTGGAAGCATTTTTTCGAATTTTATACTCTCTAAATTTTTATCAGTAAGATTTCAATGATAAAATAGTTTAAATTTAGCAACCGAATCACTTCATTGATATTTTAGCTAAAATTCAGTTTCATTTCACTAAAAATCAGATAAATTTTTACTGATGCAGATTTAATTGTTCCAATCAGTAAATAATTTAAGTCATTTTTAGTGAAATATGACTGTATTTCAGTGTAAATCTTACTAAAGTGATTTAGTTGCTAAATTCCCACTATTTCATTAGTAAAATCTCACTGATTCAAATTTAAAGAGTAAAAACAAAAAAGAAATTAATTTTTTTTTATATTTGATGGAAATTATATTTTTTTAATTTAACATCTTCAGAAGTAAAATATTCTTAAAAAGGTTTTTTTTTCTTGTAAGCAAATATGGGAATTAGATTTTCAAAGTAGTGATAAATGAGAAATTTCGTTTCTCCCCCGTTCATGTTAAATTATATTCACACATTTTCAGTTGCGACGTGCTTTTTAAATAAGTTATAGCGCGTCGTTGATAATTATTATTAAGACAAAACCTATATCCCGAAACCTCGTTCTCTCTCTGGGGAGATTCTGGCAAACAAAAACCGACGATGCAAAACGGCGAGACTAACGAACCTAAGGAAGCCAAGACTTACCCACGATGTCTTCAACCGTAATTCTCCTCGAGCTGCAATTGAGGCAATACTCCAACTCCAGTTAAACACCGATTACACTAATAAATCTCTTTATTAGAAATAAAGTCGCTCACAAATAATTACAAATTAAACCATTACTTAACAAATATAATTAACCCTCTTTATCCGCGACCTCATGGGAAAAACGTGTCGTCTCATCGATTGTCAAATGAAGAAGGAAAGTCTCGATCGCCACTGCGCGCTAAAGTCCTTCTTCCTCATCGGATCCTTATCTCGCAGCTCGGAAAATCGAGAAAATATATTTATAAAATAAAGAAAAATCAAAAAATAATACTTTTTTTTTAAATCAAAATACTGTCCTCAAAGGACGCCTTATTTTAAACCTCGAAGGAACCAGTTCTTGGATTCCACTACCAGTTCTGGAGACACTCTTTGTAACAAACGGTCGAGTTCTCTCAATCCCTTAACCATTTCCATCGCAAAAGTAGGAACAACCTGGGTTGCTCCAATCATTTCCGTAGAAACCTCCGGCAATTTTTCAACAACCGGGCCTTGAGCTGCAACATTTTTCAACACTGATGCAACTGACTTTGGTTCGGTTAGTTTTGGCTCCATTGTACTCTTCACTGTGGGAGGCTGGGTTCGCGACAATTTTTAATTTCCACGGTGGTCGTGGAACACTCCCACTGATTCGTCTGTTCCTTTGTTAGATTCTATTTTTCCCCTTGAACTTCTTTTCCTTTCTGTTGTGGATCTTGTTTTTCCTCATCTTCATTAGAGGTTCCCTCTCTTAACCTCTTCTTCTGAGACTTTGTGGCAGCGCACATCTTTTCCCCGTTAAAGCTGCGAAGTTCATTTAAACAGACTTTGGCTGATGATAGATAGTCATTGGCTGCTTGTAACTGTGTCCTTGGAGTGATTGCTCATAATGGGTCTAAACCAGAGATAAAGAGTTTCTTTTATAAATTGTAATTAGTTCCACTTTGAATTATATGGACTCCTGGGTCCTTGACAGCTGAATCAATTGCTGCTTCCATTGCTGCTCTAAGCTCCTTTAGTCCTGACTCGTTGACATACGGGGTGGAAGTTGTCTGGTGGACTGGCTGGGTGGTGGTTGACTGTGTTTGGGATTCTCTTCGTCGCTGGTGCTAGGGTTTGCAAGGGGGTTCGATGGCGAGACCTTTCTTTCTATTATGGGTGGTTGTGGTGGTTTTCCTTCTGCCCATGTGCTTGTCTTGATCCCCTTTTTGGTTGTATCCTTCCCCCTAATTCCTCGTACCATCTCCGACATTTCCTCTATCGTTTTTTCCGAACTAGAACTAGAAAATATGCATCCCGGTATTGATTTGTCGAACTCTCCAAGAACTGGATGTGGCACTTGGAGTACAAACCTCTGAGGGCGTCGACCATACCACATTTGTATTACTTCCCACTGTTGACCCTGTCATACATATCACAACTGTAGTCGAGACTGGCACAGCACTGGCGGTGACGGTACAAATTCCTCCAATTCCAGTTATACTGGATTCATTCTTTTCTAAAGGCATGAAAGCCTCCTACAGAAAGGTTTGTTAAGAGTTCGCCATGTCAAAATTACTGTACCAAGGCACGTACATCCTCTAAGATACGTAATATGTTTCAGTCTGGTTTTATGACGTCATCAATATTTGACACCCACGTCGATTAATTTATTATTTTCTAATGAAAAAATTTGATTCGGAAAGATTGCTAACTTTTAATAACTTTAATTAATATTACTGCCGAATGATAAATTCCTTCCCTTTAATTATTATTTTCTAATTTTTGAAAAATTATTATTTTTCCGGCGAACATAACCTTTAAGAAGGAATCTTTTTCTACAATTTTTTTAAATGTTTCTGTCAATGCAGATAATTGAGATTTGCATCCCACATTAAAATTAACTTTTTTTGCAAAATTGACACATTTTGACTGAAAATTGACACGTGTGAATACATACACATAACCATACAAAATCAAGAATGCGCGTTGTCAGAAAAAGTCACCAAGCGCAGCTGCTTACGCGCATGCTTGAAGATACTTCATGTATCTCACATGATTAAGGGCGCACTCACACCTTCTGGCTGCCTGCCTGTCAGCAGGAGTTGTCATGGCAACGTGCAGGAGTAAAAGAGAGAGAAAATTCAAATTTGAATTTACTATCTCTGTTACTCCTACACGTTGCCATGACAACTCCTGCAGGCAGGCAGCAATTAATTTTTTTAACTAAATAGGGTAAGTGTACCAATTACGGCGCGTTCATAAAAAATAACTATTATTACTATTATATTTAATATAACTGTTACAAAATGATTAAAAAAATTATTTCAATCTTTTTTTTAATACAATTACTTATAAAGATGCACATTTAAACAATTATTAATTTAATTATTTTTTGAGATCAAATTTTTTTCACGCCGCAATTGTAATATTTTTAAGATTTCCATTGGCTTCAATTTCGGCGGGCAAAGTATCTTCAAAATACACGTAATTTTAGTCACCCAAACTGATACAAATGTGCCGCAATAGAAAATTACGGTATTAGTTTTAATTTCTCATATTTGTTTAAATATTCGATTTTTATAAAGATAAAATTTTTTTTAAGGCCAGGTTCAAGTGAGGCAGCGCCATCTACAATGAAACTAAAATTTTTGAAAATTTCCAACAGCCTTTTCTTGAAAACAAGAAGATAAAATGCTTTTTTCTTTATGGATAATTGATTATTGGCAAGAAATACACAATCTAAAACTTTTTTTGAGTTAAAATAATGAAAAAAATTTCATGTCAATAAATTAAATATGAGCACTTTTTTTCACAAAAACTGTACTTTCTCAGAAATTATAATCAAAAATGCAATTTCCATTTGGAAAATTAATAAACGCTAAAAAATACACCAGCTAAGATTTACCAATCATGAAAATAACAAAAAAAAAGTTTTTTAACATAATAAATTTTACTAATTATGCAGCCGTTTGGCAGGTTATATACCAGACGTTTCGCAATTTTGCCGGAAGGAGGAGATTGGCGCTGTTGCTAACCACCTGAAATACATAATCTACCAAAGGTCTGTCACAATCAGTAAAACAGTGTCCATATGTTAAATATGTAATAAAATTTTTTATTATTTTCGTGTTTGGTGAATCTTAGCTGATGTATTGTTTATAACGTTTATTAATTTTCCAAATGGAAATTGTATTCTTGATTGTTAATTCCGAGAAAGTACTGTTACAGTTTTTGTGAAAAAACTGCTCATATTTAATTTATCGACATGAAATTTTTTTTCATCATTTTAACCCAAAAAAAGTTTTAGCTAGTGTATTTCTTGCTAATAATCAATTATCCATAAAGAAAAACGCATTTTACCTTCTTGTTGTCGAGAAAAGGCTGTTGAAAATTTTCCAAAATTATAGTTTCAATGTAGATGGCGCTGCCTCACTTGGACCTGGACTTAATATCTAAATAACATAAACTTTTAGTTCAATAAGTCTTAAATTGAGTTTATACAATAGAAATGTCGAATTTTCTATTTCAAAGGTTTTTTGACTAGAATCTCGCCGCAATTAGTGCATTTACCCTAATTATTTTAAAATTAAATATGTTTTAATAAATTCCATTTTTTAACGCGACACTATTAATTTTACAAGTATTGTGGAATAATTGAATTTTTAAATTATTGACATTAAAAAAAAAAGAAATGAAAATTTTTTTGAATATTGAAAATAATTGAATTTTTATTGCTATTAAATGAATAATGTAAATTAATTCGGTGTTGTCGAAAGAAGATATAGTTGAATTTTGTAAATAATTGAATGTTACTCACAAATGAATATTGTGAAATGATTTACAATTTTCTTTTTATTTATTTTTTTTTTAATTTTGAATTTAAAAAGAAAATAATAAACTTTTTAAAAATGTTATTTTTGTAATTTTCTGACAAATTAGTGTACAAAAATTATAACTTCAGTTATTTCTATCAAATTAAAAAAAAAATGAAAATTTCCTTATTTTATATATGAAATTCATATAAAAATTATTACAATCAAAAATAATTTTTAATTTTTTTTTTTTATATAGTGCCCAATAAATATACAAAAATTTCATACATTCCATCTTTTTTTTTTTCGTTATTTGAAATAAATATTTATTTATGGGCCCAAACTATTTCGACATATTTATGAGTAAAAAAAAAGAGAGGAAAATAAATTTTTTCACACTTTTTTCTTTGAGAAAATATATTTTTAAATATAGTATTTTTTTGCGCATTCTTTAGATTTTGATTCTATATATTGTGAAAGATTGATGATATTTACTCGAAAACGTAAGAATGGGCACAAACTGAGATGTGTACATGAAGACTAGATGCGACAAGAAAAAACAAATAGCCTATAGTATATTTCTATCGCAAAATCAATATTCTGATCCAAAAAGTCTTCTTAGAAAATTAAAAAATAAATTCAATTTTTTGAATTTAACATCTTATTTTTTTAAAATTAACATTAAATAAAAAAAAAAAAAAAGAGCAAAGTATCAGGCAAATTTTTTAAGAAGCTTATTTTGGACCACATTTATGAACAATAATTTTTCACTTCTTTATAGAAATAACACGTTTTAGTGTTAAAATATAATGCAAATGCATCGAATTATTTGTAGTTAATATAAACATGCTGAACATTTCAATTAATGGAATGTAGCTTTTTGATCCATTCATAAATTGCATAAAGTTTTTATGTGTAAAAGAATTATATTATTATTATCATTATAAAAAAGAAAAATTAATTATTAATTAATATTACAAAATTTATGAATGGTCCTTTCAATTCTATTTATAAACTAAAATAGTTTTTTCAGTGATGGCAATTTTTTGTTTTGTAATTTTAAAATTTAAATCTATATTTGAATTTATTTCTCCAGTGTGAGTTAAAGAAATTTTTTTTTCTTGATATTTCTTTTTGAATATGGATTTAAACAATTTTTCTGGCTTTCAATTGCACTAGATAGAAAATTGAGAGATGTTTGTTTTTCTTATTTTTTTTTTGTTGTTGTTGATTTTTCTGAGATGTGTCAGTATTATTGAAAAGAAAAAAAAAATTAAATAATAAAGTGCACGTTGAAACTCCCAGAAATCTAGTCTCCAAGTCACAAAGCAGAAAAGAGAACTGTTATTGTTCTTCTTTTGTTATGATAAAACACTTCTTACGTTCATTGTTTCAAAGAATGTATTTAGCAAAACCAAAGTTGAATCTAAACAGATGCGTAGTTTATAATCTTCTGAAAGTCGATTTTCATGTTATAGCAAATGTATGTTCTAAAACGTAAGATTTATAATCGTAACGTCGATAATTTTTTTTTTATTTCAATGCGACCAAAAAAGTTTATTAAAAGAAAAAAAAAGAAAATTCTTTAACTATGAAAATGGAAAATTCTTTCAATTTTATTTTAAAATGAAAAATTTTTTTTTTTATGAATATAAATTAAAAAATTATAATTCTTTGACATAAACTTTATATTATTTTTTACAATTGAAATTTAAATGAAAAAAAAGTAACATTCTTTTTCAAAATTTAACAAATTTTTCAAAACATTTAAAAATTAATTCAAAATTAATTTTAAGTATCGATAGAAAATTATTTAAAAATTCAATAGAATATCATACAAAAAAAATTAGTAAATTATTTTTCAAATAATGAAATAATGAATTTTAATATAATGAAATTATATAGGAATTAAATTTAAAAAAATTGAAATTTTAATTATTATTTATATTTAAATGTTTTATTTACTTTTAAAAATACACCCAGAGAAATTATATATTTGTCTCAGAGCTAAATAAATATTTATTTGATTGAAATAAATTTTTATTTGATTGGTGGTTGGTTCAAATAAAACATTTCTCTGGGTGTAAATGAAGTTTACTTTTTAAAGAATCAATGAAGTGAATTAGAATTTTTTTTAAATTTTCTAAATTAAATAAAAAAAAAAAAAATTAAAAAAAATAATTATGTGAAATTTATAATTCTTTAATTTATATTCAAAATAAAAGTTTTTTATTATTTGTTCAAAAAAAAAAAAAAAAAAAAAATGAATTGTCTTACTCACAGAAGATTTAATAAAATATTTCATTTAGATTTTCATTAAATATAATTTTGAAATTTTCTTTTTTAACATTTACGAAATAATTACATGTTTAGATTGGCTTTTTGACTTGAGTTTATATTGTAAAGAAAATGAAATGTTTCCTGTCATCTTTAAATTTTATTTTTTTTATAATTATTTTGGTGATTCTAATTGCAATCCTTGGAAAATATCATATCATTGTGACGAAAAGTGAATAAAATATGTAGCTTTGAAGAAATATTGTCAACTTTTGAATGATGAGAAAAAAAAAAAGGAAAAAATATTGTACCCGACTTTGTTTCGAAATACATAGGTGTCGTATTTCAAAATTTTTAAACGAAACGTCTACAAGTGAAGTCAGAAAATGAATTTGAAAATTGAACAATTATTTCAAAACTGTATTGTAAACAATTAGATTTTTTTTTTTTTGCTATTAACGTACTACGTTAATTTATTGACAATTGTATAATAAAAATTATTTTATAGATTATTTAGAGTCCAAAAAGTGTCTAAAAAAAAAAAAAATTCAAAATAATTTTTTTTTATGAGTACATTATTTTTTAATTCCACCAAAAAAATTAGTAAAAAAAATTGATTTAAAATATTTAATATCTTATATAAAATTGGATTTATATTATTTTCATTTGGTATTTTATATTTTTTCTGGACTTCAAAACGAGTATCTAGACAAATTGAAAGTCATTTAAAAAATGTTTCAGACTGTTTAAGAAAAAAAATTTTAGAATTAAATATTTTTTTCTGGTTATTTTTAAATAAATAAATTTTTTTTTTCGAAACAATCTGGTATATTTTTGATTTTCTTTTTTGTAAAATTAAAAAAATCTATTGTCACCGTTGATAAAACTATAAATAATTGTATATCCCCCCCCCCTTTCACCCTCTCACCCCTCTCATCATTGAACGCTAATGCTATTATAAAATCGAAATTACACCTTTTTTAAATGTATATAATAAATTATTGGCGTAAGCTATGAAAGGTGTTTACGATCTCGTAAATATGCGTTGTAATATTTTAAGTCTATATGATTAAAAGTATTGACTTATTAAATTTCCTTCTTTATTTTATTTTTTAAGTTTAAGCTGAATTCAAGGTGACTATATAATATGTATAATGTGTATACTACGTTCATTTTTATGTGATCGGCGAGCAATATAATTATTATTCATTTACCGGCGACACTTGAGACGAAAATCTTCCTTCAGTAGAGCAGATTCGATGTCCTTAAAAAAAAAAAATAAAAAAAAAATAAAATACATTAATCACTTGTCCGATAAAAAAAAACAAACAAATGTCTTGAACGAGACAAAAGACTAGATCAAGAGTTGTATGATAGTACTTGTAATGAAAATTAAGCGTCGATTGAATGAATTTCGTGAAAATAATTCTTAAATACACGATTATATTTCAATCTTATTGTTTTTTTTAAAAAAATCTTTTATCTAGAAAATTTAATTTTTATCAAAAGAAAAATTTTAATTCTAAAACCGTAAAACTTAAAAAAAAAAAAAATGTAAAAAGGAAAATTGAAAAATTCGATTAAAAAAAATGTTTTAGGATCTCTCTCTCGGATTGTTTTCATGTTTATGGCTGTGATTGTAATTTTGAATATTTTTCAAAATTTGTTTAGACTAATTAAGTTTATGCGGGGGAAAAAAAAATTGTACTTTCGAAGGGGAAAAGAAAAAAAAAAAGACAAAAATTATTCAAAAAAATAGGAGAAATATGTTTTTAAGAATTATTTTTAAAACGAGCGTATGATAGAAAAATGTGTGAATGTGTTTTGAATAATAAAAAAAAAAAAGTTTGCTCTTGATGAGCAAATAATCGTAAAATTATATATTAGTATATAATGTAAATAAAAAAAAAAAAAAAAAGTCTGGAATTAATCCAGAAGAAGGAGACAGAAAAATGGACTAGGGGCGAAATTTTCAAAGATGAGAAACCTGGGGAGAGTGTCAATGTGATATAAGTAATTAATAAAAATTAATTAACATTGTAGTGAAGTTGTTTTTGAGTATAGGCGTCCGCTGCTAACCAACCAATTATCTATACTAACATCGTCAGGAACTGCAAAAGAAAAAAAAACAAAAAACTGTATATAGTATAAAAAATAAAATGAGATGAAATCATGAGAAAAATATAATTATATTAACTATATGAAAGAAAACAAAAAAAAAAAAAAAAAAGTAATAAATAGCAATTTTACGGCTGAGCGCTCAACTTTTTATCGCGCTTATTCTGCGTCGAGAGTCGTACAAAATGAGCGAATGTTTAAAGAATAAATGTTATTAAGCGTCTAAATATTTGTTTATTAATTTAACCTTTCCATTTCTTTGATTTTTTAACGAATCATTGAAAAACATAATACTAGCATTAAAATGGAAATTAACTCCTAACAAAAATAAACGTAGAAACTTTTTCTTTATTGCATTGGAAAGCTTATTAGATTTAAAAAAAAAAATTTATCATTCCATTTTATTTCACCTATAGTCGTGGCGGTCTATTTTTAGAAAAATCTGATATTTCGTAATAATAACTTTTAATATCCGTACAATTCATTTTTGACAATTATTTTATGAATTTTTTTTTATTTACGTTGAAATTTAGCATATTTAGTTTTTAAGGTTATGTGGAAACCTCCCACGTGACCTAGTATGGGAAAATGTGTTTTGGTAGTATACATTTCACTCTAAAATAAGAAAAGATTTTTGTCTAAAATTTTGAGGGATGATAGATTAGGGTACAAAGAATGTCGCTTTTCTCCGAAAAATACATAATTTTGAGTTAAATTATTGAGTCAGTCCACTGACTTTCGTCTAATAGTGGTTGCGACCAAATTTTAAAAAAATTTAGTTTTAATATATGTGAAACCAAAAACATAAATCACTTTATTCTGCAAAGAGGAACGAAAGAATTATTTTAAAAATTTATTATTTTTGGCTGATATACTATTCTAAAAAAATTTTATTTAAATATTCTCAAGATTTTTATTTACTTATTATAACTTTTTTGTCGGTGCTCCGAAAAAATTGAGGTTTTGCACAAAGATTTTTTATAATATTCTTTACCTTCTATTAAAATCTTACGAAGGTGTTTTACATTGTTTTGGAGATATTAATTTTAAAAAAAATTTTATGTAAAAGGTTAATTAAAAGACTTGAAGTTAACTGACCAATTTCAATACGCTATACATTTTAATATACTTTTATAAAAAATGGAGCAGTTTGAATTTGGTTAGTTAACTTCAAGTCTTTTAATTAACCTTTTACATAAATTTTTTTTTAAAATTAATATCTCCAAAACAATGTAAAACACCTTCGTAAGATTTTAATAGAAGGTAAAGAATATTATAAAAAATCTTTGTGCAAAACCTCAATTTTTTCGGAGCACCGACAAAAAAGTTATAATAAGTAAATAAAAATCTTGAGAATATTTAAATAAATTTTTTTTAAAAATAGTATATCAGCCAAAAATAATAAATTTTTAAAATAATTCTTTCGTTCCTCTGTGCAGAATAAAGTGATTTATGTTTTTGGTGAGTTCCAACATCTAATTTTTTAATAGTTTTTTAATAATAGCGTTTTTAAAAAAATTGAAAAATTTAAGGTTACAAAATCACATTGTGAACCTCCTACTTTTGATATTTAATATTTTTAAAGGAAATTAAATTTTTACCATAATATTATGGTTAATGAACTCAGGGAATCATCGAGTTTCACATATATTAAGGAAGTTCTCCGGCGCCAGTGGAGCTCAATAACAACCTGTTCTCTATACATATAAGAATAACTTCTCCCTCAAAAGAAATAGTTGAGAACATTTTCCTGTTTCCCTTCCCCTCTGTCAAGTGCAGAAGTGCAAAATTTGTAATTGTGCGCAGCTTTTTAAGATACGTCAACAGTGTAGAACGGCTGACTATAAACAGCTTACACAAGTTGGTTCATCGCAAGAAGAACATAACCTATTTTTTATGTTTGTTTATTTATTTATATGCGCGCGTTTCATACGAACGAACAATTTTTCGGATTTAGGAAATTTATAAGATAAGAAATTTTTGTACGTTGGCCGATTTTATAAAAAGTTTCCATAATTCGAGAAAAAAATGTTTTAAATAATATTTATCATTTTTACGTTCATTGCCATTTTTATAGGGTGATAATTAAATGCCAAAGAATTTCAGATAGGCTAACTGTGGGTAATTCTGCTGATTTTCAGTGTAGGTTAACTTTGCAAAGCTTGTCTGAGCTCATATTTAAACCAAAGGTCGTTATTTTAATTACAAATGAAAGTTTTATTATTAAATTTTGCTAATAAATTAAAGTTAGGTTTATTGGGCACTCCCCCGCGCCTTTAAAAATATATCAATTAAAAAATAATTGTAAATGAGGGTATTGCTGTTGAGATGTCGGTATTCCTGTGTGGCAATTACTAACGAAACACCAATTCCTGTGCGGGTATAACTGCAGAAAATCAATGATCTGAGTGACCGGTAACGTCAACAAAGAAGTTAGGTTATGTCTTTGCGAAGAGTTAATGCGCAGTGAACGTTTTTAAAAATCGCAGGAATACCCACAAGCAATGAAAATATTGCTAGTAATACAGTTTTAAGGAATATTAATTGTAAACAAATAATAAATGGGTAGCTAAATATTTATTTAAAACAATATAAAGCCTACTTTATTGAATAGTGTAACACTAAATTGTGCATATTATTGAAAATGTTGAAAATATAAACGTTTTCTGATAGGTGTTCATGGGTGCCATATTCCATAATTTCATGGAATTCAGTCATAGTCTACTTTAAATTTAAATAATTACATTAATAATAATTAACGAAGTGCACATTTTTCTTGGCTATTTCATCACACAGAAAATTAAAAGGCATTAAAATAAGCTGCAACGCTTATTATTTTAATCCAATTTTGCCAAATCCAAATTGGATTAAAATAATAAGCGTTGCAGCTTATTTTAATACCTTTTAATTTTCTTTGCAAGTAAGATGTAGAATAATTTTTGCGGTCATTTTGAACAAATTATATCGTTAGCCCCAAGTCGAATGCACGCAACTTTCAGAGACATTTTGGAAAGTACTTCCACAGCCGTTTTGTAAATCACGTAACTTTGTGGTGCAGAGCAGATTGTACGTAACTCTGAGAAACGTTTGGAACTCGCTTATGTTGGTTTTTTGTGTTTTTGCAAAATACAAATGTGACGCGCTCCGAGGAAAGGTACCTAAGAAGCAAAAAATTGTAGGTTATTTTTGTGATTTTTAAAGTAAAAATACACAAAGGGAATCAACTCTCAATATAAATTATTGGTGTTTAAATCTTCATAACATTGAAAATATTCAATAAAAACTGATTTTACTTTACAATAATAAAAAATAAACTTTTAATTAAGGTAAAATTACGACAAACATAACCTTAAAATGATTTGCTTCTTAGGTACCTTTCCTCGGAGCGCGTCACAAATTACAATATTTCTGCTCGAAACATAGCAATAAAAAGTGTAAGACAATGTTTGTATGTACCTATGACATTTTAAATTCGAATAAAAATATTTTTTCTATTCTTTGCAGAAAAAGCGTATATGTATTTTTTTATTTTTTTTTTTATATGTTTCCAAATTTTTTTAGTTATGATTTTTTAAAAATCTGAGTAGACCGAGGTAGATCTAATTTCAATGACATCTATTTCTAAAAGTATTGACACAAATTTGTTTAAAAAATTCTTTTTTCGTTTTTTTTTTACTTTTTAAAATACAATGCATTTTAGTTAGCTTTTCTATAGATAAAGAGAAAGATCCTGGTTTTTTAAGGCCACCCGGGAAAAATCTCTAACCTAAAAGTGTTTTCCCTCGCGAGATATTACTCGCAAATAACTTGGAATATTCACAGAAAATTAAAAGGCATTAAAATAAGCTGCAACGCTTCTTATTTTAATCCAATTTTGCTTATTTTAATACCAAAATGGATTAAAATAAGAAAAATTGGATTAAAATAAGAAGCGTTGCAGCTTATTTTAATGCCTTTTAATTTTCTGTGTTTTGTTCGGATTTGTCGGATTAATTAGATGAGGGCGAGTTGATTAAGAATCATCTCCATTTTTACAAGTAATTTTGTAAAAAAGTATTGAAAATCGTGGTTATAAAAGTTGGATTTTTGTCAGAAGTGGGGACAGACATTGAATCTATGTGGCGCCAATTCTAGCTAGTGGCCGCTGCTGAACTAACTTACCCCAAATTACTCCACTTTAAATCTTTAATAAAATAATTTCCTCACAATATTATTGCAAAAATGGAGAAGAGCCCCACTCAGTGACCCTTCCTCTATTATTCCTCCAAATTGCCAACTCGAAATACTTTATCCTTTAAAGATGAGAAGAAATTTACGAAACCCCTTTTTGCCAATGTTTAAATATTTTTTTCAATAATTATTTATCAAGATTATGCAAAATTCCGAGAAGAGCCCACTCCCAATAGAGTACCTTCCTCTATTATTTCCAAAAAATTACAACCTAAACTATTCTATCTTTTTCAAATGAGAAGAAATCTACAAAACCATTATTTTCTCCCGGATGGCCTTAATAAAAAATGGAAAAAAAAATTTTTTTTAGCATATTTCGAAAGCTGATAAAAATGTGCAACTTTTTTTTTATCTTGTCAAAAATTCCAAAATTCAATACTTTTAGAGTTAGATGTCATTGAAATTAGGTCTACAGTGGTCTACCCAAAATGTCATGTAAATCACATGTGGAATCGCCCATATGTTACCGACAAAAATCCGAAATTTAGGCTTCGCGAAATGCCTAAGAATCACAAGGAAATTTTAAATCAATGCACGACTTATTATAATCAAATCTCCAATCTCCTGGTAATTCTTAAGCATCACTGTAAAAAGAAGGTACTAAAATATTACCAATTTTAGGTATTAAAATAGAACCAATAGGCAATTTAGTACCTAAAGTTGGTATTAAATAATTACCATTCGTTTTACAGTGATTTAGCGACATGCCTAGACTTCAGGTTATGCTGAAAAAATATAGGGGAGGATGGGGTAAGGATAGTTGGGTAAAACATTTTTGGATCTAGTAGCTAAAATTCAACAGGCATCGGAAAAAGAATAGTATCGTTCGAAAGCCTGTTTATTTACTCTCTTAATTTGAATCAGTGAAATTTCACTGGTGAAATAGCTAGAAGTCGGTTACTGAATCATTTAGTGAAATTTTCACTGAAAATCAGTCATATATCATTGATTTCCAGTGAAAATTTCACTAAATGAATCAGTCAATCTGTATTATCGGTAATGGGTAAAACAGACTGACTGATTCATTTAGTAAAATTTTCACTGAAAATCAGTGATATATGACTGATTTTCAGTGAAAATTTCACTAAATGATTCAGTAACCGACTTCTAGCTATTTCACCAGTGAAATTTCACTGATTCAAATTGTAATGTCGTGAAATAAATAACGATATATATATTCAAATATGAATTTAATAGTAAGTAATTAAATGAGAAGTTACAAGTAAGGCTGGTTAGAGAATACTGAAAAACATATAGGTTAATACACACACAAGCGTACTCTATGTTTAGGAAATGGAATTACAAATATATTTTCGTTCAACATACTACATTCCTCCATCCCTGATTTGAAAATATCCCATATTTTAGAAAAATCATAAATTCAATCGATTAACAGGTTTAATAAATCTCTTTGGTCGACTGTTAATCAATGGCGAAGAAACTTTATTTTTAAAGTTCACTGAACGTCTTTCATTTACACTGACCGGCGAATAAAGTTTTTGTTTTTCATTCGATGTCAAAAGTCCATCACTCGCGGTTTTACCATTCAAAGAATTAAAGTCCTTGTTTTCACTCGATGAAACAATTTCACTTGGTAAAGGCTCGAGTAAAGAATCACTCGAAATTTCCGCACTATCACGCTGAGTTTCCACAGGAACCTGCAAAATGGACTTTCTAGACTCCCGAGTACCAGAACTAATAATCTGATCGGTGTGTCTCTTGACCTTGAAATCTGGGTCTGAAGGATCAGGGTTGCAAATATATGTCCTTTCTCCTAAAACCCTCTGAATAACAGCTGGAGACCAAGTAGGCTTTAATGGATTCTTATAATTTCGAATAAGAACCTTTTCTCCCTCGGAAAATGAAACATCTCGGTGTCCCTTAAAAAATTGAACTTGTTTCTCCGATGAAGATTCCGTTTTTCTAGCTCTTAACAAATCGAGCCGATTTCGGAGTTCTCTGCCTAGAAATCTCTTCGCTGGCGATTCCCCAGTAGAACAATGAGGTGCATTTCGATAATAAAAAAGGTATCTCGAAATACAGGTGTGTAAATCCATCGCTGAAACATCCTTTTCGAAAATAGCCTTCGAAATTCCCCTCTTGAAACTTCCGACTGCATTCTCTGCTAAACCATTGGTCGAAGGATGATAAGGAGCTGAAGTTCTGTGAATAATACCATTAATTTTGCAAAAAGTTTGAAATTCTTCCGAAGTGAACTGTTTTCCATTATCAGAAAAAATAACCTTCGGAATACCAAACCTGGCAAAAATTTCACGCAATTTCGAAATCGTAGATTTAGAATCAATTCGACTCATCTCCATAACCTCAGGCCAACGAGAGTAGGCATCAATAGTCAACAAATACATTTTACCATGAAATGGACCCAGGAAATCGATGTGAATCCGATCGAAAGGTTTGTTGACTTCGTTGAATTTAATCAATCCGGCCTTCTCCGGGTTTTTCGCAGTTGATTGGCAAGCTTGACAACTCTTACCAAAAGTCTCGATGTCCAGATCCAGTCCTGGCCACCAGAAGTAACTGTCGAGCGAGAGCCTTCATCTTGACAATTCCAATATGTCCACCATGAATCTCTTCCAGCAAAGACGATCTAAAAACTTGAGGAATGATTAAACGATATCCCCACATAAGTAAACCAGAATCTATACTTATTTCATCTTTTCTTGTTAAAAAAGGTTTGAATTCAGGATCAACGTGAGTCGGCCATCCATCTCTAACGTATAAAAAAACCTTGCTTAAAACTGGATCCTTTCTCAATTCACGTCTCAAATCATCGGATTTGATTGGAATGTTTTCCTCGACAATAAAATTAAAATAGTCCATGGATTCATCTACTCCAGAAGACACCTGCCTCGGGAGTCTCGAAAGTCCATCCGCCGCTCCGTTGTCGATTCCTTTAATGTATTCCAAGGTATAATCGAATGAAGATAAAAAAACAGCCCAACGTTGCAGTCTACCAGCTGCCATTTTTGGAATGCCATTTTTCTCCCCAAATAACGCCAACAATGGTTTGTGATCTGAACATAACATAAATTTGTTTCCAACCAAAAATTGATAAAATTTACATACAGACCAGTAAATAGCGAGCGCTTCCTTGTGAATCACGGAATAATTTTTCTCGGAACATCGTAGAATTCTTGAAGCAAAAGCGATGGGTCTTTCATCCCCGTTTGGAAAAACATGAAGAAGTGCAGCACCTATTCCATCTTTAGATGCATCGGCAACCAATTTGAGTTTTTTGGCAGGATCATAATGCACTAAGCATCTATCCGAAGCAATCTCCTCCTTAATTTCGTTGAAAGCAGCCTCCTCCCTGGTAGTCCATGTCCAATTTTGTCTCGTAGTAGCATCGTACAATGGCTTCAGCATTTGCCCCAAATGCGGAACGAATTTCCCGTAATAATTGACCATACCCAAAAATGATTTTAACTCGGTGACGTTTTCCGGTTTCTTGACAGCACGAATAGCCTCTACCATTTCCGGGTTCTTGTGAAGACCTTGGCCATTTATGATGTGACCCAAATAATGAATTTCGTCCTGAAAAAAACTACATTTTTTTAAATTTAATTTAAAACCAGCATCAGACAACTTTTTCAAAACAAGCCTCAAATTTTGTAAATGTTCATCTTTGGTTTTGCCTGTAACAACAATATCATCACAAAAAATAGTAACACAAGGAATACCCTGTAAAGTTTTTTCAATTATTTTTTGAAAAATAGCAACACAAGTTTTTGGACCGAATGGCATTCTGTTCACCTTGAACAAACCCAAATGAGTACTCCAAGTCAAAAGTTTTGCAGTTTCCTCTGTAACCTCAAGTTGATTAAACGCGTTGGTAAAGTCCAATTTTGTGAATTTAACACCACCCGACACACAAGCGAACAACTCTTCGATCCTTGGTGTAGGATGTTTGACGTCCTCGAGACACTTGTTGATTGTAACCTTGTAGTCGGCACAAACACGAATTTTACCATCTTTTTTTAAAACTGGCACTAATGGTGTCCCCCACTCCGCGTCATCAACTGCCTTAATGAAACCTTGACTCTCGAGATCCCGTATCCTTTGAGTCATTTCGTCCTTGAAAGCAAATGGCACAGGCCTCGGCTTGCAGAAGATTGGCTTGGTCCCATCGACAACATTCATATCCACTTTACTGTATTTATATTTACCGGTTGTCCCGTCAAAAAGTGATTTAAATTCTTGGAGCACATCTTGCAATTTAAAATCATCACTAATCGAATTTACTTGTGTAATTTCGTACCCCAAAACACTCATTAAATCCCTTCCCAATAACATTCGACAGCCACGTCTGACGACTAAAAGTTTAACCACGTTTCTGCTGTCATCTTTTGACAACATAACCTCAACTTGTCCTAGCGGTTTGACAATAGTACCGTCGTACAAACGCAACGTCGTTTCCACTTTTTCTAATTTAAATTTGGAAAGTTTCTCGCGATAAAGAGATTCGGGAATCACTGATCTGCTCGCACCAGTGTCAATTTCAGCTTTCACAGCTACATCACCGATAAACATGTCCACCAAAAAAGGTTGCTTATAGTCATTTACCGAAAAAATTTCATCACAGTCAATGGCAGAACACGACACTTCATCTTCCGTAAGATGATTTTGAGATTCTTGTTTATCTTTGGACTTGCAAATTTTTGCTAAGTGTCCAATTTTTTTACACGAATTGCACTTAAACTTTTTATATTTACAATGCTTAAAATCATGATTTGAACCACCACAATGATTGCACGTAACGAACTTTGTTTTTTCTTGTTTATCCTCCGAACTTTTAGAACTGAACTTATTCTTTTGATTTTTATTTGCTCTTAAATTAACACTATACACGGGCACTTCTCGTTTGGAATTTAACAGAGCTGCTTCACGATTCCTGGCAATTTCCAAGATTTCAGTCAGCTGTTTTGTGTGTTCTTCCTCACACACACGATCGAGAATGACACCCTTTTTGAGACCAGTCACGAATTTGTCCTTGATCATATCATTCAAAAGTCCACCAAATTCACAAGTTGCAGCCTTGTTTTTGATCCTAATGAACCACTCGTTGATTGATTCCTGATCATTTTGTCGAAGTTCATAAAACTCGGTTCGCTCGCGAAAAATTGAAACACGCTTCGAAAATTGTCCCTTTAAAATCACGCAAAGTTCCTCATAGGTCTTGCTCGATGGTAAAGCAGGGTCACATAAATCCTTTAGAGATTTATAAGCGTCTTGTCCTATTAATGTAACTAACACTGCCACCTTACGTTCAGGTTGAGTGACACTGTTTGCGATGAAATACTGAGTAAGTCTATCTTGATAGATATCCCAATCTTCTCCAATTTTAAATTCACTCATGGCGCCAATTGTCGAAACAAAAGTCACGTTAGGTTGGATAGGCGGTGGTATAAACGATGGTTCTGCGCCATTTTGATTCCCTGAAGCATTTTGTCTCAAGTTACTATTAACAATCAATTCCAGCTCACCGACTCTATTTTTACTAGAATCTCTCTCTTTCCTCAGCCTGTCGATATGACTTTGGAGTTCTGCCTGCCTTTGAGTAGCCTCGGCAAGTTTAGTTTTGTACTCCTCTTCCATCATTTTGAAAACTCGTCACGACGATATGAAACAAAAAAAAGCACGTGTATAATCGCACCGATTTTTAGTCAATAACTGCACAAACAGCACAATCTGCACAAACAGCAAGTTCTTTTAAATCGATAAACAATAAAAAACATCCTCGTCGCCAAAAATGTAATGTCGTGAAATAAATAACGATATATATATTCAAATATGAATTTAATAGTAAGTAATTAAATGAGAAGTTACAAGTAAGGCTGGTTAGAGAATACTGAAAAACATATAGGTTAATACACACACAAGCGTACTCTATGTTTAGGAAATGGAATTACAAATATATTTTCGTTCAACATACTACACAAATTAAGAGAGTAGCTACAATTTTGTAATACATTATTTTGCTGTGGATTGCAATGCTTCCACAAATGATATCGCATCAAGATCAAATTTTTCTTGACGTCTTTTGGTGTTAAAACAAGTATATATGAAGAATAGTGCCCTTTTTGAACAAGCCGTGTAGGCAATAGAGCCACTAACTATCCTTGCCCCATCCTCCCCTACATTGTTTATAGCATATTCTATAAACTAATAAAATTTTAATAGAAATGTAAAGACTTTTCAAAAAGTCGCCAAACCGGAAGCACAGCAGTTATGCAATTAGGTGTCCTTTATATACAGGGAATTTTTGGACCGGTTGGAATACTAAAGAAGGGCGAAATGATCAAGAATATATTATATTTATATATTTTTAATGAAGTGAAAAACAACATAATTTAGACAAAAGAGTACATATGCGCAGTAATGTACATTTTAAAGACGGTTTAATGCCGTTTTTGAAACAAAGATACATTGTCAAAATATTGTAAAATTGAAGAAAATTATTATACTTTAAAAAAATTATAGAATATTTTCCTATAAATAATTTTTGCCGGCATTGAGTACATTCCAACTGAAAGAGTACAACATAAATGTTACAAAAATATACACACAAACGTGCGAAAATTAATCAGAATATTATTTTTAACTTCTATTGTAATTGTAAGCCTTTTATTATATTTAATATTTGCAATGCAATCGCTCAAAAAGCTCAGACATATTTTTACCATTAATTTTATCTTCATAATATGAAACTGTATTTGCTACTGTAGCCAACCAGTCTTTATGGATTATAATTTTATGACAAGGGGACTTCATAATTAAACAATGAATATTAGTTTGCTGAATAAAAGTAAATTTTTCCTCAATAAATCTGAACTTAGTTGAAGGAAGAATTATGTAATGCTTGGAATGTGCATCAATGTTTTTCACATCAATGGCTAAAAATGGATCATTCAGTATTATTTTAAAAAATTGCAAAGAGACAGGTATATGGGATTCATTTTCTTCAGATAAAATTTGAGAATAATAATCCCATTCACTACTGTCTTCATTGCAATAAAGAAATGCATTAGTTGACTTCATTCTCTGACTTACTTTAACGAAAGTGGTTTTTTGAATGTCATTCGTTCTTTTGCAATACAGTATTATTTGCTTGTTTTCTGCTTTTTTAAATGAATCGAACTGTCGAATTGCTAAGCTATACATAGCTTTTTTTATTCTCCAAACATCAGGAGTATCAATATCTGTGTTTGCATTAGGATTAGACAAAAAAATTCTTATCGCATAATAATCGTCAAAGGAAATAGTGTCGAATAGTTGATTAGCCATATAATCATCAAACGCAGATCCTGGAGGAATGTTTATTAAACTAATATCTTCTTGGCTATAAATATTTTCAATAAGTTCAATTGCTTTCCTTTGGTATAACCCAATTTCCACATACGAATAAAACCTTAATTTTTCATACAACTTAGGATTATTTAGCCACTGATTATCGTATGTTGAAGGAGCGAATCCAAATTTGTTGAGATCCCCCGCGAAAACAGATAACTGTATAAGTGTAGAAAAGCTATAATGTTTTAAAATGTGCATTGCGGTAGTCTCATTACATTTTTCAATAAGGTGATCATCTATTAAAGAAGATCTGCTCAGAGAGAATTTAAAGTAGAGTTCTTTTCTTTCAGTCGGAGAAAAATTAACTTTTGCCATTACTGGTTTCGTTATAAGTTTTGAGGTTTTCGTGACAATTTCTGTTGTAATTATTCCCTGAAGAATTGGAATTGCAAGTTGCAACGGTTCCTTAATAGCAAAACGGCTTGTACTTTGTCGAAGAAAATCTTTCGAAAATTCACTGCCAATACTTATTCCAAAACTGATAAAGTTAGTTAGAAGTGAAATAACAATTAGTGCATCTGTTGTATAGTAAAAGGCCTTTAATACCAAGTCGTCTACGTTTGAAATGTTTGCAAAATTTCGGAATGGATGCAAGTGTTTAGTATGTCCCAAATCCATTTTCTGTGATGCGAAATAAGCGTGCTGATGTATTACTGTATTGTCAATGGACAAAATTAGACCTTTACTTCTGTTATTAAAATTCCATGATTTATTATCGCAGAATTTTCTAAGACTTGTAAATTTCGGAATGTTTTTATCAAAATTTTGTATGATCAACCAGAAAGTCATGAAGAAAAGAAGAAAGTTTACCATATTGATATTGGCATTCATATTTGTGACCTTCTTTTTTTAAAAATTGGTGAGAGATGAGTGAGCCACAGATGCTGATGTTAATATGGATAAAAGGATCTGAAAAAATTTTGAAATTTTACTAATATATTTTTTAAAGAAATGTTAAGGAAAATGTAATAACATTTTTGCATAAAAACTGAATAAATTAGCCGGGAATGATCAAAATTCGAAATTTTTAAAACAGCAAGGACTATCCAAATTAACTTGCCAATGTAAATATTTAACAGTAATTTAGAAGCGAAATAATTTTATTCTATATTGACATTATTTTTTTGTCCTACCTGCCCGAAAAGTATGTCATTTCGGGCACTTAAAGCGGGCCCAAAGTATCTCATTGTCGCTCGGGGTTAGGCAAGCGGGCGTAAAAGTACTTTTACGCACGCTTCTTTTGGTCAAGAAGGCCTAATGGAATTTTACTGTTTATAATATATTACAGTATTATATTCCCAAACATACATACACACACACACACACACACTTATGCAACTTATACTTTTTGTCCAGTAATTTAATTTATATCAGAAGGGATGTAAAACTGAAAGCGGTATAGATAATTTTTTTTCGATCTCAAAAGTCATTAACGATTAAATTAAATTGAATTAAAAACAATTCTTCTAAATACATGAATTACCTATTTTGCGCCTGTTACGGTGTAACTCAATTTTTTTATTCACCTATATCAATTTTTTTTTATTACTCTTGAATCTTAAAATTAAAAATTTAATTTCTCTAATTTAACTTTTTTTCCATTCAATGGAATGCGACATCGGATAGCCTCCATGACTCTTAAATCTGTGTCAGCACCGTACAGGAAATGAAGTCAGGCTATTACAAATAAAATATTTAAAAAAAAAAAAAAATAATAATTTTTTTTACCAAATGGTTAACTTAAATTAAATGATTATGACCCTCAGGAAATCACTAACCCTCCACTTCTACCCTAATTAATAAAAAAAAAAAAAGAAAGGTTAAAGAAAAAAAAATATATATCTTATATAATAACGTAATTGCGCATGGGCGCGATCTAGCGCAGCTCCATGCATAAGTATACCTTGTTTGCGCTGATTAGAATCTTTATTTTATTTTATCTTCGCGATAGGAAGATTTTAACGTCGAATTTGGCACCCGGGTGTCAAGAAACCAGTAGCGAACATTGCGGCAACATTCCCAATTTTAAAAACATGGAACGGCAATGTTGCGAATGTTGCGACATACAAAACGAAGCTTGCGGCATCAGCCTGAACAGTTTCCGCCATGTCGCAACATTCCCAATTTAAAATTATTAAATAACAACATTACGAGTGTTGCGACATATAAAACGAAGCTTGCGGCACCAGCCTGATCAATTTCCGCTATGTCGCGGCACTCCCAATTCAATATTCCCGAACAAATGATCTTACAGCTATTATACATTAATAATTTTGTTTATTTGAGTGTGTGGGCTATGTGTGCAATGTATGCAAACATTACAAACCTCGTGACTCACCTTGTGTTGTCAAAATTTTATTTTTTTTTACCGAATTGATCATAAATTATTATTGTTAAAAAAAAAAAAAGAGAAAGAAAATTTTAAATGTAAATAAGTGAGATAATAACAATCCACGTAAACAAAGAAATTGTTAATTAAAAAGAAAAAAAAAAACCTAAAGGAATTACAATATTAAAGTTGAAAGAAATAGAAAATAATTCTATATGTGTATATCTTCTCTTGGACCTACACATGTTCGGGTGGCTGCCTCATTGCACACACACATATGACTCGTTGGAGATCGCAACAATGATGCACACATACATTATATAGCAAAGGCCACTAATACATTCTAGGCCTCCGCTCGTTGCTTCTTCTTCTTCGTCCAAGCGCTCCCTTTTCCCCTGGCCCCATGTGCATAGAAAACAAATGCACGTGCAATGCTTCAAGCTGAAATACATCTTAAAGCTTATCAAAATAAAATGGGAATTATTTATTTGAATTTAATTATCTTGTACCATTCATAATTACAAGGAGATGTTTCTGAAATGTTGAAGAACTAAATTCAGGATATCAAGGTGTTGTTGTTTGCGTCATGATTAACAAACAATGTTTTATTGTTATTAATTGTGACAGGTACAATAAACAATATTATTTATTTTCCTCCTTATTTTTCCACTTGGTCTAACAATAAAGACTAAAGAAAAATTTATGTATAATTAATATTTTAAAATAATAATTCCCGAAAAGTCTCAAATTCTGCAGACGATTTTCCGTTCTCACGCCGAGCGCGAGATCTCCAAAGTCAGCAAAATTGCATTGACCAATGGGCCCAGAAATTTTTCCCCACTTTTACTCCTACAACCACCACTTCTAATTCAAAACCCTCCCTAGATTCAGAAGCAAGGAGTAGAGGCTTGGAAAAGATTTCCAAAATTCGCAGTACAACTTTTGCTTTGTTAGTAAGCTCCTCGTGGAGGCATCAACGCATTGCGAAACGCCGGGACGCGCCCGTCTATTAATCGGCCCCTAATTTGGTGAATACTACGAGATAGTATTTAAATTAAGGATAGACGAAAATAAAATAAAAGGAGAAACTTCGCGAACGCGAAGTCCGACCTAAATTAAATTTTCTTTTAACAAAAGTAAATTCGAAATTTTAAAATTTAGTTTCATCAAACTCTTAAAATTTTAGATTCAAAATTTAAAAAAAAAATTCACAGACTGAAACTCGGAACAGTAGAAATAAAACAGAATAAAATCAGTGCAATTTCGCGTTTCATTAATTTAAATTCTTTTGTTTCTTCCTTCGAGTCGCGAATAAAAGTGTGTGTGGAAAGGCCATCAGAGTTCTGTAGGCCTAAGAAAAACAATAAGGTTAAAAAAACAAACTATTAAATCATTTTCGCCCGCTGAATTAAGTTTGAATCCAGCGGTAGGTCTAAGATTACAATTTGAGAAAAGAAAAATTACACAAGGGTGAGTCAGTTAAATTACTGTATCGTTCCAATTTTCTTTTATAACAACATTTTATCTTCCTTATTATTATTTCGCCTACTCTAATCTCTGTATTCTTCTTATACATTTATAATAAACTTTCTATAGCTAAAATCAATTGTTTTTTTTTACTATTCAACACTAACCACATATGTGCATAAAAGGAATTACACTCGTTAAAAATAAAAAAAAAAAAGGGTTGCTTGGTAGCTACTTCTAAAAGAGAAGAACGACCCCACAAATAAAAACAGGGCTGTACAGCCCTGGCAGCTTGGTCCTCCAGCGAACTGACAGCAGGCACGCTCCTCATAGTTTCTTTCGTTGTTTTGATTGATTAGTTCGACAAATTAATTTTTAAAATTTTAAACAGGTTTCTTTTAATTAATAGAATTTTAATTTTCTTTTCGGTTCGTAACAAGCTGATGGTGGCAGCGGTGGGATTTCTTTCTCACGTAGTTGCCCGGCCCCTTTTGATTTTTAATTGAATAATTAAAAAAAAAAAAAAAAAATTTTTTTTATTTTGACGCGAATTTTTTTTTTTGTAACTTGTAGTACTCTATTCTTGTCATTTATTTCTGCGCTCATTTTGCTGTTACTTGCTCGTAAAGCAAACCTTCTTCTCCAACAATTTTATTTCACGGCAATTGTTGTTTTTCTTATATTCTAATATTGCTAAAGAAAAATCTTCCTTTAAGCCAGCTTGAATAAAAGGAATAAAATTTGGAAAGAAAATAAAGGAAAATTTTCTCCCTAATTTTACCATTTAACTGGGAGTGAAGAGTATGTGATGACCCTACTTTACAAGGTGGGGGCTCCAGAAATTCATTTAAGGTTAAATTAAAAACTTCCTGCTGACGGAAGAAAAATTTTTTTTTTCTCTTTCTTAATATTATCAATTAATTACATTCTGATACTTAAATGCAAACTAATTTTTATTTTTACCACAACGCAAACTAATTTGGAAAATTAAAGAAAAGGAAGCAAATTTTCTTGAATTTAATTTTCCTATTTTAACTGGGAGTGAGTAATATGTGACGACCCTATTTTAAATAATGGGGGCTCCAGAAACTCATTTAAGGTTAAATTAAAGATTTTCGTTGGAAAAAGGAAATTGTTTGTTCACTTGTGGATCGAAAAAAAAAAAAAAAAAAAAAAAAAAAAATTTTATTTCGAGATTATTAATAACTTTTTTTTCCTTATTTTATTATTATTACTAATGATCAACTATTTCTTTTTATCGACACAAACTGATTAAAGGAAAATTGAATAAATAAGGAATTTAATTTCCCTTTGTTGTTTAATTCTTTTTGACCCAACTGGGAGTGAGTAGTAAGTGACGACCCTGCCCGAAAGGTGGGGGCTCCTGAACCTCATTTAAGGACGAGCCAAAGGTCAGTTTTTGTCGGGGAAGGAAAACCTTGGTCATTTTAATTTGAATAATTTCCCTTAATTTTATTAATTCAAAACAGAGAAATTAAAGGGAAGAAAAATTTCGGCTCTCTAGGGTTTTAGACTTTTAGTTGGAAAAATTGATTTGAATCTTCACTCAATTTTCCTCACTTATCTGGGAGTGAGATGTATGTGATGACCCTACCTTAAAAGGGTGGGGGCTCCAGAAACTCATTTAAGGATATGCAATAGAAGTTTTCAAAGGAGAGAGCTGGTTTTTCTTTTTCTTTATTACACAATTTTCTTGTTTTCTTTATTATTGGATCCTGTTCGACAAATTGATTGATAATATTTAAAATGCCCAATAATGCCGAATAGGAACAAACGTCGTGGTGGAAGATCAAAAGTAAAGAAATCACTCGAAAACAAAAACCGTATCGAACAGGAAAAACAAGCTTCAAGCGAAATAGACTTCACAGCACTTTCGACAAGTGGACTAGTACTCGCGAAAAATCCACAAGCAAAAAAATTAAAACCGGAAAATTCGGGAAAATCCTTAAACTCTTGGAAAGAATTTTCCGATTGTTTTGAGTATCTCTTAAATAAGGCCGAAAGAAATTGCCACAGCAAACAAAAGACGAACGAACGGATAGAACCTTTTGACAATTTTGACTCTGACAGCACAGTAGATTATGACAGTGACGTCATGATTTTAGACTAGTTTTTCCCAATGTGCTACCAGAAACCAATCCCAGACATTGTTCCCAACCACGAATTACAACTCCTTGTCATTGAAAACGAGATTCCCCCACCTCCTGGAGTGATCCCCATTGGCGAGATCATTAGGCGCAGGGCCCTAAATAGAAATCGAAGGCGAAGCAGACCTTATCCGACCCAGCGTCATAATTAGCATATTTAATGGAAGAGATATATTACTTTGTGGAATACAGCGACAAATTCCCAATTTCGGACCCGGAGTTCCTAACCCAGCAAGAACTTACTAGCATTCCTCTTGCATTCATTTCGTCTGCTCGTATTGTCTCAATAGTTGGTAAAAACAAACTTAAAATTCGTAAAATAGAATCTATTAAATTATCGAAATAGACACCATGCCCCGCTAATGTTTCCTCGTTTAGCCTTAGTTGTGCCAGGTTTCTCTCGGGACCAATGTTCCGAAATAACTGAGAGATTAGAAAACGTCGAAGAATATTATCGCGAATTAGCCGTCTACCACCTGACCTTGCTATGCAGAATCGAGCGATTAGAAGTTGACAAAACTCAGTCTGAGTAATGAATCCCAGCGAATCATCTCCTTATAATTCGGTCGTGATTCAGGCTGCAAGGGGCAATAAAACTCGAATTAATATTAATTACTCGAGAATTAATCGAACATACGAAACAAAAACAAGCCTATTAAATAGAATGAGGTGTTTCCTACTCCGATTGACCTCTAGGTAGCAATTAGCAGGAAAAATCCGCGGTGGCGATACTTCCTGAATATTATCCCCTGCCAAGCAACACCTTATTTACGCCTTATTTAAGGTTACTGTAAACATATATATTGTAAGCAAAAAAAAAAAATCTGAAAACATGTCTACCACCGGTGGTGATGGTAATGGGGGAGGCCATAACGCCAACAACACGATCCATGTGGAAGGAGAGGTTCGATCCGTGGCACCTGCCCCCGCGCCCCTAGACTACACAAACAGTGTGGTTACCGTGCTCGAACAAATGTCCGTGCAAACAAATTCACAGAACATTCCCCTGTTCGACGGCAGACAACCCCCTTTAAAAGACTTCTTACAAGAGATCGAAAATAGTGCCGCATTTATACCGGAAGTATCGGAGCCAGGCTTCCTCAAAGCCGTTTTGAGCAAACTTAGAGGCGCAGCTCGAGACAGTGTTCGTGGGTTGCGTTTCGATAGCATAAATGGCCTAGTGGAACACTTGAGAAAAAGATTTGCATCATCGAAAAAGTACCAATGGTACCTAGACAACATAATGACGATAAGACTAAAACAGACTGAAACAGTGAGTGACTATCACGACCGATTAAGAGGACTAGTGAGTGGTGCAAGACACGCTCTAGAAATGAAATATAATAAAGTTTATCGTGAAATTACTGAAAACGAGCGTGGCGAACGAGAGCGAGGACCTGACATCTTAGAAAGCGAAATTATTATGCAGCCGATCGTTGAGAACGCGTTTCGCGCTTTCGTGAGAGGTTTACCAGATGAAATGTCAACGTTTGTTGACACTCGGAATCCTAGGAACCTTCAGGAAGCCTTTGAACATGCGTTGTATGCAGAAGAACGCCGTAATTACGCAGAGAGAACTAGAGCGTCGTTATATCATATTACCCGATCGGATGATAGGGCCCGATCTCCTAGTCCCTATAGTCGTCAAGTAGAGAATCACCCCTCGTCAGAAAGGAGGAGAACTGAAAGCGACAGAGAAAATGGCAGTGCCAGACCAAGTCGCAACCAATCTAGCGGGATGATGCAGTTCACTCCTGAGCAACTGGCGGCATTCTACCAATCCATGATGCCGTCACTTCAACCAATTACATACGCTCCTCCTGCTCCAACCGCGTCACACCCCCTTCAGTCAACACGTGCTACACCCTACGCACCGACACCCCCTCAACAACCTTATCAGCTATATCGACCACAAAATCAGGGTTATAGATCGAGTAACACACCACCTCGATCAATTTCCCCAAGCCCAAACCCGAATCCGACTTTTCAAAAACCGGATTTAAACTTCCAGCAGACTCGACGCTCCGACGCGGCAGCGAGTCCGACCCTGCAGCGTCAGAGATCCGTCCATTTTGCCCCGGACCAAGTTGGGTCCGTAGAGCAAAGTCTAAGGGAGAAGATTCCCCAGTAGTTCAACTAAGTGCACCTGAGTTTAAACAAACAAAGGTGAACTTTCTAGTTGACCCCGGCTCTGACACTAACCTGATTAAAATAAGTGTTTTGAGACCCGAACTCACACTTGCTCGAAGCAAGTGCACTGAGATCACGGGTATTACGAATCATTCGGTTCAAACATTGGGAACCGTAGAAGTCACAATTCTCAATGTCTCAATTGAATTTCAAGTTGTCAAAAATAATTTCCCAATTTCAACTTCTGGAATTCTAGGAAGGCCATTCTTGCGCCAGGAACAGGCTCAACTTTCCTTTCGGCATAACGCCCTAGTAACCATCACAAATCCAGTGACTCCCATCCTTTTTGTGGACAGGGAATCACTGGAAGCTAAAGAAAAGTTGAGGCCTGACATAAAACCCTTCGCAAGAATCCTGAGAATAAAAGCTAGAACCAGAAAACCAATAGCGATTGACGTTCTTAATCCAGGGTTAAAAGAAGGCTATCTCCCTCGTATGCAAGCCCCAGGGGGCGTTTACCTGGGAGAGGCATTAGTCTCAAGCAAGGATGGTGTTTGCCATGCAATGGCCATTAACACAACTGAGGACGAAATTGACCTACGGATAGAACCACAAGAACTCGTTCCGTTTGACTTTTGTAGGTTTCCGGGAGAAGAACTCTCAGACTCAGATCCCGAAAATTTGCAGGAGGCCACAGGAATAGAGCATTCCGATAGAACTCGTAGGGTCAAGGATTCCCTTCACACCTCCCATTTAATCCCGGAAGGAAAAGAGATGGTATATCGATGGGCGGAAGATTTTCCTGACATTTTTCACCTCAATGGAGAAAAACTCACCTGCACGCATCTTGTGCAGCATAGAATTCCGACCATCGATGACCAAGTAATCAGGAAGAAACAATATAGGTCCCCAAATGAGGCCTTAGAACAAATTGACGCACAGCTCTTAAAGCAGTTTAATAGCGGTATAATAGGCCACTCAAACTCTGATTACAACTCCCCTCTTTTAATAGTACCCAAAAAACTTGATGCTTCAGGGGAAAAGAAGTGGAGAGTTGTAATCGATTACAGAGCCCTTAACGAAAAGGTAATTGGAGACGCTTTTCCATTACCGAATATCAGCGGGATCCTAGATAGGCTCGGTAGGGCTAGGTACTTCACCGTGTTTGACCTAGCAAGCGGTTTCCACCAGGTCGAAACGCACCCAGACGACCGTCACAAGACAGCGTTCTCATCTAGAAACGGCCACTACGAATACCACAGGATGCCCATGGGGATAAAAAACGCCCCCCCCACTTTCCAACGATTACTTAATAGTGTACTAAGTAGCATGCTCGATACGGAAGCATTTGTCTACCTAGACGACATTATTATCTACTCAGACACACTTGAAGAGCATGATGTTCGAGCCCGACGACTTTTTACTAAGCTCCGGGAAGCAAACTTGAAACTTCAGCCCGACAAGTGTGAATTTCTGAAAACAGAAGTGGCATATCTGGGACATATTATTAGTGGCAGTGGCGTGAAACCAAACCCTAACAAAATAGACGCGATAAAAAACTTCCCAAAACCTAAGACCCAAAAGAACATTAGAAGTTTTCTAGGTTTATCCGGGTACTATCGTCGTTTTATTAAAGACTATGCCAAATTAGCCAAACCCCTATCGGACTTGTTGAAAAAGGACGTAAAGTGGGAATGGGGCAAATCACAATGTAAGAGCTTTTTAAGACTGAGAAAATACTTGTGTCGAAAACCCATCCTACAATATCCGGAGTTTCAAAAAAGGTTTAAATTGACAACCGACGTCTCAGAGCATGCCGTTGGGGCTATGCTGACTCAAGAAGTAGACGGTGTAGATTTGCCGGTGAGTTACTTCTCGAAGGTCCTAAATAAAAACGAAGTAAAATATCCAAAAGCAGAACGAGAATGCTTGGCGATATTATACGCCGTGGAGCATTTTCGCCCATACCTCTATGGACGAGAATTCACCCTGGCGTGTGATTTTGAACCAATCCACTGGATGTCTTATATTGATAATCCGGGAGCGAGACTCTCAAGGTGGAGACTAAGGCTCCAGGATTATCAATATAAATTCGAGTACAAACCTGGGAAAATAAATCGCATCGTACAGGCATTGTCAGAAAATCCGACGAAGAATAAGGCAACGACGGATGCGCCGCATTCTGATGCGAGTTCCGAGTCAGAATGGACTGATTCATCGACGAACGACGCGACTGACGTAGACAGCAAAACACCAATAAGTGACTCCCACCTAAAGTCCTCGCCACTCCGTGTATTACCAATTAAGGACGCGAAAAAGGACGGTGCGCGAAAGGGTTCTAAAGACGTAAACCCACCCCAACCCAGCTCTTCCTCTGCAGGACCCCAAACGAGAGCAACAACACAGCTCGAGAAGAAAACTATTTCGAAACCAACGCCAAGTTTCAAACTGCCTGAGCCCCCATTGAATAGCCCCACAATAAAATCGGGACGACTGACCACGGAGCAACGGCCGAAACTTCCCAAGAGAAGAGTGACCGCTCCCGGGCCACTTGGTTTTAAACCCACCTCCATATTAAAGAACCCCAGGAGCTCAACATTAGGTAACCGACCGGTAAGGATGCACGCTCAGAACCCTCAACTTCCTGGTCCATCTTCCAGAGTGGAACCCCCTCCTCGACGCCCAGGGAGACCCAAAGGCTCCACTAAACCCAAGGATTCCGATGGAGAAGAGCCTTATAAACCTCCACCGGCTTTGGGATTAGTTGACCCAAACGTCAGTTGCATAGCCCAGAGACTTAGGAAAAGGACTACCTCTGCCTCCCAGGCCTCAAAGGATTCAGCAATCTCCGACTCGTCTTCAGATGAACAGTTATCCAGCAGTGGAAGTGAAGAAGAATCGGATCCCCCAGTCTTCCGAAAAGACCATAGTGCTTTCCCCAGTGTTCCGATAGATCCAACCCTCAAACAAACCGGCACCCCAGACAATGAATTTAATCCTCCTGAATTCTCGACCCTCTCGCTCCCCTTGTTAAGTGATCCCTACACAGACGTTTATGTAGATGGCGCGTGTGGAGATAATGGTGGGACGAGACCAAGAGCAGGTATAGGCGTGTGGTTTGGTCCAAATAATCCTCTCAATGTGTCGCGACGATACAAGGGTCGACAAACCAACAATGCCTCCGAAATCGAGGCTGCCACGGTGGCAATTCATCAGGCCAAGAAGGCGGGACTCAGGAAGCTGAGGATTAAAACCGACTCCAAGGTTCTGATACAAGGCATCAAAGAATGGGTTCCGAAATGGCAGAAGAATGATTGGAAAACAAATGACAACAAGCCTGTTAAAAACCAAAAGGCTTATGAGAGGTTAATAAAAGCTCTCAAACACGCTGACGTCATTTGGGAACATGTGCAAGGGCATGACGGCATCGAGGGAAACGAAAATGCAGATCGCCTTGCCAGAGAAGGCGCACTCCTTGATCCAGCATCAGAATCAAGTTCTTCCTCTGAGTCATCTCCAGAAGAAGTCGAAGAGGATCTGCCTCTAGAAAGTATCGTCGTTAAGGGATTACCACGCCCCGTTAGCAGTGAAGAAAGTTCGGAACCACCCAGCGAAGAAGAACAACAGCCCCCGAGCCAATCAAACGTTGGTCTTGACGAATCAGTTCGGAAGTTCGAAGAATCCTTAGCCAGGAGAGGAATCGATCCGTTAGAACCCACTAATCACACGTTAGATTGGGACCATGAAGGACTTGACGCAACACCTAAAAGGCTCTACGTTTCGGAAGGTGAAAGTGACGAGGATTATCTGAAACATTTGAAGGCATTAGATCCCTGCCAAGGAGACAACGACGATATTTTTGCTGAAAGAGTAAACGACTTCCTGAAAGCGTACAGTCAAAGAAAATTAGGAGAAAAGGAAACATCTGTACCCCAAGTTGAAGAGCCCTCTTCTTCTGCCGAAATAACAAAAGGCATGCCTCAAATCACCGAATTAGACCCCACTACCAGAAGAAGCATCGTGCGTTTTAGATTGGACCCTGAAGTGCTAGAAGAACCCGAAGAGTGTGAGTCCCTGTTTAAAGGTTCCTCAGTTTCAACCCCAGGATTCTTTCACCCCCCAGGAGCACAATCAACCCCCTTCACCCCTTTCCAGAACAAGGGAACCCCTATGCTTGAGAAACGAGTCATGGATAAAAAAAGAAACATAATACCACGCCGACTACAATCAAAAAGTTCCGTGAGTGAAAGTTCAGTGAAGTGCGCGATGCCAATGAGTCCTTTCTTGGAGTTAAAAATTCCCTATTGTGACTCTCCCACCTCATCATCTGATTCGGAAGCACTCGAAAATGAAAAACCCGTTATTAAAAGATTGGATTTCACGAATGTCATAAACAGATGGACAGAACCACTGACGTACAAACGAGACAATTACGCCCATTTTATCTCGGAAGATTGCGAGCCTATCGATTCCATATCAAAACTATTAATAGCCACGGAAAAGATAGACATGCAGGACATTCGAGATAGTAGGCCTACGAAGGGACAGGTACATCTTACCCTTTCCGGTAAGTACAGGGTGTACTCGATTGTGATAAAGAAACGATATTCCGATGAATTAGACTGGAGAGACGTTATTCAGGGATTGAAAAATTTGAAACATGCTCTCGCGTTAGATAACCAGAATCACTGCCGAATGGCAAACTCCGGAGATCTGTTAGGCTCCCTTCCACAAAACAAAATGGCGGAACTCGTAGCAGGAATATTCCGCGGTGGCGACACTAAAATCACCTTGTGCCACGGGAAAATT